>NC_069679.1:35460048-35763078 GCF_023699985.2 Odocoileus virginianus | reverse complement strand
GTACTAACAAGTGTTCAATCTGTGCAGTGCTGAGCAGCTATTCAGAGTGAAATGTGCCTGTGAAGTCTAAAACACATAGGGGCAGTTGTGGAAGTTAGCATGCAGACTGACATTCCTGGGTCTCTGTTCCTGAATACTCCTCCTACTTACACCATGAGGTAGGTATCCTTACACACAGCCCTTGAAATGTACCTATTTACAGGTAAAGATTATGAGATAATTGGAAATTTACTTTGAAAATAGTACCTTTCCTTTCAATAGGAATTTCCAATAAGTGGGAAAGATAAGTCGTTTTATGGAGGAGACATGAAAAAGGTAAATGAAGAGACTGAAGTAAAATTAAAGTTTATATTGTTCCTCTTTTGAATAATATATAGCAGCTTCTTCTGTGTGTTTATCCCTTTTGCATTCCTGGACAATGGGTAAAGAAAGTATTATTACCATTTTAGTGAAAACTGAGATAAAGAGAAATGAAGTTTATTTTCTTCAGTAGATTGTTGGAGCAGTGGCTGTTAGTTTGTCCATACCTCCTTGGATCCACCCCATTGAATCCCACCTTTCCCACTGACTCAGGCTTGGCCATGTAACTTGCTTTGGCCAATAAAACAAGAGCAAGCAGAACATTTTAAGCAAAACAAGTCACAAGCAGAACATTTTAAGTGCTCATAGGGATTTCTCTGGTGGTCCAGTGGTTAAGAACCACCTGCCAATTCAGGGGACACAGGTTCAATCTCTGGTCAAAGAACTAAGATCCCACATGCTGTGGAGCAACCAAGCCTCTGCGCCACAACTACTGAACTGAGCCCGCATGCTGCAGCTACGGAAGCCCGTGTGCCCTCGAGCCTATGCTCCATGACAAGAGAAGCCACTGCAATGAGAAATCTGCACACCACAACAAAGAGTATGTCCCACTTGCCACAACTAGAGAAAGCCTGCGCACAGCAGCAAAGACCCAGCACAGCCAAAAATAAATCAATGAATTAAAAAAATTAAGTGCTTACATATTGAAGCTTGCCTTCTCTTCCTGCTCTTTGGTACCCTGAGACCTTCATGGTGAGACCACCATGTGAAGCTGGAGGAGGAACCATCACGTAGGGCAGAGATGTCATCCCAGCTGAGTCCCCCTTGGCCAACCAGTCTATCAGTCTCCAGGTATGTGAGTAGGCCAGCCAACTCCGGATGAACCATCTTCAGACCTCAGAGATCCACCACACCAACCTAGATCAGATTACTGTTCAAATAACTTATGGGATCATGAGAAATAATATGTTTGCTATTTTAAGCCACTTAGGTTCCAGGTAGTTTGTGACACAGCAAAACTAAATGGTACATTTCCCAAGAAAGCCTAATCAGATTAGATCTCGAAGTCTTGGTGCCTAGGTTCGCATTCAATTGCTCCTCTTCTAGTCAAAGGTCAAGTAGAGATATGCAGATCTAAGAATATTATTTTGTATCTTAGATATGATCAAGCCTCCTCTTGAATTTCTCAAGATCAAAGGCCATGCTTTGATTTTCTCAGTACAGTGTAAAGCAATGTGAGGGGTATTGCTCAGTGAGGGGTATAACTTTTCTGAAAAGGAATGAAACTTCAGTATTTATGAGGCTGGATAAACCTCTATGTGGTATGTCTAACTCTCAAAATGTATATGGGACACGGATATTTCTAGTTACAAAGATTTCAGACTAACATTCTTTCCTAAGAGAGAAAACAGGAAGTGACCAAAAAGCAGGGACCATTGTTTTGTTCCCATGCCTGAACCAAAATCTTGCAGAGCCTCCTGTCTGAACAACTTCAGGCATTCACACTGAGGTCGATGTGAACAGTACCCCTCACCACTGCCCACCTCCCCCCCCGCCCCGAGTTGTGCAGTGCACAACTTACGTGGCTGTACATGAGACCTCTTCTTGGCACACAGTAAATGTTGAATGAATGAACGAGCAAGCAGGTGACTGAGCATGTGTATGTGCATACATACCATGTTTGTGGCATTTAGGAGAGTTTTCATTGGAAAGAAAAACCAAATTAGAATGAGTAACCCTCTTTAGTGGACTCCCAGAACACAAACCATTTTGCTTTTTGTGTGACAGAATTCGGAAAGAGCCAAATACATTGTGTAGATCGATATAGATTCAAAGATGAAACTTTCACCAAATTTTGCAGGTCAAAAAAATTAAAACTCATTTTGGTTAACGGTGACACCTAGTGGTGTGTCAAAACTGTAGTTTTTCCTTGGAGTAAAGTATTTTATTTTACAAATGAAGGTGAACAAGCCTGTAGGGTATTGGACCCCTGCTCCCTTCGCAGACTAGGGAGCTGAGGCCCCTAGGCCTCCCAGGGTCAGCGCAGGTAAGATGTCATCCCGGAATTTAACACTCCAGAGTTTGTTCCAGTGGTGCTGTTGCCGAGACCTCAGAATAAATGCCAGTGGTGTGGGCACTTGTGGTAGCACAAAGTTCCTCTGTGTCCCTTAAGACTGTTCTCAACTGTCTACCTTTCCACTGCATCTTACTCTCTTTCCATCTTCTTCCCCCGCTTCTTCTACTTGTCCTTTTATTCTCTTCCCTTCTCCTCCTCTGGCAAGACCCAACGGCTTCTTTCTTCTTGTCCCTTGCCTGCCTTCTTTCCTCATCTGCTTTGACTTTCCCTTCCTTTATTTTCTCCCCTCTTTTCATTCCCTTCTCTCTGTGTTCATTGATGCCTCCTAAGGACGGTGCACTGTCTGCTGGAGACCACTAATCCATGTGGCTATATAAACTCAAATGAACTAAAATGAACAATTCAGTCCCTCGGTCACACTAGTCACCTTTCAAGTGCTCAGTAGCACCAGTGGCTGCCCTCTCAGATGTTGCAGAACATAATCACGTCCACTATTGCAGAAAATCCTCTAGGAAGGTCCTGGCCCAGGGTTTGGCTGACCTATATCTCCAGTCTCTCATCTCTTTCCCTTCTCGGCCCCTCTTCTGTAAGTGGTTCTTGAATAGTCTGTATTCTGTTCCTCTCTGCTCACTCCACTTTATTTGGTGACTTTTGTTTTCTGTATGTTGTTATATAAACTTGTCAAGGTGACCTTGCCAAGTAAAAAATATATAATCATATTGGACAGTTCATTCAGGGCAGTGAATGATTCATAGCATCATGTTTTCCATGCGTTGGGACACATCAAAATATTTTTAAACTCAACACATCAACACAGCATTTAAAACAATTATACCTCAGACCTCTTTTTCTTCTTTTTTTAAGCCACAGTTTTCTACCTTTCTGTCTTGAGTTTAAGTATTTTTAAAAGTAAAAAATATACAGCTTTCAATGCCTGAAAAAATACACATTTTGTGTATAGAATGGCTTTGAAATAATACACAGGAAACTAGTTACAAATTGGTGTTGGTTGGGATGGAATAACATTTACTTCTTGTTGAATACCCTTTTATAGTATTTGAGTTTTTACCAGATTTTTATGTGTGTTCAAGACTTATTGAATTCTACATTACCTTTGAAATTAAAAATGCTATTTGAAAATGTCACATCAAGAGGAACAAACCAAAATGGCCCATGAAAATGAGCTCTCAGAAAGGTAGGTTTTGAATGAGCCTTTAGGGCTTTGGGTGGTAAAGGTCTCTTTCAAGAGATAATGTAGGGGGCATAGGACTGTATTAAATTTAGATTTATATCCAGCGATAATTTGCCAAGAATCAGAATGCCCTGAAGAATGTCCCCTCCTGACTGCTGATAGAGATTGATACTAAAAAGAGAGCCTTCCCAAGACTTCCTTGGTGGTTCAGTGGTCAAGAATTCACCCTCCAGTGCAGTGGGTGCGGGTTAGATACCTGGCTGGGGAGCGAAGATCCTGGATGCTTCATGCATGCATGCTAAGTCGCTTCAGTTGTATCCAACTCTCTGCGACCCTATGGACTGTAGCCTGCTAGGCTCCTCTGTCCAAGGGATTCTCCAGGCAAGAATACTGGAGTGGGTTGTCATTTCCTCCTCCAGGGGATCTTCCTGACCCAGGGATCAAAACCCAGTCTCCTCCATTGGCAGGTGGATTCTTTACCACTAGTGCCATCGGAGAAGCCCCAGATGCCTTGGGGCCAAACCCAAAACATAAAACAGAAGCAATATTATAATAAAATTCAATAAAGATTTTAAAAGTGGTCCACATTTTAAAAAATCTTGAAAAATCCTTCCTTTTTCTTCCCACCCATCATTGGGAGCCTAGCCCTTTGGTACCCAACGCCAAAGGGATGGAAAACACTAACAGCCAACAAGCTTCCTTTCTGGCGTCTACTCATCCACCTCTCTTTCAGTAAGACCTTGATGAATAAAATGAAAGTTACCCTTTCTCTTCCTTTTTTTGGCCCTTCGGGCTAATAACCGTGGTTACTTGACCTTCTTCGTACCACTGGATCTTCAAGGAAGAAAAGAACGTGAAACCTGAGATTTTGCATGACTTCAAAACTGGTTTCAGCCCGAATGTGCTTCGAAACTTGGATTTCTGTGGCATTTACAGTAGAGACTTGGGGTTCTTTAAAAAGAGGTTTGAGGATCTGGATAGAACTGTCATACCCATAAGTTATGTGACAGCTGGGGTGACAATTTGAGAAAAAGGGAAAGTGAGGCAGGGCACAGTAAATTTGGTGCGAGCTGGGATTCACAATCAGTGTTCTTGACTTGCTCCAAGACCACACGGCATCCAGACCATGTAATCATGTGCCCAGACTGAACGGTAGCATCTCTGTGTGCATTCATCTAAATAAAGCGCCGCCCAGACCATGCCACCCAGGCGAATTGGTTTGTGGTTCTCTCTGACTGTGGACTGCTATGGTGCCAGCCTGGCCTCGGGAGGAATCATGGTTCTCCTAAAAGAACAAAGGCTTAAGTTCTGACTCTGTGGGACATGCAGGAGTGAGTTTCTTTTTTTTTTTTTTTCGTTTGGTTTTGCTTGGTCTTAGCTGTATCATGTGAAATCTTTAGTTGTGGCATGTGGGATCTAATTCCCTGACCAGGGATCGAACTCAGGCCCCCTGCATTGGGAGGGTGGTCTTAACCACTGGACCACCAGGGAAGTCCCCAGGAGTCAGTTTCTAATGAAAGGCTCTCTGGTGCTCTGTGTTGGGAATACAGATCGCAGCCCACCCCTTCAGCAGAGGACCTTATTCTAAGGAACTGTCTTACTCCAAGGAACACTGGCCATGGGAAATGGAAAGCTCAGATCCTCAGTGCTACGAGGGCCCTTAAAGTGTTTCTAGTCTACTTTTGCATTGTAGAGAGAGGAAAACTGAAGCCCTGAAAGGTTAGGAGGTAAAGTGAGCTTCCTAAGGTTATACATCAGGAGTTTATAGGGCTGGAGCTCCCCACCAGTCCCCCCAGCCAAGTTGGGGCTGCTTCCTCTGTGCCATCCCAGCAGCCTACAGATTATTCCTCTAGTCTCATGGAAAGATACAAACTTACCTTCATAGTGTGCACTCACTCCTAGGAAGACTGACACATCAAGGATTCATCAGATTTTGAAGGTACACTGGTGCTAATACTGAGCTTTTGAAATGTGGGTAGCACAGATTTGCATGTGCTCTAACTGTGAAATGCACATCAGATTTTGAATACTTGGTGTGAAAAATTATGAACTGTTTCACTGATCATTTTTATACTAAGTACATATTGAAATGATAATATTTTAGATGTATGAGGTTTGTTTTAGACATATGAAGTTAAATATGTTATTGAAAGTACCTTTTTCTTTTTAAAATGCGGCTACTGGAAACTTTATTTATTTTTGGCTGTGCTGGGTCTTCTTTGCTGCCCAGGCTTTTCTCTAGTTGCGGTGAGCAGGGGCTACTCTCTAGATGAGGTGTGCAGTCTTCTCATTGCAGTGGCTTCTCTTGCTGCAGAGCACGGGCTCTAGGGTGAGTTGGGCTTCAGTAGTTGCTGCTCCCAGGCTCTAGAGAACAGGCTCAACAGTTGTGGCACACAGGCATAGTTTCTTCACAGCATGTAGGATCTTGCTGGATCAGGGATCAAACCTGTGTCTCCTGCATTGGCAGGCAGATTCTTTAAAACTGAGCTACCAGGGAAGCGCCTGCCAGAGCATTTAAAATGATATTTGGGCTCACATTACATTTCTGTTGGAGAACTCAGAGATATAGGACATAGAGCCTGCCTTTGCTTTGAATCTAAGACATTCTATTACAGCAGAATCATCTCATGTACACACATTTGCCATACTTTCACTGGAAGGATGGAAAGAGGGAGAGACAGACATAGAGGGAAAGAGGTGAGCAGAACGGTGATTGTGTGGATGCCCTGAGTGGGTGTGAAATGGATGGAATGTTCCATTGTCCCCTCAGGTCTCCCAACCCCTGTTCTCTCATAGAGTGAGTACAGTTGGCCCCCCATAGCCACAGGTTCCACATCCAGGGATTCAACCAGTCTTGGATTGAAAATATTTGGGAAAAAGTTCCAAAAAGCAAAACATGAATCAGCTGTGTGCCACAACTGTTTACATAGCATTTATATTGTATCAGGTACTGTAAGTAATCTAGAGATGGTTTAAAGTATACAGCAGGACACGAGTAGGTTATATGCAGATGCTTAAACGTTTTATACAAGGGGCCTGAGCATTTGTGGATTCCAGTGTCCACAAAAGGTCCTGGAACCAATGCCCCTTGAATCCTGAGGGACACCTGCATCTCCCCCTCTGTTATTATTTTTATTGTCTTACAAATACTCTTCTCTGTTTTAATATCCAGGTAGAGATACCCAACCTCAGGATCCAAAAACAAGTCTAGAGTTTTTAGTATATTGAACATATTTAGCAGAAGTGAAGCTTAAAAATATTTCATCAAGCTGTTTTGTGATTCATTAGAACACAATTCAGCAAACTTCGGCTTGTGGGCCAAATTCTTCCAGCTGCCTTTAATTTTTACAGTCAGCCAGCCAAGAATGGTTTTTACACTTTTATTTATTTTACCGATTCTTAACTGGGAGTATAGTTGATTTACAGTGTTGTGTTTGTTAGTCTCTGCTGTGCAGCAAAATGAGCTGGTTATAATGACTTGTATCTTACTTTTCTAAGAATAGAGTCCAGTGGGTTACACCTGAGCCAACATGGATAAACCTCAAAAACCTCACCCTGAAGATAAAAAGCAAGTTGGAGATGCATATGGATGATTCACTTTACATAAAATTGTAAAACTGCAGAGCTGTATATTAAATGTGGAAATACATGGAAATAATAATCACCAATTAGCAATAGTGACTCCATCTGGAGGTAGAAGGAGGAGAATGCTATTGAGGAGGGGCTTTCATCTTTTCTGTAACAATCTTGATATTTATTTTTTATCCTTTGTGTAGACTGGAAGTATTTTATAATGCTTTAACAACAAAACAGGGTACTTTAAAATGCATGCTTTTCACAGTGTTTAGGTAGTTGAAGAGACAGTATATATTTTTATGTATATTTGTTTCATTTGCCTAATAATAATTTTGCAAATTCCTATACTGTCCACTATTTACCCCTTTAAAAATCCCATTTCTTTTTTTCCCCCATGGGAGAGGGATAACATTTTTATTATTTAAATTTTTTTTACATTTTAATTGAAATATAGCTGACATGCAATATTATGATCATTTCAGGTATATAATATGGTGATTTGATATTTATATACATTATGAAATGATCACCACCACAAGTCTAGTAACCATCCATCCCTATACAAAGCTACTACAGTATTATTGACCATATTCCTTATGCCATATATTACATCCCCATGGCTTATTTATCTTATAACTGGAGATATATACCTCTTAATTCCTTCAACTGTTTCATCCACCCTTCACCATCCTTTCCCTCTGGCAGTCACCTATTTATTCTCTGTATCTATGAGTCTGTTTTTGCTTCATTTTATTTGTTTTTTAGATTCTACGTAATAAGTGATATAGTGTTTGTCTTTCTGTCTGATATTTCACTTATAATACACTCTAAATCCAACCGTGTTGTTGCAGATGGCGAGTCCTTTTTTTTCATTAGCTGATAATTATACTGGAATAATTAATATTCCATTGTGTGTGATATATGTCTGTGTGACACACACACACGCACGCATGCACGCACCAGACATCTTGATCCATTCATCTATGGATTGACACTTAAATTGCTTCCATATCTTGGCTTTTAAAAATAATACTACAATGAGACTTCCCTGTAGCTCAAGTGGTAAAGAATCTGCCTGCAATGCAGGAGACCTGGGTTCAATCCCTGGTCAGAAAGATCCTGTGGAGTAGGAAGTGGCAACCCACTCCAGTATTCTTGCCCAGAGAATTTCATGGACAGAGGAGCCTGGCATGCTACAGTCCATAGGGTCCCAAAGAGTTGGATACGACTAAGCCACACACACACACACACACATCTTTTCAAATTAGTGTTTTTGTCTTCTTTTCCAGAAGTGAAATTTCTGGGTCATATAGCAGTTCTATTTTTAATTATTTGAGGAATCTTCATACTGTTTTCCCTATTGGATGCACAAATGTACAATTCTACCAACAGTGTACAAGGGTTCCCTTTTCTCTGCACCCTCATCAGCATTTCTTAGTTGTTGTCTTCTTGATGATAGCCATTCTGACAAGCATGAGATGATATCTCATTGTAGTTTTGATTTGGATTAGCCTGATGATTGATAAGTAGAAATACCTGGAGTAACAGGCAAATATGGCCTTGGAGTACAAAATGAAGCAGGGCAAAGGCTAACAGAGTTTTGCCAAGACAACTCACTGGTCATAGCAAACACCCTCTTCCGACAACACAAGAGAAGACTCTACACATGGACATCACCAGATGGTCAATACCAAAATCAGATTGATTATATTCTTTGCAGCCAAAGATGGAGAAGCTCTATACAGTCATCAAAAACAAGACTGGGAGCTGACTATGACTCAAATCATGGACTTCTTATTGCAAAATTCAGACTTAAATTGAAGAAAGTGGGGAAAACCACTAGACCATTCAGGTATGACCTAGTCAAATCCCTTATGATTATACAGTGGAAGTGAGAAATAGATTTAAGGGACTAGATCTGATAGACTGCCTGAAGAACTATGGACGGAGGTTTGTGACATTGTACAGGAGGCAGGGATCAAGACCATCCCCAAGAAGAAAAAATGCAAAAAGGCAAAATGGTTGTCTGAAGAGGCCTTACAAATAGCTGTGAAAAGAAGAGAAGCTAACGGCAAAGGAGAAAAGGAAAGATATACCCATTTGAATACAGAGTTCCAAAGAATAGCAAGGAGAGATAACAAAGCCTTCCTCAGTGATCAGTGCAAAGAAATAGAGGAAAACAACAGAATGGGAAAGACTAGAGATCTCATCAAGAAAATTAGAGATACCAAGGAAACATTTCATGCAAAGATGGGCTCAATAAAGGACAGAAATGGTATGGACCTAACAGAAGCAGAATATATTAAGAAGAGGTGACAATAATATGTAGAAGAACGATATAAAAAAGATCTTCATAAGCCAGATAACCATGATGGTGTGATCACTCACCTAGAGCCAGACATCCTGGAATGTGAAATCAAGTGGGCCTTAGGAAGCATCACTATGAACAAACCTAGTGGAGGTGATGGAATACCAGTTGAGCTATTTCAAATCCTCAAAGATGATGCTGTGAAAGTGCTGAACTCAATATACCAGCAAATTAGGAAAACTCAGCAGTGGCCACAGGACTGGAAAAGGTCAGTTTTCATTCCAATCCCAAAGAAAGGCAAATCCAAAGAATGTTCAAACTACTGCACAATTGCACTCATCTCACACACTAGCGAAGTAATGCTCAAAATTCTCCAAGCCAGGCTTCAACAGTACATGAACCGTGAACATCCAGATATTCAAGTTGGTTTTAGAAAAGGCAGAGGAGCCAGAGATCAAATTGCCAACATCCGTTGGATCATCAAAAAAGCGAGAGTGTTCCAGAAAAACATCTGCTTTATTGACTGTGCCAAAGCCTTTGACTGTGTGGATCACAACAAGCTGTGGAAAATTCTTCAAGAAATGGGAATACCAGACCACCTGACCTGCCTCCTGAGAAATCTGTGTGCAGGTCAAGAAGCAACAGTTAGAACTAGACTAGTTCCAAATTGGGAAAGGAGTACATCAAGGCTGTACACTGTTACCCTGCTTATTTAACTTATATGCAGAGTACATCATGAGAAATGCTGGAATGAATGCAGCACAAGCTGGAATCAAGATTGCCAGGAGAAATATCAATAACCTCAGATATGCAGATGACACCACTCTTATGGCAGAAAGCAAAGAACTAGGGAG
Source organism: Odocoileus virginianus (assembly GCF_023699985.2). Classification (NCBI taxonomy): domain Eukaryota; kingdom Metazoa; phylum Chordata; class Mammalia; order Artiodactyla; family Cervidae; genus Odocoileus; species Odocoileus virginianus. Next base: position 35,752,771 of record NC_069679.1, on the reverse strand, counting down.
CCTCTTGACAAAAGTGAAAGAGTGAAAAAGTTGTCTTAGAGCTCAACGTTCAGAAAGCTAAGATCATGGCATCTGGTCCCATCATTTCATGGCAAACAAATGGGGAAACAGTGGGAACAGTGACAGACTTTATGTTGGGGGGCTCCAAAATCACGCAGATGATGACTTCAGCCATGAAATTAAAAGACTCTTGCTCCTTGGAAGAAAAGTTATGACCAAGCTAGACAGCATATCAAAAAGCAGGCATTACTTTGCCAGCAAAGGTCCATCTAGTCAAAGCTCTGGTTTTTCTAGTAGTCATGTATAGGATGTGAGAGTTGGACTATCAAGAAAGCTGAGTGCTGAAGAATTGATGTTTTTGAAATGTGGTGTTGGAGAAGACTCTTGAAAGTCCCTTGGACTGCAAGGAGATCCAACCAGGCCATCCTACAGGAAATCAGTCCTGAATATTCATTGAAAGGACTGATGCTGAAGCTGAAACTCCAATACTTTGGCCACCTGATGCGAAGAACTGACTCATTGGAAAAGACTCTGATGCTGGAAAGATTGAAGGTGGTAGGAGAAGGGGACGAGAGAGGATGAGGTGGTTGGATGGCATCACTGACTCAATTGACATGAGTTTGCATAGGCTCTGGGAGTTGGTGATGGACAGGGAAGCCTGGCATGCTGTAGTCCATGGGGTCGCGAAGAATTGGACATGACTGAGTGAGTGATCTCAACTGAACTGATGATTTATAATTTTGGGCATCTTTACATATGCCAGTTGGTCATCTGTATGTCTTTGGACTGTCTATTCAGATCCTCTGCCCATTTTTTAAATTGCATTGTTTGTTTTTTTGATGTTGAGTTTTATGTGTTCTTAGTATAATTTGGATATTAACCCCTTATTGGATATATTATTTGTAAATATCTTCTCCCATTCAGTAAGCTGCCTTTTTGTTTGTTGATAGATTCCTTTGCTGTGCAAAAGTTTTTTATTTGGTGAAATCCTATTTATTTTTGCTTTAGTTTCCCTTGGCTAAGGAGGCAGATCCAAAAAATATTACTAAGACCAATGTCAAAGAGCTTACTGCTTATGTTTTCTTCTAGTTTTATGGTTTCAGGTCTTACATGTCATCTATGTTGAATTTATTTTTGTGAATGCTATGAGAGAGTAGTCCAGTTTGATTCTCTTGTATGTAGCTGTTCAGTTTTCTTAACACCATTTATTAAAGAGCCTATATATTCCTCCTTGTATATTCTTGCCTCCTTTGTCATAGATTAATTGGCCATGTAAGTGTAGTTTCATTTCTGGGCTCACTATTCTGTTCCATGGATCTGTGTTTGTGCTAGTACCATACTGTCTTGATGATGGTAGCTTTGTAGTATAGTTTGACATCAGGGAGCATAATATCTTCAGCTTTGCTCTTATTTTTCTGAAGATCAATTTGGCTATTCAGGGTCTTTTGTATTTCCATACAAATTTTAGAATTATTTGTTATAGTTCTATGAATAATGCCATTTGGTATTTTTATAGGGATTGCACTGAATCTATAGATTTGCCTTGAGTAATATGATCATTTTAGCCTCTGATTCTTCCAATCTGTGAGCATACTATACTTTTCCATTTGTTTGTGTTATCTTCAATTTCTGTTATTAACGTCATATAGCTTTCCAAGTACAGGTGTTACCTCAGTGGTTAGATTTATTTCTAGGTATTTTTTTTTAATGCAGTTGTAGATGGGACTGTTTTCTTAATTTGTTTTTCTGATAGTTTGTTATTAGTGTATAGAAATGTAACAGATTTCTGTGTATAAATTTTTTATCCTATAATTTTACTGCATTTGTTTATTCTAATAGTTCTTTGTGGCATCTTTAGGATTTTCCATATATAATATAATGACATCTGCAAACAGTAACAGTTTTACTTATTCCTCTCCAATTGCATTCCTCTTACTTCTTTTTCTTTTCTGACTGCTATGGCCTAGGACTTCTACTACTGTGCTGATTGAAAGTGGTGAGAGTGGTCACTCTTGTTCCTGACTTTAGAGAGAAATTTTTCAACTTTTCACCATTTAGTATGATGTTGGCTGTGGATTTGTCATAATGGACTTTATTATGTTGAAATATGTTCCCTCCATATGCAGTTTGTTGAAAGGGTTTTTTTTTAATACCACAAGTGGATGTTGAATGAAAAGCCCATTTCTAATCTGAACCCTGAAAAGGGGAACATCCAAAGGGAGTAATTTGCCTTTAAGGTTTAAGGAGCTAGTTTTCTTTAAAATGCACATAGTTGGATTTATACACACACACATACTTACTCTCACAGTGACTTGAGGATGCCTTGTTGTTTCATTTATATATTGTTATTTAACAAACCATCCCAAAAGCTGAGTGGCTTAAAACAAAATGATTTGTTATTTTTTGCACTATTGTGGACCTGCTGGGTGGTGGTTCTGCTAGTATCACCTGGGCTCATGCAAGCGAAAGGTCTCACCTGAGTTCATGAGCAGAAAGGTCCAAAATGCCCCCACTCATGTCTGGCAGGTGGTACTAGGTTCTCCTTCAGGTGGCCTTTCACCCTCCTGCAGGAGGGACTGGCTTCTTAAAAGATAGTCTCAGTGCAGCATTCCAAGTGATAGAGGCAGAAGCTGCAAGTCCTCTTAGGCTCTGTGCCCCTAAACTCACAGGATGCCAGTTCTGGCACCTGTTATTGGTCAAAACAAGTCACAAGTTCAGCCTAGATTCAAAGGGTAGAAAGATAGACCCCACTTCTTGATGAAAGGACCTGCAGAGAATCTGTAGCCAGATTTCATCCATCACACACATATATTAAAATATTCATTTAATGCTGAAATATACATAATATACAGCAAACCTAGAAAACATAGCCTAGATTTCCTTAACTGGTCAAAAGAAAAAACATCTATCACTAAACTATTCTTCCAAATGCAGAAGTTTTCACTCTTTTTAAACCTAGAGAATGTTCTTTTGTTATTGTCATTCAGTTACTAAGTCATGTCTGACTCTTTTCAACCCCATGGACTGCAGCACGCCAGGTTTCCCTGTCCTTCACTGTCTCCCAGAATTTGCTCAGATTCATGTCCATTGAGTAAGTGATGCCATCTAACCATCTCATCCTCTGTCGCCGCCTTCTCCTCCTGCCTTCAATCTTTCCCAGCATCAGGGTCTTTACCAATGAGTCAGCTCTTCCCATCAGGTGGTCAAAGTACTGGTGCTTCAGCATCAGTCCTTCCAATGAATGTTCAGAGTTAATTTCCTTTAGGATTGACTGGTTTGATCTCCTTGCTGTCCAAGGGACTCTCAGGAGTCTTCTCTAGCACCACAGTTCAAAAGTATCAATTCTTCAGCCCTCAGCCTTGTTTATGGTCCAACTCTCACATCCATACTTGACTACTGGAAAACCATAGCTTTGACTATATGAACTTTTGTTGGCAAAGTTATATCTCTGCTTCTTAATATGCTGTGTAGGTTTGTCATAATTTTCCTTCCAAGGAGCGAGGGTCTTTTAATTTCACAGTTGCAGTCACCATCCATAGTGACTTTAGAGACCAAGAAAATAAAATCTGTCACTGCTTCTACTTTTTCCCCTTCTATTTGTTCTTTTTAAATGAAAGAATGAAAGAGATGAAATTGACTATCTTTGGAGGGAATGATGAAACACAGGCCTGAAAACTGTCTCCAGCTGGGAACATCTGTTACCACTTAATGTATAACTGTGTAAGCCCCGGACAATTAACAGTGGGTGAGATTTTTGTAGTTTGGGACTTATTAAGTACCATCTATTTCTAAATCAATTTTTAGTTGATGTGGAATATTGTGTTTTAGGAAGATAATTTGAAGGGCACAAAATAAAACTAAGAGGAATAGAAATGAGTACAACTTGGGGCAGCTGCAACAGGAGAGCAAGTAGAGGGGATTCTGCCTCTGCCTAAGTGAAGCCGGGTATTAAGCAGATGTTGTTATTTGCATTAAGAGAGACTGAAAATGTCAGTTTTGCACCACAAATGCCTGGAAGAAAAAGAGGAAAGGGAGCACAGTGAGAGTAGGAGAATATTAAATGCTAAAAAGTGCAATTTGTATAAAAGCTTTACTTCCAAGAAAAAAATTCATATAATTTTGGAAGAAGCTGTTCTGGAACAACTGCTATTTTATTCCCTAAAACCTAGCCTCAATATGGGAGACTGTAGTCAGATAAAGAAACGTGTCCTAAAAATGATTTATACACTCAGGCATCAGGAAAGTCACTGATTAGAGAGAATATGTGATTTTCTTGAGCAGAAAATGACTGATGGACCCCAGCGATTCAAAGAGCATGCAGTTGGGACTTCCTTGTTGGTCCAGTGATTACGACTTTGCCTTCCAAGGAGCTGTGGCTTTACACCTCTGTTCCTTGGTCAGGGAGCTGAGATCCCACATGCCTCAGGGCGAAAAAACCAAAACATAAAACGGAAGCAATATTGTAACAAACTCAATAAAGACTTTAAAAGTCTTTTAAAAAACAAAGCAAAAAACAAAGAGCGTAGAATAAAATCAAGGGCTCCTTGAGCCAGGCTGAAAACAAGAGAAAAACATAAGCCAGGTGAAAATAGTCTGATTTGAAGGGTGTAGGAGTTATCTGTACATGCAAGAACCTACCCACTTCCTCTTCACCACAGTCCTGGGAAAATGTTAACTGGCCTTCTGAAAAATGAGAAACAGGGGAAAGAAAAACCCTGTGACTTAACCAATCTGGACAAACAGCCAAAATGGGGCTGTTCATAGTGAGTTGCAAGGCATTCTGGGTAGGGAAGATTAAGAGCCTGTGGCTGCTTTGGGGTCTTGACCTTGCTAGCTCTTTGACTTTGGGTGAGTCATATATTATCTCTGAACTTCAAGTTTTTGTCTGTAAAATGGGAGCCTAAGGAAGTGTACACAGTATGCCTGGCAATCACTAAAGCCTGGGTACTTAAAAATAACTTCTCAGTAAATTCCCATTATCCCCTTTGGGAGGGTTAAGCTCCTGCTAGTTAGTCCCATTTCCTGTCTCCTGGCCAGTCCTAACATTGAAGCTCATATGAGACAGGCCCTGATTCAAACATAGCAGCTTCGGGACTCCCAGGGGGACTGGTGAATAGCTCTCCTTCTGGCCAGGATCCACCTGTCCCCAAGTACCTCAGTATGGCTTCAATTTTTAGACATCTTGCTGCCTTAAGAGGCTCAGTAGATTTCCAAGTGTTGCCTGTGTTGCTGCATCTGTGTTTCACTCCAGATATAAAATGCTAACTTTTCAGATGTGCATTTTCCTTCCCAAGAAGCTTTTAAAAAGAATATAGATATTCATTCACTTGAGTGCTTTTTGCCAGGAGACAAAAGAGTGAAGGGAATAATCTGCTGAGTTTTATTTTGAAGCAAAGATAGTCTTTAGCAGTGGTTGATTTCACTTAATATTTACTGAACATTTATTATGTGCTAGGCAGATACAAGTGCTCAGTTGAGACAAAAAAGTAAAATACAGTCCCTGTCCTTGAAGAGTTTATGGTCCAAAACTAGTATATTGTGATGATTACATTCAGGCCGCAATGTAATAAGGATCACAAACCAAGTAGGGACAAGGTGAACCAGGGATTGTGAAGGGAGGGTGGCATTTTTTTGGAGATTTTTATTATATCAACAACATTCTAATAAAATGTACCCTAAGAAGTAGTGATTTTCCTTTCTCTGTGTTCCTTTGCACATCTTTATTCATACGTATATGTGATTTTTATAGTATCTTCACGGTACAGTTTTATGCTCTCATAAGCATTATGTGATAAGCATTTCCTTTTACTAATAGTTTTCATTGTATTTTCCATCTGGTGGTGAAAGTAATTTCCTTTATAGGCCCCTGGTGTGGGATAGTTGGGCTGTTTCTCCCATTTCTTTGCCATTAGCAATTATGATGTAAGTATGAAAGTGCAAGTTGCTCAGTCCTGTCCGACTCTTTGCGACCCCCATGGACCAAACATTCCATGGAATTTTCCAGGCCAAAATACTGGAGTGGGTAGTCTTTCCCTTCTCCTAGGGATCTTCCCAACCCAGGGATCGAACTCAGGTCTCCTGTATTGCAGGCGGATTCTTTACCAGCTGAGCCACAAGTAAGGGGTACCTTTATTATGTATGTAGCTTTTTTATTCTTTAGTATTGTTTTCTTTTTTAATATTAATTAATTAATTGGCTATACCAGGTCTTTGCGGCTGTGCAGGGTTTTCTCTAGTTGCGGCAATCAGAGGCTGCTCTTAGTTGTGGTGTGCGGGCTTCTCCTCGTGGTGACTTCTCTTGTTGCCCAGCACAGGCTCTAGGGCATGTGGGCTCAGCATTTACAGCTCCCGGGCTCTAGAGCATAGACTCAGTAGCCCCTGGTACAGGGGCTTAGTTGCTCTATAGCATGTGGGGTCTTCCCCGACCAGGGGCCAATCCTCTGTCTCCTGAATTGACAGGCAGACTCTTTACCACTGAGGCACCAAGGAAGCCCAGTATCATTTTCTTTCACTTAGCTCTGCAAAGTAGGATTGGTGGGGGTCAATAGGCATTGAACATTTCTATTCCCCTTGAAATATATTGCTCCATTGTTCCCCCCAAAAAGATTGGACCCATTTATACCATCACCAGCAATAGACTTACCCATTACATCAGAAGTGCATCAGCACTGGGCGATTTTTGTTTTTTGAGGTTTTTTTTTTCCTTTGTAATCTGCTAACGTTATAGCCATGCCATGATGTCTTGTAATAAATCTTAATTTCCATTTCTCTGATAACTATGTTTCCCTATCCTTCCTGCCTGTAACTCTTACCTGACTTACCCGTTCAGGTGAGACCAGCAGAGTTTCCACAGGCAGAGAGCCAGTGAGTGGGCACTTGGAGAAGAGCAAGCAACCTACTCAGGCAAAGATGTAGGAGAGAGCCGCGTATGAAGGGACCCAGACTTGTTGTTTGTTTCTGTTTTTCAGACTTTAAACTTTTTGTTTTGTACTGGGGTATGGCTGATTAACAGTGTTGTGGTGGTTTCCGGTGAACAGGGAAGGGACCCAGCCATTCATATACCTGTATCCATTCTCCCCCAAAACGCCCTCCCATCCAGGCTGCCACTTAATACTGAGCAGAATTCCGTGTGCTATACATGAGGTCCTTGTTGCTTATCCATTTTGAATATAACTGTGTGTACATGACCATCCCGAACTCCCTAACTGTCCCTTCCCTCCAGCAACTGCAAGTTCGTTTTCTAAGTCTGTGAGTCTCTTGGAACACAGACTTTCTGACCAGGGCTAGGGGGGACGAAAAAGAGAAGTGGCTGGGGATGAGGCTAGAAAGGAAAGTGGAGGCTAGCGTGTGCGAGAGTTGGTTTTGAATCCTAGAGGACTTTTAGTTTAACTTGGACAATGTGCCTCATAGGAGTAAACAGCTGGGAGAGCCTGTCTCTCTCCTTTAACTCTGATGAGTCCACAGGCCCAGCAACCAGAACAGTCAGCTCCACGAGCCCCTCTTGCCAAACTCCTGCCCGCCTCGCTTCTTTTCCAGCCGGGGCCTTCAGGTTCCCACGGCTGTGCACACCCGCCCGCCTTCCTCCACCGTCAGTTCTACACTCCTGCTCCTGGAGCCGGGGCCTCTCCCATCCTCGGGTGCCATCTGACTCTTAGCGTGTGGTGTGGTTCAGTCCACTTCTGACTGGTCCTCTATCCTGGTTCAGCTCAGGATCCCGTGCTGGACCCCCAGTTTGGCATGTACCCCCTACCCCCACCCCACCGTGGCCCCCTCAGGGATATTTTCTGTCTTCCAAGAGAGTTAAAAACCCCAGGACTGGGAGGGAGGTACTCACAGTCACGGTGTCTTTCCTCCTCTACTAGGAAAAAGCAAGACAGCCTGCAATAGAACTATAGAGGAGACAGATGTTGTCCTTTGAGAAAACAGGTTGGCCTTGGGTCCTGAGAACTGCGAAGTTGCAGGGGTGTGTTTCTGCCCCCACAGAGCTGATAGGCCTTCTCAACAAGCATATTTCTTCTGTCACATCCCCAGCCAGAGTCCCATGTCCTGCTGAAAGAGGCAAAAGCTGACAAATAGCACTGGCCACTTTCCCGGGCTCAGTCTTGGTAACCACAGGGAAGCTTCCAGAAGGTGTGGAGAAGGCCCTGGATCAGGAGCCCCAGATTGTGGGAGTGAGCTCTGCCAAGCTAGCTGGGCCTCTGGGGACCTGGAGGTGACACACGACGGCTACTGCACAGTGAGTTTTGTGGAATCTTAGGTGACTGAGCTTCCAAGTATGAAAACCTCAGATGTCAAAATAAGGCTGTCTAAGGCGGCTCAGATGGTAAAGTGTCTGCCTGCAATGCAGGAGACCCAGGTTCGATCCCTGGGTTGGGAAGATCCCCTGGAGAAGGAAATGGCAACCCATGCCGGTACTCTTGCCTGGAAAATCCCATGGACAGAGGAGCCTGGTAGGCTACAGTCCATGGGGTCACAAAGAGTCAGACATGACTGAGAGACTTCAAACAGTGTCCTGAGAGCACCTTCAACGCAGGTGTAACACTCCTGACTTTTTATAAGCTGGTTTTTTGATAGAAAGTTCTTGGTTCCACCACTTACAGCTGTGTACTTTGAGAAATTTCTATTCCGCACTAAACCTTATTTTCCTTATCTGTGAAATGGGAATAATGAAACCAATGCAAGGTGTTCTGAGGATTAAATGAGATAATATATATGAAATAATTAGTGCTTGATGATGTTCCATAAATGGTAGTGTGATCATTTGGGTTACTTTGGCTGGCTGCCTACCCTTGCACCTCTGTTGAGTGTATCGGCCTGAACACCCATGAGGTTGTTGAGCATCTGGCCCCAATCCCTGAAAGGCACCATGTGTCCAGGACCATGTCTTCCAGCCAGATCTGCAGCCCAGAGCTCCCTTTCAGAAATTTGGGGCTCAAAACATGTGTCTCCGGATGCCTACATGTGTTACAATCATCTGTTCCTCCAGGACAGACAGAGGAGAGACCAAACCCTGTATCCACAGCACGAGCCTCACCATCAGCCAGGCCTTCATGGAAAGGACTGTAGTCAGCGGTCCAGGGGTGGGGGTTTCTCTGAAGGGATTGTGGCTTCCTCACTTGTTAGAGGTCTTGCAGAGGTGAATCCCAGCAGCATCTGACAGGCACTTAATGAGCACTGTCCTCTGTCCAGCCCCCAGAACCAGCACGATTGTCTCCAAATGTTCTCCCAAAGGGAATTTGGGGAATGCAAGTGTTCTATCCCTGGGGTCTCTGTGTAGTGAGCACCACTCTGTCTCTAAATGAAGATGATGGGAAATCCTGCCTACCACACCCCTATGGAAATAGCAGAGTGCTACACAAGTGTAAGGGATGACAGCTGTGATTTCTGGCATGAGCCACATGCCCTGCAACCTCACCAGCCTTTGAAGACTATCCTCATGTAGCATGGTTTGATATTTTAGCAGATTTCATGGCTATTGGCATGGGTTTTCAGTTCTTCCTTTCTTTCCAGACAAGACAGATTAAATCTCACCCTCATTAAGCTGGATAGATGCCCCCAGCAAGGGTCTGGCATAAGCCTTGATGATAAGACCATTCGATTCTAAGCTTGTCCCCACACTCACCTGGTGCACAACCATCAGGAATTCTGCCTGCTCTGAAAAGTAGAAAAACAATTGCTTTTGATCCCAAACTACAATTTGCTCTCATATTGTAGGTGAGCAATTATTAACTTGGCTAACTTGACATTTAAAAACATCTTAGTGTCTATTTTTTATTAATTAGATCTGACCAGACATAGTGAGAGAAAAGGTAATGCTTTGAGCATTATCTTAGGGACCAGCTGGAGGAAAATAGAAACAGAACAATTTTATCAGCATGTGCTAAGTGCTTACCTCCATGAAATACTGCCTGCATTCTCTGTTTATCCTCATGCTGATGTAGGGAACTATTATTGCCATTTTTTTTTCAACAAATGAATCTCAATGATTAGAATAATTCATTTTTTTCCTGACTTTTAACATGAAAAATAAATTAAACTTTAAGTTCAGGTTTATTAATACAGTGACTTTGGGAGCACTTTTCTCCCTACACCGAGTTAGGAGTTCTACTAAATGTGTTGGTTTCATGATTCTTGTGCTTTCTTTGGATGTCTCCCATTTGTTCTTCTTGGGGCAGGCCCACTGCTAACATTCGCAGAGACCAAGGCAAGAACTTAAATGAGGGCTCCCTGGCCCACAGTTCATTCTGCTTCTCCCCACACCTGTGTCTCTGTTCCTCATGACAGAGGGCCTTGCAGGCATGGGTACAGACAGCCCTGTCCAGACTTCATTGGCAGGCTCCCACCACAGCCCCCTTGGCCCCTGTAGGGCCCTCCTTTGTTAGGATGGATCTGTGTAAGAGTTCATTAATGGCCCTAGAAATGGGGTCAGGTCATTTCAGCAGAGCTCCAGGGCCCTGGGGACCCAGAGCCTGGATGTGGAAGGTCCTCCTTGCCCTTGGCTCCCCCTGGCTCCTTGATCTCACTCTAGGGAGAGGGCCCAGCCACAGGAAGGCCTGAGCAGATGGTCCTGAAAGCAGAAGGTGTGGGACAGGCACCTTGACCACCCTGATATAGGGATAATACTGTCTTTCTGTTTAGTTCTGGGTGACAGTGCCAGCCCATGTCGGCTGAGAAGCTCTGGCTGCCCTGGACCCAGAGGACCAGTAAGCACATCTCTGGACCCAGTAACAGACCCCAAAGTGGAACTCAGAGGGACTGAACCCCCTCCTTACCTAAAAATTCTTCCTCTTTTGGCGAAACTTTGTTCTGTGTTTTGTTTTCAAAATTATTTCTTTTACCAAATTAATTTTTTATTGTAATATAGTTGATTTACAGCATTGTGTTAATTTCTGCTGTATAGAAAAATGATTCAGCTATACATATATACATATTCTTTTTAAATATTCTTTTCCATTACGATTTGTCATTGGATATTGAATAAAGTTTCTGTGATATATAGTAGGACTTTGTTGTTTAGCCATTCTATATATAAAAATTTGCATCTGCTAACCCCGATCTCCCACTCCATGCCTTCCCAACCCTCTCCCTCTTAGCAATCACAGGTCTGTTCTCTATGTTCATGATTCTGTTTCTCTTTCATAGATATGTTCTTTTCTGTCATATTAAAGATTCCATATATGTGATATTGTATGCTATTTGTCTTTCTCTTTCTGACTTCACTTCCATGGGGTTGCAAAGAGTTAGACATGACTGAGCAACTAAACTGAACTGAGCTTCTGACTTCACTTAGTATAATAATCTCTAGTTATGTTCATGTTGCTGCAAATGGCATTTTGTCCTTTTTATGGCTGGGTAGTATTCCGTTGTGCATATGTACCACATCTTCTTTATCCATTTATCTGTTGATGAAAGTTTAGGTTGTTTCCATGTCTTGGCTGTTGTGAATAGTGCTGCTATGAACATAGAGGTGCATGTATTTTTTTGAATTATGGTTTTCTCTGGGTGTATGCCTAGGAATGGGATTGCTAGATCATATGGTGACTCTATTTTTAGTTTTCAGAGGAACCTCCATACTGTTTTCCACAGTGGCTGCACCAACTTCCATTCCCACCAACAGGGTAGGAGAGTTCCCTTTCAAAATGATTTTTTAGGTCAAAATTCCATGGTTCTTACTTTACGTTCATAAGGCAATTCAGTTAGAAAATGTTAAAGCAACTGGGAACAATTTTGCAAATGGACAAATCAGTTACCAGAGAGGCTCTCCATTCAGAGGTCTGAGAGAGGGACAAGTGGCCTTGACGCTAGATGTCCCTGTTTTCAGCCTCTGATGACAAGGCGTCACTCTCTCAGAAAGATAGCACAGTAACTTGGGTGTGTAGGTACATGGTGTGCTCTGGGTCTGGAATACTTACACCTTAAAGAACAAAGCAGATCTGGGATTTATAAGGACTGGAATTTCCAAGAGAATATAAGCCCTTTTGCTTTTAGGAGAACCAGTGTGTGGACAAGGAAGGAAGCTAGAGTTTTCCAAAGGGAGAAGCCTCAACCATCAGTTGAGGGAAATGAAGACAGAGTTTCAAAAAGAGGGTGAGAACTCTTAAATTACAGAAAAATAGAATTTTCTTTTTTGGATACCCAAGGTTGCAACCTGGGAAACATAATACCCACACATGTGTTATCTGATTTATCCTCTCAACCAGTCCTGCAAGATTAGTACCATCCCTATTTTACAGATGGGAAAACCAAATCTTAGAGAAGTTAAATGACTTAAGATTATACCGCTTCTCAGGTTTAGAACTGAGGTTTGAACCCAGAGTCCAAAGCTGACACCTTGTCAGGACTCCAAATTCCCTTGTAAGTGGGGTTTGTATCAGCACTTCTAAAAGAGGTTCACACATCTGCTAACTAAGAGGGCAGTTGGCTTTTAAGGACTAAATTATGCTTTTGAGTTGAGGGTAGGAGAGAGAGAAATGGGATGAATGGGAGAAAATGAAGGGAAAGAAGTGAACCTCCCACTCCCACCCATCTCTCTTTCCCTTCTTGGAGAAGGGGCTTGTCTGATGTGTTCTCTCTCTCTCTTCAACACAGTTTGATCTAGATGTGTCTCCCACTCTACCTTGATTCTTGGCAAGCCAGTGTTTGGGGGCCTGATTTGGGAAAGCTTAAGTTGACAGGATCTCCAGTATTCTCGCCTAGAGAATCCTGTGGACAGAGGAGCCTGGTGGACTGCTGTCCATGGGGTTGCACAGAGTTGGATATGACTGAAGTGACTTAGCATGTGTGCATGCATTGGAGAAGGAAATGGCAACCCACTCCAGTGTTTTTGCCTGGAGAATCCCAGGGACAGAGGAGCCTGGTGAGCTGCCATCTATGGGGTCACACAGAAGTCGGACACAACTGAAGCGACTTAGCAGCAGCAGGAGCAGCAGCAAGTTGACAGAATAGGCCATGGTTTCACGTAATGGGATGTCTGTTATTGCCACAGTGTCCTCCCAAGGGACTGTGATCTGGGTGTGCCTTGATGGTAATTTCCCCTGAAGGCAAATGAGCTATGCAGTCTCACTTACTCCTGAATAGAACTAAGGAACCACAGATGAAGCTGCTGCCCAACCCAAGATGTTAGTTACTACTTATTGTATGAGTGAGTGAGTGGGCGGATGGATAGATGGATGAAGGATGAATGGTAGGTGAAGGGAAAAATAGAATGATGGATGCATAGATGATAGATAAAGGAATTATTTTCTTGGGAGCTCTACCTTTTTCTTACTCTTCTGCATATGGTGGCTTACATCACTTCTTTCTATGCTTGGGGTCACTCAGAGATGCATCTAAAAGTGAAGTGAAGTGAAGTCGCTCAGTCGTGTCTGACTCTTTGCATCTAGGACTGTATTAAAAAGCAGGTCTCCACTCTGTCATAGACTGTTCTCTCCATTTGACTTCATAGGATTCAAAGGAGATTCCAGTGATTAAAGAGCAACAATATTCCTTGTGGCAAAAACTTAGGTTGTTTATACAAAAATAAAAAGGATGAGTGAGACTATGGAAACTGGAAATCTGACTTGCTTATTGTTAGTGATAGAAGAGCTTCATATTTACTCAACACTTTCTTTCTCCTGCTGCCAGAGTTGCTGAGTCCATCTTCCCTGTTTTCATGTTTTGGCCTGTTGTTTGCTCTCCACGGTAGTTAACTAATTTCCCCGTACTCCTTTTCTGCACCTTCCATTCTGGTTGAACTAAATGACATGGGTCTGACTTTTCTACTTCTCTGAGAGGCAGGTTTGAAAATCTCCAATAGTTGTGGATTTTTCTGTAACTCCTTGTAGTTCTATCAGTTTTTGCTTCTTGTATTTAGAAGCTCTATTATAAGATATACAAAGATTATTATCATTCAGATGATTATGTCATCTTAATGAATTGACCCCTTTGTCATTATGAAATTACCCTCTATATTCCTGGTAATATTGTTTCTCTGAAATTTACTTTGTCTGGTATTAATATAACCACTCAAGTTTTCTTTTGACTAATGTTAGCATGGTATATTATTTTCTATCCTTTTAACCTACTTGTATTTTTGTATTTAAAGTGTTTTTCTTGTAGGATCTTGCCTATTTTATATATAATTTTATTTATTTGTTTTTGGCTGTGCTGGGTCTTTGTTGCTGCTTGGGCTTTTCTCTAGTTGTGGCAAGCAGGGGTTACTTTCTAGTTGCCATGTGCAGACTTCTCACTATAGTGGCTTCTCTTGTTGAGGAGCGCGGGCTCTGAGGCACATAGGTTCAGTGGTTGTGGCTCCCAGGGTCTAGAGCACAGGCTCAATAGTTGTGACATGCATACATGTCACAGTTGCTCCGCAGCATACGGGATCTTCCTGGGTCAGGGCTCCAACTTGTGTTTCCTGCATTGGCAGGCAGATTCTTTACCACTAAGCCACCAGGGAAACCTGGGTCTTGCTTTTACATTCAATATGACTATCTCTATTTTAATTTGGAATGTTTTGCCTATTTTAATGTGTTGTGATTTTGGATATGGTGAGCTTTAATTCCACTGCCTTGCTGTTTTCTATTTTTACCATCTATTTTTTTGGGTTCATTTTCCCATCTTATTCTGACTCTTTTTGGATTAATTGGATATATTTCATTATTTCATTTTATCTCCACTGTTGACTTATTAGCTGTAGCTCTTTATTGTGCTACTTTAGTGGTTGCTTTAATTTATCATGGTTTACCTTCAAGAGATATTATGCCACTTCATGTAAAATATGAGAACCTTTTAATAGCTATTTCTATTTCTCCTCTTCCAGCCTTTGTTATTGTTGTCATATATTTACTTCTACATAAGTAAATTGTTTTTATTTTGTTTTGAATAGTCAATTACCTTTTAAAGAGATTTAGAAAAGAAAAGATCTTTAAATTACCTATCTAGGGAATTTCCTGGAGGTCCAGTGGTTAGGACTTAGCACATCCACTGCAAGGGGCACAGATTTGATCCCTGGTCAGGGAACTAAGATCCCACAAGCCACATGACACGACCAAAAAAACATTACCCATGTAGTGTAATTTCTGACACTGTTCCTTTATGTAGACCTAGATTGCCTCTGCTATCATTTTCCCTCTGCTTGTCAGACTTCCAGTAACATTCCTGATAGAGTAAGTGGTGGTGGTGGTGTGGCATAGTCACTAAGTTGTGTCTAACTCTTGTGACTCCATGGATTGTAGCCTGCCAGGCTCCTCTGTCCATGGGATTCTCCAGGCAAGAATACTGGGGTGGGTTGCCATTTCCTTCTCCAGGGGATCTTCCTGACTCAGGGATCAAACCTGGGTCTCCTGCATTGCAGGCGGATGCTTTACCCTCTAAGCCACCAGGGACTGGTGGTGAATTCTTTAGTTTTTATATATCAGAAAAAGTATGTCCCCTAACTCCCTTTTTTTCCACTTATAACTCCTTTTAAAAATTTTTTTTTGTTTTTTTAGATCAGTTTTAGGTTTACATCAAAACTAAGAGAAAGGTACAGAGATTTTCCATGTGCTCCTTGCCTCCATATGTACATACTGTCCCCCATTATCAACACCCCCAATGAAATGGTACATTTGTTGCAATTGATAAACCTACACTGACACATCATAATCACCAAAGCCCACATTTCACCTTAGGGTTCATTCAGGGTGATGCATGTTGTATTGTTTTAGACAAATGCATAATGATATGTATCCACCATTATGGTGGTTTAGTCTCTGGGTCATGTCCACCTCTTGAGACCCCATGGACTGTAGCCCGCTAGGCTTCTCTGTCCATTTCCCAGGTACAAATACTGAAGTGGGTTGCCATTTCCTTCTCCAGGGGATCTTCCTGAGCCAAGGATCAAACCCAGGTCTCTTACGTTGCAGGTAGATTCTTTACTAACTGAGCCATGAGGGAAGGCCCATCCACCATTATAGTATCATACAAGGTATTTTCACTGTTCTCAAAACCCTCTGTACTCTGCTTATTGTTTCTTTACCCCTTCCCCCACCTCTGACAATCACTGATCTCTTTACTATCTTTGTAGTTTTTCCTTCTCCAGAAAGTCACGGTTGGAATTATATAGTCCATAGCCTTTTCACACTGGCTTCATTCACTCAGTAATATTTTAATTTTTTTTTATGGCTCGATATCTTGTTTCTTTTTAGCACTGAATAATATTACATTGTCTACAGGTACCACAGTTTACCCATTCATCTTTTGAAGGACATCTTGATTGCTTCCAAGTTTTGACAGTTATGAATAAAGCTATTAAAACATCCATTTGGAAGGTTTTGAGGACATAAGTTTTCAATGCCTTTGGGTAAATACCAAAGCATATGACTGCTAGATCATGTGGTAAGAGCATGTTTGGTTTTGTAAGAAACCACCAAACTGTCTTCCAAAGTAGCTGTACTATTTTACATCCTACTTGAATGAGAGTTCCTGCTGTCCTCATTCTCACCAACATTTGGTGTCATCAGCCTTCCAGATTTTGGCCATTCTAATAAGTGCATAGAGATATCTCATTGTTTTAATTTACATTTTGCAGTTGACATGAAATGTGGAACAGTTTTTCATATGCTTATTTGCCATCTGTATAACTTATTTGGTGAGGTATATGTTAAGGTCTTTGGCCCACTTTTTAATTGAATTGTTTATTTTCATATTATTGAGTTTTCAGTGTTTTTCTCTATATTTTAGATAACAGCCCTTAACAAGTTGTGTCTTTTGGAAATATTTTCTCCATGTTTGTGGCTTGTCTTCTTATGCTCTTGACCATCTTCATTTTTGAAAGATATTTTCATTGGGTATAGAAGTCTAGTTTGACTGTTTTTTTTTCTTTCTTTTTAATACTTTAAAGATATCATTCTACTGTCTTCTAGCTTACTTTGTTTCTGACAAGAAATCTGTCATTTTTATTTCTGTTTCTCTGTAATAATATATCTTTTTTCTCAGCTTCTTTTGATTTTCTCTTTATCACTGACTTTAAGCAACTTGACTATGGTATGTCTTAGTGATGTTTCCTTCATGTTTTTGTGCTTGAGATTTATTGAGCTTCTTTCGATCTGTGGGTTTATAATTTTCACCAAATTTAGAACATTTTTGGCCATTATTTCCTCAAATGTTATTTTTGGCCCCCTGCCCCCTCCCCATTTCAGGGACTCCAATGTCTACATTACGTGAGTGTTAAAATTATCTCACAGTTCACTGATATCCCCATTTTTTAGTCTTTTTCTAAGTTTAATTTTGGATTGTTTCTGTTGCTATTATCTTCATGTTCACTGTTCTTTTTTTCTGCAATGTAAAATCTGTTAATATTAGCAAGTGCATTTTTCATCTTGGACATCACCATTTTCATCTCTAAAAGTTCAGTTTGAGTTTATTTTAAATGTTTCATGTGTCTATATATTATGTTGAGTCTTTCCTCCATCTTCTTGAAATATGGAATATAGTCATAATAACTTAAAAATATTATTGTATGTGAATTCTATCATCTGTATTCTTCAAGTCAGCTTTGATGATTTTTGATTGATTTTTCTCCTCATCCTGAATTGTATTTTTCTGCATTTTTGCATGCCTGGTACTTTTTGTTGGGATGCCAAACATTCTGAGTTTTACTTTGTTGGATGTTGAATATTTTTGTATTCATGTAAATATTCTTGAGCTTTGTTCTGGAATGCAGTTAAGTTACTTGGAAACAATATTGTAGGGGAGCAAAACTCGCCACCCAAAATGTCTCTTTGGTATGTGAACTGTTTTGAACAAAAACAATCAAGGCCCAAAAGACTCAGGAAGAAATTTTGACCCCTCCCTGAGCTCCCTAAAAACTTTTAGATAAAGGGTCTGTTTCTGGATGAGAGCCATCACCAGAGATCTCTGCAAAGACATGGGCTAGGATGGTGGGAAAAAGTCTAGGCACGGCCTAAAGACCAGTGTTCCATTATCTCTGCATAGCTTTTCCAAACAGTTGCTTTTTCTTCTTCATGTCAGTTGCCTACTTCCCCTCTGCAGTCTCAAACCACTGCTCCCAACATCCTCTTTTGTTTTTAGCTGAAGATGGTATTTAAGGTGAGGGCTTAGGCTATTTCTGTGAATTACTCCGTTTTCCTGGGTCTCTTCCATATATCCATGTTACTAAACTTTCATTTAATTTTTCTCCCCTTAATCTGTCTCATGTCAATTTAATTCTTAGACAAACCAGAAGAACCCAAAAGAGTGGAGGAAAATCTCTTCCTCTGCAACAGTTAGTTAATTTCAGGTCTTATATTTCAATTTTATTAGGCCAGGTCAGAGTTGATTTAATTTAGAGTTCTTTTTTTCCCCCAAGGCAAGACCCTCCTTGGAGCCCTAATCAGTGCCTCCTGAATTGTGAGATTTTCTACTCTGGCTGTGGGGAGCAGGCATTGTTCTTGGCACTATGAGTGCTGAACCCTGTTCCCTCAAATCCTGTTGGGTGGTTCTTTCTGTGGTTTAAGCAAAATCTTCACATGCCAGGGCTGGTCAATACGCAGATGAATACTCAGGAAGGACCCTGTGCAGATCTTCAGAATTCTTCTTGTGTGCAGCTCTCTCCTCTGCCACTCTGCCCTCTGAACTGTAGGTGCCATGGCTGCCCTGCACCCCATCTCTGCTCACCCAACACAGGGAGACTCCCAGGTTCTGCTTGGGTTCCCTGCCATATGTCACAGATGGAAAACTTTCTCCAGGCAATGAGCTAAGTAATTGTAGGGCTCACCTCATGTGTTCCCATTGTTTCCGATATTTTGTCCATCTTTTTCATTGTTTTGAATGGGAGGATAAATTCAACCTTTGTTATACCATCATGAATAGAAACAAGTTCTTTAACTGATGCTAGAAGTCCCTTTGCACTGATGGGAATGAACAGAAGACCTTCCCATATGGTGAAGTCGCTCAGTCGTGTCCAACTCTTTGCGACCCGATAGACTGCAGCCTCTCAGGCTCTTCTGTCCATGGGATTTTCCAGGCAAGACTACTGGAGTGGGTTGCCATTTCCTTCTCCAACCTCATATGGTGGTCCATGGCAATAAATGCTCAAAGCAAGTCTATCTGCTTGGGTACTCAAGTACAAACTCACCTGACTTGGGCAGTTTTTATAGACAAATGTTATAGCATCTTCAAACTGACAATCAAATATTGTGTCTAGAACAACAGAAAAGTTGACATTTAAAAGACAGACCTACTCCTATAAGACCACACTGGTCTTTATCTTTCCCCAAGAAAATAGTGAGGTGTAACCTGGAATTGACATTACTCCCAAAAGCCATCAGTGGTGAATCCCTAGACCTTTAGTAGTATAATATCCCACACTTGTAGTAGCTTAATGGTTTAGCCCACAGGTTACTTCCTTCTGTAGCCCATCTCTTTTTACCCTATTCTATTGGCAGTGGTCAAAAAGAACCATGGATCTTTTGCTTTGATATTCTATAGCCCCCCCAATCAGACTTATTCTCTAGAGCCTGATACTCAGTGTGAGGTCCGTGGAGCAGCAGCAGCTACAAGCTTACAAATACAGAATTTCAAGTCCCAGTCTAGACTTACCAGATCAGAATCCACAATACAGCAAGATCCCCAGGGGATTTGTATGTACATTAAAGTTTGAGAAGCTCTACTCTAGAGGAAGGGTTCTGAGGATTTGTCTGCGATGAAGTATCTAATACAGAACATTTTCAATATGAAGCTGTCTTCCCAGTATATTCTTATCCTCAATCTTAACTTCAACTCCAGGGCCTTGGCTCAACCCCTAGTAAACTTGAAGATGTGTAACCCTGTTTTCCGAGAACTCAGCCTCCAGGTATTTATCTTAAAACTCCCACAGCGTATATGAAAGGAGACTGGTACAAAAAGGTCTAGTGCAGCATAGTGTGCAGTAGCAAAAGATTGCAGACAACTGGGATGTCCATTAATTGGAGAATGGATGTGTACCCTGAGATACATTCACTGTCTTGGTGTGAGTTCCTCCCAGAGCAGAACCTGAGACAGGATACAAGTACAAGGAGTTTGTGTGGGAGGTGATCCCAGATTCGTGACAAAGGAACAGAGGTGTGCTCTTGTGGTGCGTGTGGGCACACTGCCCAGAGCTCCCTTTAGGAAGGCCTTGCAGCCTTGGTAAAGAATCTGCCTTCAATGCCAGAGACCTGAGTTTGAACCCTGGGTCAGGAAGATCCCCTGGAGAAGGGCATGGCAACCCACTCCAGTATTCTTGCCTGGAGAATTCCATGGACAGAGGAGCCTGTCAGGCTACAGTCCATGGGGTCACAAAGAGTCAGACATGACTGAGCGACTTTCACTTTCACTTGCTGCCCAGCAGCTGGGGCCAGGTCCTCCAGCAGTTATCTGCTTCAGCCTCTGCCTCAGCTATCTGAGCAGCCTCGCCCAAGGTCACACCCTCCCCAGGGCAGCCCAGAGCCAGGGACTGAGTGAGGCAGAGGTCTTGAGACCCAGCCCTTTGGGGCTTCCATGGGCTATTCTGCAGGCCACCACTCCCTCCCTCCCAGGTCCCCCTGCAGGTTGGCCAAGGCTTCAAGGCCCACATTGCAGTTCTGTTTTTCCCTCTGCCTGATCCTGCTTCCTCCCCACTTCCTTTTGCATGTGTTGATTCCTAATAAACACCTTGTGCCCCAAGTTCTGGGTCAGCATCAGCTTCTGGAGAAGAGGGCCTAAGGCAATTACCAAGCCAGTCACTGCTGTGGGCATCCACCCAGACCTGAATCCTACCCAGAAACTCCCAGAAACAATGTAAAGTTTCCTGATGTGAGGTGATGGCAGTGGGGAGCCAGGCCTGTGGGCAGGGAAATGGGGATCATGGAGAGAATGGACGTGGGTAAGACACCAACAGGGATGCTCCATTCATACACAGGAATAGTAAACAGCAAAAAAATGAATAAGCAACTTGTACCAATATGGATAATTCTCATAAAAAGTATATTGAGCAAAACAAGCAAGTTGCAAAAATTTATAGACAAGTTTCAAACATGCAAAACAAGAGCAAATATTTTTGAGAGCTTTATATACATGGTGGAAGTTGAAAAATATGAACAGCAAATTCAGGAAAGTCATGACACTGACAGGGTGGGACAGGGAGATGGAATTAGGAAGGTGTACACTGTACACCTATAAAGCTGTATTTTAAGCGTTTTGTTTTTATACTGGGTAGTAGGTACACATATGGTCATTACATTATTTTCTAAATTTTTCATATGTCTGAAAAATTTTCAAATTAAAAAATGTTAATAACCAAATTCAAATCTTACTAAAAGAATCCAAATGATCTGAAAGAAAAACATAACAGCTGTTGTGCAGGAAATGACTTGTTTTGCTTGTGTTATAATTAAAAAGATATTTAAATTTAAAAACACATCCATGAAATGGGCACAAGAAAATGTGATAGGAACTACTATTGGATAATACAAATACTTTCAACTTTATACCTTCTTTATTGCTTGAAATTTTTTTAATGTGAGCAAAAATTGCTTAAAAATAAATAAAAGCACCTCTTCCCTAGCAGCTCAGCTGGTAAAGAATCCACCTGCAATACAGGAAACCCCCAGTTTGAGCCCTGGGTCAAGAAGATTCCCTGGAGAAGGGATAGGCTACCCCACTCCAGTATTCTTGGGTTTCCTTGGTGGCTCAGCTGGTAAAGAATCCGCCTGCAATGTGGAAGACCTGGGTTTGATCCCGGGGTTGGGGAGATCTCCTGGAGAAGGGGAATGGCTACTCACTCCAGTATTCTTGCCTTAGGAATTTCATGGGCAGAAGAGACTGGAAGGCCCCAGTCCATGGGGTCGCAAAGACTGAGCAACTTTCACTTTCTTGGTTCTATCAGCCTAACAGCGCTGTTTACATTTTCAGTAATTCTTTCCCAGGCTTTGCCCACACACACATATACTGTGCTTAGTTGTAATCACACTGCACATGTATTTGATGCTCTGCTATTTTCACTTAATCATACGCGATAATATTTATAAATGTTTATCTGTTTCTGTATAAACTAGGTAATCATCATTGTAACAGCTGTGTAATGCCCACTTGTGTTGATGCACAGTGGGCCACAGGAGTTCCTTATTTTGGACATTGACGTTGTTTCTAAATAGATATTGAAATAACTTCATGATAAATATACTCATGGAAGTTTTGTTTATGTTAAATATAACTTCGGCAGAATCTCAGGGGTGCAATTAGTAAGTCAGGGGGCATGACTGTCTCCGTGGCCTTTGCCACGTAACACATAGAGCTTTCCCTTGGACAATGGCTGTTTACTTAAAGCCCTGGGTCCTCCCAAACGCTTGGGAATCTTCATTTTAGAAATAATCTATTTGGGGCTTGTTTTTGTTTTACTGGGTTGTGGGGAGGCTAAAGAAGACAGCAGGGAGGAGATGAGCCAACCCCAGTTTGCCCAAAGAAATGTCTATTTTCTCAGGGGCATGAGAATTTAGAAGTCAGGCTGACCTCATTTCTAATCCTGACTGCCAGTAGCCAGGTGTATAACCTTAGCAAAGTGGTTGGCCCTCTCTAAGACTCAGTTTCTTCTTCTCTGAACAGAGGTATCAGCTGTCTCCCTCTCAGGGCTGCTCCAAGAATGAGGTGAGAAAAGGCACCTTGATGCTGGATGTAGTCCTTGGCTCCATGCTGAGTGCTCTGTGGATGAGAGCGGATTCTGAGCTCTGTAAAAATGCTCCACCCACACGCAGACCGCTCCCCAAGGGCAGAGCGCAGCTGTGCTGAGGCAAAGACTGAGAAAGCCAAACCTGCAAAGCTTCCTGGTGACGGAGTCGAGTCCTGGATGAGGGTCTGATATTTTCTATGGCTCTGATGCTGGTGAATTAAGTGATCAAAGTGATCATCTGTTTTAGTCCCCTGAAGAGAAGAAAGTGGTGTGCATTGAGCACCTATTATGTCCCAGTGTTTCATAGGCATTTTCTCCCTCAGGCCTCCCTGCAGAATCTTCTAGGTGACCTCCTAGAAGGTCTTCCTAGAAGGTTTCTTGATCCTCCTAGCCCTGACCCACAAGCTGGGGAACTGCAGTGACCTGTATGTAATGTTTCCTTGTGTGTAAAATGGGGTTGACTATCATGCCGGGAAGACACCATTTCTGTAAAGGGCCTGGCACATAGGCACCCAGGGGTAGCTTATCATCAGAAACTTGCCCTTGTGCGATCAGGCAGAGCTGGAAAGTAACAGTGCTGGCACTGGGGCCAGGTCTCCTGCCTCCAAAGCCCACATTCTTTCCAGCACATCATGTTTTATTTCTTTGCAAACACTATGGTCTGTGTGCTACAAATTACTTGAGAAATCCTCTTATGGTGATTCAAATCAAGGATTCTTCTGGGCTTCTTGTATTCTGTTCAGTGTTCTATAATCAGGAAATCCATCTCTCTAGTCATTTCTGAAAATTTCCTTTTTTATTGAAAAGTTTAAAAAGGATGGGGTCCACCACAACATTGTAAAGCAATTATACTCCAATTTAAAAAAAGAAAGAAAAAAAAAATGTAGTCTCCTAAATGTAAGAAAATTTCCCAGAAATCAGAGCAGCCAGCCAAGAACAGCAGTGCAGTCACCTGGAACTCTCCCCGCCTTTTCCTGGATGGCAGCATTCCCTGGAATTACGAGACACTCACAAAAGGGGAAGTATGTTCAGAGAAAAGGGAAACCTCATTTTAGAACCTTGGGATGTTCACCATACCTTGTCGAACCTGTTTGGCTAATCGATAGAGAAACTGAGGCCCAGTCAGTCACATTGGTCATGACTGCTCTGTGCTTTCATGTCTGAAATGAAATTACTAACCACCCTTGGGTTTCTGATAAACAGTGTTTAAGGTTTAGCATCAATATGAGCGATCATATATGAGCACATCTCTGGTTGTGCAGTTAAATTGCCACCTTTCTAAAGTAATCACTGCCTGAAATACATTGTGGCTGGAGCAGTCCATTGCATGTGAAATGACTATGGGCTCCAGAGGCTTGCAGATGTCTGAATTAGGGGAAAGATGTTCCACTTGTGAAGATGCAAGGAAACCTCATGTGTTTCATCTTTCTGGTGTGTGCACACATGCTCAGTCACTTTGTCATGTCCAGTTCTTTGCGACCCTATGGACTGTAGCCCACTAGGCTCCTCTGTCCATGGAATTCTCCAGGCAAGAATACTGGAGAGGGTTGCCATTTCCTCCTTCAGGGAATCTTCCCAACCCAGGGATCAAACCCACATCTCCTGAGTCTGCTGCATTGGCAGGCAGATTCTTTACCACTAAGCCACCTGGGAAGCCCCATCTTTCTGGTACCAGACTCAATACCGGTCAGATAATTCCTCTTTGTTGTGGTCCTCATGTGAGGGGTTTGATCCATCATACTAGGTTTTTTCAGCCTGCTAGACTAGAGTAGGTGTTGCTTAGTAGGGGAAGACCAGGCTTCAAGAATTGACTGCCCATAGTAGGTACCATTCTTTCTTCTTAACCTCTGTCCTGTTCTCTAGAAGAAGGCAGTAGTATTTTCTGCATCCACTTTCAATACAGACTATAAGCTGATGCCTCCCCATTTGAGTCTGCAACCCCAGTTTCTCCCTTGAGCTCCAAGATTCATTTATACAACCGTCTACTGAAGTTCTGCTCTTGGACGTCCAATAACCAACAGACCCCCAAACAGAACTTTCCATTCCCTGCCTCCAAGCCTGCTTTCCACCCCTCATCTGCCTCTTCTCTGTAAAACCATCTGTTTTCACCCACCTGTTCAGGCCAAAGACCCGGGAGTGCCACCTTCTCTTCCTTCTCATTCCACACTTAATCCATCAGCTAGTTCTCCCAGCTTTCCCTGAAAAATATATCTAGAACCTGACCATTTCTCACCACATATACTATTTCCACCTTGTCCTGGCACCCTTTTTACCAGAACCTATGAATCCCTGTATCCAAATAATGTTCTTAAATACCTAAAATAAAGTACCGAGGATTACAAAGGAAATCAATCATATTGAAATGCAGTTATCAAAATATTTTAAAGAATAAACTTGATATATGAATGTATGTGCTTTATTATTACCACATGAAATGAAAAGAGCTGGTGACAAGTCTAATAACTATTATAATTCCAAGGTAGTGATGAATACAATGTTTCTAGACCTGCAGTAACTATATATAATGTGATATGAAAACATCGGTAGTGTTGACAAAGTCACAGGTAATGCTCATATTAATGTGATTTGTTGCCTACATTGATAAATGAAGGGAAGGTTAAATTTAGTTGAAGGGTAATGAAAATAAAGATATATATATATATATTCTGTCACTGTTCCTGTCCCCATCTCAGTGCATGAACTCCCTGAGTCCCGGATGAGAACATCTGACAATGTCTACACTGCCAGTGTCTCTGACTTGGAGATGTGTAGGAGCCTCCAGGCTCTAACCTGGGCCCCTCTGTCCACTGCAGTCTACAAAGCAGTCCCAGGGATCCCCCTCCCTGTGCGTCATGTTAGATCACTGCTCAGCTTCAAACATTTCAACAACATCCTATCACAAAAAATAAAATCCAAAGTCTCTGCCACAGCTGGTGAGGCCCTATGTGATCCAGGCCCTGGCTACCTCTCTGTCCTCATTTCTACCACCCTCCCCCCATCACTCGCTTCACTCTGCTCTGCCCACAAGGTGTTCATCCAGTGATGCTTCTCTCCCCGGTGCCTGTGTAGTCCTTAACTTTCTTGGGCCTCTGCTCAGACGTCACCTCCTCAGAGAAGCCTTCCATAATCTCTTCCCTACCCACTCCGTCTAAGACTGCCCCTCCTCTCATCACCTTCTATCCTTGCTGCTGCTGCTAAGTCACTTCAGTCGCGTCCAACTCTGTGCGACCCCATAGACAGCCTACTAGGCTCCCCCGTCCCTGGGATTCTCCAGGCAAGAACACTGGAGTGGGTTGCCATTTCCTTCTCCAATGCATGAAAGTGAAAAGTGAAAGTGAAGTAGCCCAGTCGTGTCCAACTCTTCGCGACCCCATGGACTGCAGCCTACCAGGCTCCTCCATCTATGGGATTTTCCAGGCAAGAGTACTGGAGTGGGTTGCCATTGCCTTCTCCTTACTCCTTGCTTTATGTCCTTTAGAGCAGGGGTACAAGTCTGTGGCCTGTTAGGAACCAGGCTGCTCAGCAGGAAGTGAGTGGTAGGCGAAGCCAAAACCATCCCCTGCCCATATCTGTGGAAAAAATGCCTTCCATGAAACCGGTCCCTGGTGCCAAAAAGATTGGGGACCGCTGTTTTAGGGCAGGATTCCTCCCTGAAACATTATATGTGTATCTGTTTCTTTCTTATCCATCTTCCCCACTGGAATGTCAGGCCTTATTCACCCCTATTGGAGGAAAGCGATGCCTCCCTGTAGAGGAGACTCTAGGTGGAGTGAATGAAGAAATGTATGGTCCAGACTCGTCAGCCACGAGCATTCCAGCAAGAGAGAGGGCAGTCAGGAATGCGTTTGGAGAAACTGGCACTTCACCCGCTGCCAGCTGAAGCTGCCCTCTGCTTCAGCGCCTCACTCCATGTGCTCAGTCCCCACGTCACTCGTGTTGACATGGGACTCCCCATCTCAGAGCCTGCAGAGACCCCCAAGGAGAGCGGGGTGCCAGGCTGGAGGAAGTGCTGCAGGTGCTGAACCCGCCTCCTCGGAAGGCATCCATGAATCTGCTGTCACAGCACAGTCCCTGGATCTCTGCCCCACCCCAGACTGAGGGCTCCTTCCCACCCCTGTAGAGCTCCCCACCAGAGGTCTATTGGGAAACACATTTCCAAAAGGGTACTAGCTCAGTCCATTTGGACTGCTGAACCACAGCCCGGGTAGCTTCCACACAACAGAAATCTCTTTTTAATCATTTTTTTTTTAGTGGAGGATAATTGCTTTACAGTGTTGTGGTGGTGTCTGCCATACATCAACAGGAATCAGTCCCAATTATATGTGTCTCTCCTCCCTCCCTACACCTGTTCCATCGCTGTAGGCAGTCACACAGTGCCAAGCTTGGCTCCCTGTGTTATACAACAGCTTCCCACCAGCTATCTGTTTTATACATCACAGTGTATATATGTCAATGCCACTTTCGCAATTTGTCCTACCCTCTCCTCCCTCTGCAATGTCCACCGATCCATTCTCTGCATCTCCACTTCTTTGTAAATAGGTTCATCAGTACTGTTTTTCTAGGTTCCACATATATGTGTAGATAAACAATGTTTGTTTTTCTCTTTATGACTCACTTCACTCTGTATAACAGACTCTAGGTTCATTCGCCTCATTAGAGCTGAGTCAAATGCCTTCCTTTTTTTAATGACCGAGTAATAGTCCATTGTGTATATGTACCACAACTTCTTTTTCCATTCACCTATCAATGGACATCTAGATTCCTTCCATGTTCTGGCTGTTGTCAATAATGCTGCAGTGGGCATTGGAGTACATATGTCTCTGAATTGTGGTTTTTCTCAGGATATATGCCCAGTCATGGGATTTCTGGCTTCCCCAGTGGCTCACTGGCACCCCACTCCAGTACTCTTGCCTGGAAAATCCCATGGACGGAGGAGCCTGGTAGGCTGCAGTCCATGAGGTCGCTAAGAGTCGGACATGACTGAGCGACCTCACTTTCACTTTTCACTTCCATGCATTGGGGAAGGAAATGGCAACCCACTCCAGTGTTCTTGTCTGGAGAATCCCAGGGATGGAGGAGCCTGCTGGGCTGCTGTCTATGGGGTTGCACAGAGTCGGACACAACTGAAGCAACTTAGCAGCAACAGTGGCTCAGTGATAAAGAATCTGCTTGCAATGCAGGAGTCGCAGGAGATGAGGGTCTCCTGGGTCGGGAAGATCCCCTGGAGAAGGGCATGGCAACCCACTCCAGTGTTCTTGTCTGGAGAATCCCCATGGATGGAGGAGCCTGGCAGGCTACAGTCCATAGGGTTGCAAAGAGTCAGACACAACGGGAGCAACTTAGCACAGCATGCATACATGCACATGGTAGTTTTATTCCTAGTTTGTTAAGGAATCTCCATACTGTTCTCCATAGTGGCTATACCGATTTAAATTGCCACTAACAGTGCAAAAGGATTCCTTTTCTCCATAGCCTCTCCAGCATTTATTGCTTGTAGACTTTTTGGCCATTCTGATTAGTGTGAGGTGATATCTGTTTGTAGTTTTGATTTGCATTTCTCTAATAAGGAGCGATGTTGAGCATCTTTTCATGTTTATTGGAGAAATTGTGTATGTCTTCTTTGGAGAAATTGTCTTGAACAACAGAATCTTATTTCTCACCATTGTGGAGACTGGAAATCCAAAATCAGGGTGCCAGCATGGTGGTGATCTGGTGAGGGACCCCCTCCTGGTTCATGACTGGGAGTTTCTTGCTGTGTCCATGCATGGAGAAAGGGGCAAGCAAGTTTTTTAGGTCTCTCTCTCTCTTTTTAAAATGATTCATTCAGCAGTGTTGACCTTAGTTGTTGCACACAGGATCTTCATTGTGTCATGCAGGATCTTCCATGGTGGCACAGGGACTCTAGTTGTGGCATGCAGGCCCAGTAGTGGTAGCACTTAGTTGCCCTGTGGCATATGGGATCTTAGTTATCTGACCAGGGATTAAACCCACATCTCCTGCATTGGAAGGCGGACTCTTAACCATTGGGCCACCAGGGAAGTCCCTCTAGGTCTCTTTTATAAGAGCAGGAACTCAACCATGAGGGCTCTACCCCCATGACCTAATTACTTCCTAAAGGCCCCACCTCTTTATATCATCACCCTAGGTGCTAGGACCTAGCACGTGAATTTCACGGAGACATAAGCATTCAGACCTAAGCAGGTATGACTACCCTTCATCTGCTGGTCAGCTGATTCTCCTATAACTGACTCTGCGGTGGGCCTTCAAGGCCTCCATTATGGTCTTGCCCTGGATCTGGGCTTTGTTCTCTCCTGCTCTGACTTACCTGATCTCTCAACTTTAGATTTTGGTAAAGCCCCAACCACCTTCAGCTCCCTCCAACCATCATGCTGCCTGTGCCCCAGATCTCCTATGGAGCCACCTTCAAGAAGCAGCCTCCTCCTTAATCGTCTCTGGCATCTTGCAGCAAATAAAGGCAATGATCTAGTTCAAGCCCCAGCCTGATTCACCAGGTTTGGTTCTCACTTGTAAAACCAGAACTCCACCAGAGCTGGGTGGAGTGGTTGGGTGGGGCTGTCTCTGGGCCTTGTGGGAGCCATAAATCAGGATATGGGGTGAAGTTGGGGGTCTTCCAACAGGGCTGGGCTGAGAGGTAGTTACTAAGCCAAAGAGGACTGCCCCAGCTCAGGCCGCCTTCACATACAAAGGTAAGAGTATAGATGCCACAGTCCATAAGCCTCCGTGTTTGAAGGTGATAAATCAAGCTAACAAAAAGTGAAATTTTTTAAAAAGTGAAATAAAATATGACCTATCTGCCTCCCTTGACAAATATACCTTTGTAACAAGATGGAGTGCCAGGCTCAGCTTTAGAATATTTACACTCCTCAAAGTTCTAAGTCCAAAAATGGGGCACGGCCCCTAACGCCCCAACCTGTAGGTGCCCCTGCCCCATTTTCTTGTCACTCTTAGCTCTGTCTCACACCATGAGGGAGCCTTAAGGTGAATGCAGCTCCACACCCAAGCCCCATGTATGAGAAACCCCACCCCCCGCCGACACAAGGGGCTTCCTTCAGCCCTCTCTTAGCCAGAGGGAAGCACAGCAGCTATACCATCTGAAAAATTGCAGTTAGGCTTGGAGACCCTTGGGCAGGGAATGGGGGGTCCCTGGTACCCTGAGAGTGGTCTTACAGGGAGGCACAGGTGGCTGGGGGCACAGCCACTTGCCCTGGTGAACTTCTCACCCCATAGGGAAGGGCAGGGCTGGAGGAGGTCTAGAGTAAGCCCCATAAAGTGGAAGGCCCAGGGCGAGTGCCCTCTTCCCCCGGTCACAGGGCAGTCTCACCACAAGCCCACAGCTGAGTAAGCAGGCCTGGGAGGGTCTTAGAAAATGGAGCCTAGAGAGCTAGCTCCGGGCATGAAGAGGAATGTGAAAGTTTGCTTAGAGGGTGCTAGGGACAGAGCTGCTAAAGCTTCAGAGGCAAATCCAGCTCATGTCTGGCTGTTTCCAAAAACCTGCTCTTAAAAGATTTTGCTCTTATTGAGGATCTAAAAAAGAATTTCCTACAAGTAGTTTCAGAATTCTAGTATGTTGGTGGAAAATAAATTTTGTTGCTTGATGGTTTCACCACTCATAAAATATTCTATCCCTTCCATTTAAAGATCAGAGCAGGGTATTTAAAACTCTTCCAATAAACACAGGAAAGAACAATGAAACTTGAATTGTTGTTAATATTGTTGTTGTTGTTTTTAACTGACGTATAGTTGATTTACAATGTTTCAGGTATATGTCAAAGTGATTCAGTTATGCATGTATATGCACATACTCTTTTTCATATTTTTTCCATTATGGTTTATTACAGGATATTGAATGTAGTTCCCTGTGCTATACAGTAGGTCCTTGTTTATCTATTCTATATAGAGTAGTGTGTGTCTGTTAATCCCAAGCTCCCAGTTTGTCCCTCTCCCCTTCCCCTTTGGTAACCCTGTTTGTTTTCTATGTCTGTGAGTCTATTTCTGCATTGTTGTTAATCTTATTTTTAAATTATGACCAGTTCAAGGGAGAACTATCAAGGGAAATGGGAATAAAAAGGTAATTTTAAAAAAATAAGTGAAGTGGGATAAATACAGCAAGAAGCAGATGTATGCACAGACTATGAGAAAAGGAGCACAAAAGACCTGTATACACAAATGAATATTCTTACACCAGTGATTTTTAACACATTGTTGTTAAAGATTTCAAAACCATATAGCGTTTTTATGACAAGAGGTACCAAGAGCGGTATCATCTCTCATCTATAAGTATTGATACTTGCCCTGTGCATTGTATGAGCTTAATGTGTGACGGGTTTCTCAACTCTTTAGAACTGTCTGGACATGATCCTGTAGCCCCAGATGGTGGAGGTGGCTCCTCTTATTTCATAGTCACATAAAAGCATTAAGCAATTGGTAGGAGTCAGGCATCTGAGTCAGCAGGACTCTCCCCTAGAGCAATTTTTCATCCACAGTAACTAATTTTTAGGTAGGACAGTAACTAATTTAAATGTAATTAATTTATGTAGATATTTTTGGCTGCACTGGGTCTTCATTGCTGCGCTCAGGCTTTCCCTACTTGTGGCAAGTGGGGTCTACTCTCTAGTTGCTGTGCGCAGGCTTCTCATTGAGGTGGCTTCTCTTGTCCTGAAGCACAGGTTCTAGGTGTGCAGGCTTCCGTCTCAGAGTTGCAGCATGTGAACTTGGTGGTTGTGGCACATGGACTGAGTTTCTCTGCGGTGTGCGGTATCGAAACTATGTCTTCTGCATTGCAAGCTGGACTCTTAACCACTGGACCACCAGGAAAACCCTAAGACTAGAACCTTTTAACACATGAAATGCAACCTGCTCCAGTACTCTTGCCTGGAAAATCCCATGGACGGAGGAGCCTGGTAGGCTACAGTCCATGCGGTCGCAGAGAGTCGGACACGACTGAGTGACTTCACTCATTCTGTTTCTAGTGGTCCGCCCTATAGCCCTGCAGATAAACTGAAGAAGAGAAAAGTGGAGCTGCTTGCCTGGGGTCTGAGAGTAAGTTAGTTACTGGCAGGGCGAGGACAGGACCAGGGAGCTCCTCTCCCCAGGAGCTCTGTCTCCCAGTGCTGTGGGCTCACTGCTTTGCCTGACACTCTCTTTCGCATTCCCCACCTTCCCCTACCTGTCATCAGTGGAGAAGAGCTCAGGGCATCCTTGCTCCTAAGAGCCATGTGATTCGGGCGTGGCTGCCAGACAGTGACCACCGGGAGGCATCATTCTGGGCCCTTTTGGTGAGGAAGTATGGGTGGAACCGTTTGTATGTGGCAGGGGAGGACCCAAGAGGCAGCTCTTCTATTTCCAAGAAGCAGAGGTAAAAAATGGTTCCAATGATGCTTTGAAATTAAACACATGACATCCAGGTGGGCCAAATATGGAAACAAAATAATAGCCGTGCTTTAGGAAATCACCATCTTCACCATGTCTGAAGACACTGACCCAGATTAAAAGGGAAAGAGGGAGGGAAGGGGCACACCAAGGAGGCTCTGAGTCAGGATTGCCCCTGAGGAGAGGCGCCAGGCTACTGTTCTTAGCTGTGGCCAACCATGCCTGCTCAATGAGCCATAAGTAACTCAAGTGGTGGCCTCAAGAGTCACAGCTGAATGCATACATGTTGGAAGAATGACAGCTGGATGGCCCAATGGATCTAGGGTGGGACCAGAATGAAAGCATCAGTGCTTTGCATCCATGTTTCTGCAGGCAGAGGGCTCTAGCTGGATTTGCTCAACTGTATTTCTGGAACTGCTTTTCAGGTTGCGATATTAGATTCTGCCTTTAACCAATTTTTTTTTAAATTTTTATTTTTAAATTGGAATGGGAATTTAATAAGAGCAGCTGAAAATCCAGTGAAGAAAGTCCCTCACTACAGCTGGATGGAGGAATTCAGCTGCCCTTCTGAACTCTCCTACCTTAGGACAACACAGAAAGAGCTCAGACTATTCCCATGAGTCTTCTTTGGGGAAATTTATCATTCCCCTGAAGTTATTTTTACAGAACCATTGTCACCGGGCAGGTCACGTCTGCCTTGGCAGCTCTGGAAAGCTACAAACATTGGGCTGGGGAACCACTCAAAAGCCACATTGAAACCTTTGCTTGATTTTATCTAGCCTTGACAAGAATTTACAATAACATTGACCTCTGATTTGAGTGTCATGACACCCCTTGTTTTTTAGTTTTAAGGTACTTTTGCCCATACGGCAGAGAAAGAGCACTGGTTTGGGGGTCAGAAAACCTGGACTCTGTTCCAGGTGAGATAGTCATCCATTTGAATCTGAATTTCCTTATTCATAAAATGATATGATTCTCTGCCTGTCCCAGCGTGTTTAGGAACCAAATGCAAATCAGATAACCCATCTGAGCATTCTCTTCAAATGTAAAACTGCTAGTTATAAGAATATTTATTGAATGCTTTCTTGATGCCAGGCACTGTTCCAAGAGCTTTACATGAATCAGCTCATTTAACCTTTATAACCTCACTGTGAAGCGGAGGAGGGGCGAGGGAGGAACATTCATTATCCTCATTTCTTTTTCTTAAATGTTTATTTATTTATTTATTCGACTGTGCTGGTTCTTCATTGCTGCTTGGGCTTTTCTCTAGTTGTGGAGAGTGGGGGCTACTCTCTAGCTGTGTTGCTTGGGTTTCTCATTTCAGTGACTTCTCCTGTTGTGGAGCATGAGCTCTAGGGCTCCCGGGCTTCTGTAGTCGCAGTGCATGGACTCAGCAGTTGCAGTTTCTGGATTCTCGAGTGCAGGCTCCGTAATTGTGGTGCACAGGCTTTCATAGTCTGGCATCTGAAATCCCAGACCAGGGATTGAACCCATGTCTCTTGCGTTGGCCGGCAGATTCTTTACCACTAAGCCACCAAGGAAGTCCTGCCCTCATTTCTAGAAAAGGGAACCGGGATACCAGTCCAAGATCACTCAGCCAGGAATTGGAAGCCTTCAGATACGAGTCAAATACTCGGGCTACAGAGCCTGCCCTGCACATACTACACGTGTGCATATGAGCATCACTGCCATCACTGTTTGACTATAACTTAGTCAGGTCTGTTGGTGTAGGAGGGCGTGCTTGGGTGACATTAGCACTGACATCACCACCAAAGGCTGATTCCAAAGCCCATCATTATTGCTTGTATTTGCTGAAACCATTTATAGAGATGTTTCTGTAGGTTGATGGCCCAGGAAGTTGTCGCAGAAAAGGAAACTGAGGCCCAAAGAGGTGAAGAGCCTTAGACTACAATCACCTGGCCAGGAAACAGCATGGATAAGAATCGAACCAAGTCTCAGAACCCCTGCATTTGCCCTCACACCAGGCCACCTCTTTTGTCTGTGCATCCCATTTAGGTTCTGCACCCAGGCAGGCTGGACACTGGGACACATTCCTCCTGTTACTGGGGTGCTACATGAATACAAAGCAATAGTTTGATGAGACAGGTATGGTGAGGCGAAGAGCTCGTTTGGGAGCACAGGGCATTGTCTGGGAGAGGAAGACACAGATGGGACTCAACAGTGGGGCCAGGGTAGCAGCAGCTGTGCAATGACGAGAGGGAAGCACAGAACACCAGAGGCTAACCCTCCCTATTCTGCACGCTTCTTCAGGCCAGCCTGGTATTGAGAAGAGGTTTGAAATGGACGTGTTTACCCCACCACGTCCCTGCCTTGTGGTTCCTCTCCTCAAAGGAGTGTGTTCCTGGTACACACAGCACATGTGGTTCCGGGGAGGATCTGGTGAGCCTGGCCTCACCTTGGTATGCCGACACGTTCCATCCTCTCTGCTTTGAAAAGCTAGAAATGAACTTTTCTTTGCATGGGCAAGTCCCATCCACACAATTTAAAAATAAGAGTGGGCAAAAACAGCAAAATGGGATCCTAAACAGTGTTTTCCATCCTGGGCCCCAAATCCAGGGGGATGGTTTCCAAAAGCTCTTTCAGTTGCCTAAACACAGTGTCCACCTCAGACCAGCCAAAGATGTTGTTCATAATAGCCCCAGACAAGAACCCAGGGTGGTTTGAGCAACTCAGGAGCTCAACTGAGTCACAGCTTTGACTTTTTTTAGGTCAAGACTGTTCACTTAAATAAGGCACAAGAGAAGCTGGTGTTTTAAGCCATTGGAACAAGCTGAAAATAGCTCCCCACCCTCCCTCTCCTTCACTATTCTACCTCTGACACCTGACACAGAAGTCCGCGGGCCCTAGGCCAGAGCTCTGTGATCCAACCTGTGGCAAAGGAAACGCCCGCCAAGGAGGCTGTGCTGTTAGCTTTGGAGCCTCAAGTGGGGACAGGCCTGGGGTGCCTGGGCTCTGTGTGGCCCACCGATCTCCAGCGTCTGAGAGGTAAGAGATGGCATGTGCAGGGCTCTGATCACCCTCATGTGAGGGCACCAGTTGGCCAAACTGAATGACATGCCATCAGCCAGGGGTTTGGAGGAGACCTGTGTTTGCCCGATGAGCAGAAGTAGCTGCCTTTTCTGGAGCTTATGCATAGACACATTGCTAAGGTGACGTTGGAAAGAGCAGCCACCCTGAGCAGAGGAACAAATTGGAGATGGAGAGTGACTGTACTCATCAGCTCCATTAACTGCGGGTTCCATGGGGACAACACCATGTCCACTGCATTCACCATCCTTCCCAACACCCAGTGCCTGGCCTGTAGTAGTAAATAGTGAATAAACTGTACATAGTTTCTGAGTGGACTCAATCTCTCCTCTTTTAACTACGGAATCAGTGTGCTTTCTTGGAAATAGCAGAGATTTCAGACCTAGCTCTGTTGAGTACCTTTAGCCCACAATTTCTTTATCTGTAAAATGGGTATAAGGCTCCCTTGCCTTTCTTCTAAGGTTACTGCATTGAATATGGGAAATGCTTTGAAAACTAAAGCATATTATACATGTTAGGGTTATAACTATTGTTGATGGTGGATCTCTTCCCCTGAGTTCTGTTGTGCCTGACTTTAAAAAAAAAAAAAAGTTTATTTTTGGCTGTGCTGGGTCTTCGCTGCTGAGCAGGATTTTCTTTAGTTGCAGCCAGGCTTCTCATTGCAGTGGCTTCTCTTGTTGTGGAGCATGGGCTCTAGCGCACATAGTTGTGGCTCCCAAGCTCTAGAGCACAGGCTCAAAAGTTGTGGCTCTCGGGCTTAGTTGCTCCAAGGCTTGTGAGATCTTCCCAGATCAGGAATCAAGCCTGTGTCTTCTGCATTGGCAGGCAGGTTCTTTACCACGGAGCCACCAGGGAAGCCCTGTGCCTGACTTTAAAAGCAGTCAGAACCTGAAAGTACATCAAACATGTGAATTCTTTCTTTCGATCATGAAAGATGGTGTCTTTAAAGATTTTTACAGTTTCCGATTTCTATTATAATACTGAAACGTTAGGCTTCCCAGGTGACACAGTGGTAAAGAACCTGCCTACCAAATGCAGGAGATGCAAGAGATGTGGGTTTGATCCCTAGGTAGGGAAGATACCCTGGAGTAGGAAATGGCAAACTTCTCCAGTGTCCTTGCCTGGAAAATTCCACGGATAGAGAAGCCTGGTGGGCTACAGTGCATGGGGTCACAAAGAGTTGGACACCACTAAGCTACTGAGCACACATGCCCACACACATTCACACACAAACATACGCTCGCGCATGTGCACACACACATTAAAATGTTAGGGTAATGTTGCATCAACATCCACCAGAGGATCATTACCATCATAAGTTACTGTGAGCTAAGTATTCACATCTGAGCAGTTGAAAGTGAAGACCTGGAAATTCTTCACCTTTTTTATGCACATTAAAATACAAGGTATAAATTATCATCTTTAAAAACAAACTTTTTTGAGTCTTTTTTTCTTTATAATGAAGGGTCTGACCAGTCAGCAAATTCAAACATTAGCTACTATTTAGTGGGAGGGCACTGGGCCAGGAGTTTAACCAACATAATTTCATTCACTCCTTCCTCCAGTGCTATGAGGTCAGTATTATTCCCATTTTACAGATAGGAGTAATGCCCATGAGTCTGGTAATCTTGGAAAAGTTATTTATTGTTTCTGAGCTTCAAAGCCACTTTCTCAAGATCACCAACAACATCTGGATTTTTCCAGCAGCAACGAGGAAGAGGCAGAGAGAGCAACCTTAGGACCGACCAATGGAATGACGGCAAGACACTTCTGTTTTGTTACAGGCTATTTCTTTCTTCCTTTTCCACCTCAAATCTGTGTAACAGGCTGAAGCCGTCTGTAAGCTACCATCTAGGACTATAAAGCACAGTTCTTGGTCTGACTGCATCTAAATCAAATCAGAGCAGTGACATGAACTTAGGTGTGCCTCACCGTCAGGGGTTAACTGGACCAACAAGGTGCTTAAGGATGTGTGTTTATGTTAGTCCCTCAGTCGTGTCCAACTCTTTGCGACCCCATGGACTGTAGCTCGCCAAGCCCCTCTGTCCATGGAATTCCTCATGCAAGAATACTGGAGTGGGTAAACTTTTCCTTCTCCAGGGAATTTTCCTGACCCAGGGGTCGAACCTGAGTCTCCTGCATTACAGACGGATTCTCTCCTGTCTGAGCCACCAGGTAAGTCTGTGCTTAAGGACGGTTTGGAGCAATCACGTAGGAGCTTAGCTATCCAGACCCCTGCTGTCCTTTCCAAAGGTTGCCTGGGAGACTCTAATACCACCAGGGGGTCATAACCAGCCACATTGGAACTGGAACCACCTGGGGAGATTTAACTACTGATGCGTTGACCTCCAGAGGTTCTGATTGAATTATGCAGGCGGGGCCAGAGAGAGGGGGAGGCTTTCAGATCTCACCAGGTCTAACAAGCAGGGGTTGAGAATCACTGTTCCAAGCCTTTGGGGAACTCTTCCTATAGAAATGCCTTCAAAGGCTATGACACTTCCCATGAATCTTGTCAACAAGATTCTTATTTTAAAGACAGACTGGATTTTAAAAAAAGAAATAGCTTTAAGTTGTTTAGAACTGAATCTGTCAAATAGAATTGAAATACTGGTCTTTGTCCTCAAAAGGAGGAGAAATCTCAGAAACACACCTGGGATCCTCGTGAGGCTCCCCAGGTAGTTTCAAAAGTAAGCATTCACTGAGCACAAGCCGGAGCTCTGCTGGGGCCAAAGCTCTCAAGCAGATCGGAGCTGGTTCTCCAGGCGACTGGGGGCCAGGACCCAGGTCCTGAATTCTCCTGCCACTGGGACTTCCTCACATTGGCATCTATTTGAGGGGCTTTGCTAAATGCCCTGGCCCACTCCTGCCACATGGAGTTGTGCCCTCAAAATGTTCCTGGTTTTCAAGGCAAAGGTGCTCTCTGTTGTTCTTGCTTTGTGACCAGCATCTCTCCAGGCTGCACTGAAGCCCAAGCTGTGGCCTGGGGTTGAGGGTAAGTGATCTCCTGTCCACTCCATCGTGCCTGCCCACAGGTCCTGCCCACTTAGCCTCATCTCTTGATGAAGGGGATCCCAGAAGTAGGTTCTTGAAAAGCAATCAAAGTGTCAGACAGGAATGAGATTCTGGGGTAAACTGATGAGGGGAAAGGGGTTGCATGACTTAATTTCTCATGATATTTTGTTCTGACCACTGATTTCACATTGTAACCTTAGTGGGTGTCTAAATAGCTCTAGACCTCGGTTTCCCCAATTGTAAATAAAGGAGATTTAAACGGGTAATTTTTTTTTCTTTTTGGTTTTGTTCTGTTCCTTTTTTAAATTGAAATGTAGTTGATTATGTTGTGTTTGTTTTGGGCATTCCCTGTGTTCTACAGTAGGCCCTTGTTTTTTATGCTATACATAGTAGTGTAGATCTATTAATCCCAAACTCCTAAGTTTTTCCTCCCCCTTCCCTTTTCCCTTTGGTAACCATAGTTTGTTTTCCATGTCTGTGTGTCTGTTTCTGTTTTCTAAATAAGTTCATTTGTATCATTTTTTTAGATTCTATTTAGAAGTGATATCATGTGATATTTGTCTCTGACTTCACTTAGTATGATAATCTCTAGGTCCATCCATGTTGCTGTAAATGGCATTATTTCTTTTTTTTTTTCATTATTTCATTTTTATGGCTGAATAATATTCCACATATATGTATATATGTATATGTTAGGTTGCTTCCATGTCTTGACTATTTAAATAGTGCTGCAGTGAACACTGGGATGCATGTATTCTTTCAAACCATGTTTTTCTGCAGATAAATGCCCAGGAGTGGGACTGCTGGATCATATGGTAGCTCTATTTTCGGTTTTTTAAGGAACCTTCATACTGTTGTTCGTAGTGGCTGCACCAATTTACATTCCCACCAACAGCGTAGGAGGGTTTCAATTTCTCTACACCCTCCCCAGCCTTTGTTATTTGTAGACTTTAATGATACCATTCTGACTGGTGTGAGGTGATAACTTATTGTAGTTTTGATTTGCTTTTCTATAATAGTAAGACATGTTGAACATGTTTCCATGTGCCTAGTGACCATATGTTTGTCTTCTTTGGAGAAATGTCTATTTAGGTCTTCTGCCCATTTTTTGATTGGGTTGTTTGTTTTACTGTGGGCTTTCGTGGTGGCTGAGACAGTGAAGAATCTGTGTGTAATGCAAGAGACCCAGGTTCGATCCCTGAGTCAGGAAGATCCCCTGGAGATGGAAATGGCAACCACTCCAGTATTGTTTTATTGTTGAGTTGTATGAGCTGTTTGTATTAAGTCCTTGTCAGTCGCATCGTTTATGAACATCTTCTCCCAGTCCATAAGTTGTCTTTTCATTTTGTTTATGATTTCCTTTGCTATGCATGAGGTTTTAAGTTCTGTCAGGTCCCATTTATTTATTTTTCAGATTATTTCTTTTGCCTTCTAAGACTGATCTAGGAAAGTGTTGCTGCAATTTATGTCAGAGAATGTTTTGCTATGTTCTCTTCTAGGAGTTTTATGGTGTCATGTCTTATATTTAAGTCTTTAAGCCATTTTGAGTTTGTTTCTGTGTATGGTATGAAAGAGTATTCTAACTTCGTTGATTTACATGCAGCTGTCCAGCTTTCCCAACACCACTTGCTAAAGAGACTGTCTTTTTTCCATTGTATATTTTTGACTCCTTTGTTGAAGATTGATTGACTGTGAGTGTGTGGGTTTATTTCTGGGTTCTCTATCCTGTTTAATTGGGTAATCTTTAGCATCCTTTCCAATTTTAAAATTCTGTGAATGTAAGATTCTATGAGCCAGAATTTTTAAAACCAAGACGAGATTTTAAGATAAACTCCTTACAACTTTGGCCTCTGCTGACCAGGGGAACCAGGAATGGACGGAAACAAAAGTAGAGTGTGCATGCAGAGCGTGAAAGCCAGAGCCGCGTCTTGATGGCCTGTGGTGTGTTCTCACTGGATCCACACAATGAGTTTCCAGAGAAGGCTGGGAAGTGCAGAGGGCAGAGTGAGAGAGATACTTTCCTTGCTGCCTGCTGTGTAATTATCGTCACATCTGCACGGCGGTCAGAGATAGCAGGAGATCTTCCTGAAAGGAGGGTAGGACTCCTACAAGTACAACCTCTCAGCTTGATGGTTTTGTGGAGAGGTAAGACTCATTCATCGAAAGGACTGATGCTGAAGCTGAAACTCCAGTACTTTGGCCACTTCATGTGAAGAGTTGACTCACTGGAAAAGATCCTGATGCTGGGAAGGATTGGGGGCAGGAGGAGAAGGGGACGACAGAGGATGAGATGGCTGGATGGCATCACTGACTCGATGGGTGTGAGTTTGAGTAGACTTCGGGAGTTGGTGATGGACAGGGAGGCCTGGTGTGCTGCGATTCATGGGGTCTCAAAGAGTTGGACATGACTGAGCGACTGAACTGAACTGAAGACTTGTTCATGAATCTTATCCTCCTCCAGTCAGAGGAGGTGGCAGAGCTGATAATTTGGGCCTCATGGAATAGTATAGTTTAATGTTGAGAGTGGCATCTGTCATTCAGCCCTGGTTTCCAGTCTTGCTACTTACTAGCTGTGTAACTTTGGGGAACTTATTTTGCTTCTCAGGGCCTTGGTTTTATTATTGGAGAATAAGTAGGGATGATGTCTATCCTGCAGGGTGTAGAGCCGGTGAGACACAAGAGTGCACACAAACCACCAGGCACATAGTAGGTAGTCAATGCACAGTAACTGAAAGTGCCACAACCTCCAGATTTTCTGTCACCTGGACAGTTTGAGAAGTACCTTCACTATTTATCCCATGATTTACCCAGCTGGCCTCATTGCAGGCAAAACCAGGCATTTCCCTCCAGAAACCAAAGACATCTGCTCAAGGGAGAAGCGAGGAACTTTAATAACCAAGACTCTTGGATCTTGCTGTGGCTGTTTCCACCACCCTTTTGACAAAGTCATGGGATGCTGCCCCCTGTCTTTGAGGGCAGAGGCACTCAACATAGCCACTCCAAAAAATGCACCATAAGAACATAAACCCAAAGCTTCATTGTAATTCCCAAACACAAATTATTCAAATGTGGGCCAGGCTCCAGCCCAGCATAGAAGGGCATGACTGGAGGGGCACCCATGTGGTCTTCTAGAAGCCTCTGCCTGACAGCACAACATGTGGTCAAGATGACACGTCTCTGGCTAACCCCAGATTGCACGCACAATGTGCTTATTATACGTGTAAGTGTACTGTTGATGTTTTGAGCAGGCAACATCAACATCATTTTGGTGTATCCTGTCATTAAGGGGAGTTTTTAAAAGTAAGAGCCTTTGTACTTGGGAGGGGGGGGGAGTACATCCACATGGTGCTACCAGCAGACATGTTTAGCTTTCAAATGATGTCACTGAAGTTCAGCTGAAATACACTCAGGAAAGAGGCAGCCCCAGTGCAGGGGTGCTAGTGTTTGAGGAGATCTGAAAGGCTTGAAAATGCCTTCTTCGCCCCTTGCCCCAGACCTAGCATTGCCATCGTTAGCTACCCTTTTTGGTCATGATCCCAAAGGAAGAG
This sequence comes from Odocoileus virginianus, assembly GCF_023699985.2. Taxonomy (NCBI): domain Eukaryota; kingdom Metazoa; phylum Chordata; class Mammalia; order Artiodactyla; family Cervidae; genus Odocoileus; species Odocoileus virginianus. Next base: position 35,711,150 of record NC_069679.1, on the reverse strand, counting down.
AAGGGACAGCAAGAGTTATATTTATTAGCTCACTTAACATTGGAGTCACAGGGGGAGCTTTAAAAGTTAGTGATGCCTAGACTGACCACCTAAAGATTCTGTATAATTGGCGCCTGGTGCATCCTGGGAGCTGGGAGTTTTTAAAAGTTCTCCATGTTATTCTAATGTACAGCCATGATTAAGAATCACTTTCTCATGCCCTCTTGCCCCAATGCTCAACCCTCACTCCCTTTTACCTCCCATGCCAGTCCTGGTTAGTCCAGGAAGCCCTGTGACTCAGCAGACACCCAGAAACAAACTACAAGGTAAGGTATTGTTATCCCATTTTACAGATGAAGAAACTGAGACCCAGAGAGGCTAAGTGACTTTGCCCAAGGCCACACAAACAATTAATGGCAGATTGGATCTCTCTGGCTTCAAAGTGATTCCCATTTCTTCAGGCTGCCTTGTTAACTTGGGAACATTAACTCACGGAGCTATTAATACACCAAAGGATTTCGGTTACAGTAATAACAGCTCCTCACATCTTTATGGAAGTGTTAGGGTTTGCAAAGCACTTCCATTTTAGTTTATGATATTATAGATGACTCCTGCCTTTTAAGGATAAGGGAACTGAGGCCCAAAATCATTAACTTGCTCGTGGACACACAGGTAGAGGAACCAGAGTTTGAGTCTAAACCCTTCTCTTCTATTTCCAAAGAATGGAATATGTTGGAAAATGGTAGGAGCGGGGTAAATTTGGGGGGTATAGGGAAGGTTGGAAAGTTCCAGAGCAGGACAGGCTCTCAAGTTCACCAAAGATGGGAACCCAGGAGGCAGAAAAAGAAGATAGGAGGCCACAAAGAATGTTCCATCACTTCTGTGTTTGGGCCTCTCTCATCCAGCTTGTCTCAGGGAAGCAAGTGTGGTGGGCGAAAGATGTTCATGTCGGAGGCCCTGCCAGGTAGAGACAAGAAGGACAGGAGAAGGCTTTTGTCCCCATGCAGCTGCCCCTACACGACCTGCCTTTCATTTGGTTTTCCTATTAATAAAATACATTCTCTACCAGACCCAGCACCTAAAATCTTGGTTTCTAAAAACCATTCCCCTCTAAAAGGAACAAGCATTCCTTGGAAAAATGGTTGATTCCAGGACTAGGACAAGGAAATACCAGGTGAGGCTGGAACATCTTGTGGGGCCAGAAAAATAAGGGAGTTAGAGTTTTTAATTCATAGAAAATACCCTAGTCAATTAAAAAAAACAACAACCCACAGAAGCCACTGTGAAAAAGTTATTATTGGAAAAACCAGGGACATTTTGGGTATCAACATAAATAATAAATCTAAAAGATTATAATATATCCTATTCAAAGGATCTATTAGCCCATACCGACACTTATAAATACAAACATATAGACAGATAGGTAAGTAATTATGGGATAGGAAATGGTATGTGAAAGGAGAGCTCATCATCACATCAGATAGTAAGTGTAGAAGAAATAAGTAAGAAAATCACTATTTTGAAACTGTTATACTAATAGAGGATTTGGGCAAAAAAAATAAATCTTCAATGGATGCTAAAATTCAGCTCAGTTCAGTTGCTCTGTCATCTCCAATTCTTTGCAACCCCATGGACTGCAGCATGCCAGGATTCCCTTGTCCTTCACCATCTCCTGAAGCTTGCTCAAACTCATGTCCATTGAGTTGGTGATGCCATCCAACCATCTCATCCTCTGTCATCCCCTTCTTCTCCTGCCTTCAATCTTTCCCAGCATCAGGATCTTTTCCAATGAGTCAGATCTTCGCATCAGGTGGCCAAAGTATTGGAGCTTCAGCATCAGTCCTTGCAATGACTATTCAGGACTGATTTACTTTAGGATTTACTTTAGGATTGACTGGTTTGATCTCCTGGCAATTCAATGCTAAAATTATTGGGTGAGAATTTATTGGGAAGCAAGATATTTACACAGTCTTAAATCTTTTCCCAAATTATTTATTAGTTGCAAAGAGGAAAGTGTTTCTTGTCAGTTGAGAGATGTGGAAATACAACCTTAACCAAAAGATCAAAGTTAACATCACCAATAATGAGACAGCCAACTGACATGCCTCCTGTAGATGCACTGCAAAGGACACAGCGTTTCTGTAGTATTTCTGCCCAGAGTCATTCAGTTCAGTTCAGTCGCTCAGTCGTGTCCGGCTCTTTGCGACCCCATGAATTGCAGCACACCAGGCCTCCCTGTGCATCACCAACTCCCGGAGTTTACTCAAACTCATGTCCATCGAGTCAGTGATGCCATCCAGCTATCTCATCCTCTGTCATCCCCTTCTCCTCCTGCCCCCAATATCTCCCAGCATCAGGGTCTTTTCCAGTGAGTCAACTCTTCGCATGAGGTAGCCAAAGAATTGAAGTTTCAGCTTCAGCATCAGTCCTTCCAATGAACACCCAGGACTGATCTCCTTTAGGATGGACTGGTTGGATCTCCTTGCAGTCCAACGGACCCTCCAACACCACAGTTCAAAAGCATCAATTCTTCGGCGCTCAGCTTTCTTCACAGTCCAACTCTCACATCCATACATGACCATTGGAAAAACCATAGCCTTGACTAGACAGACATTTGTTGGCAAAGTAATGTCTCTGCTTTTTAATATTGCTCTCTAGGTTGGTCATAACTTTCCTTCCAAGGAGTAAGCATCTTTTAATTTCATGGCTGCAGTCACCATCTGCAGTGATTTTGGAGCCCCCCAAAATAAAGTCTGACACTGTTTCCACTGTTTCCCCATCTATTTCCCATGAGGTGATGGGACCAGATGCCATGATCTTAGTTTTCTGAATGTTGAGCTTTAAGCCAACTTTTTCACTCTCCTCTTTCACTTTCATCAAGAGACTCTTTAGTTCCTCTTCACTTTCTGCCATAAGGGTGGTATCATCTGCATATCTGAGGTTATTGATATTTCTCCCAGCAATCTTGATTTCAGCTTGTGCTTCTTCCAGCCCAATGTTTCTCATGATGTACTCTGCATATAAGTTAAATAAGCAGGGTGACAATATACAGCCTTGACGTACTCCTTTTCCTATTTGGAACCAGTCTGTTGTTCCATGTCCAATTCTAACTGTTGCTTCCTGACCTGCATACAGGTTTCTCAAGAGACAGGTCAGATGGTCTGGTATTCCCATCTCTTTAAGAATTTTCCGAAAAAAAGAAAATAATTTTCCACAGTTTATTGTGATCCACACAGTCAAAGGCTTTGGCATAGTCAATAAAGCAGAAATAGATGTTTTTCTGGAACTCTCTTGCTTTTTCGATGATCCAGCAGATGTTGGCAATTTGATCTCTGGTTCCTCTGCCTTTTCTAAAACCAGCTTGAACATCTGGAAGTTCACGGTTCACATATTGCTGAAGCCATTAAGTGTCCAGAGTCATTAAGTGGGTCTAATCATGAGAAAAATCATACACATCCAAGTCAAGGAACATGTGACAGAACATCTGGCCCCGTAAACTTAAAACATGTCAATGTCATGAAAAACACGAAAGCATAAGGAACACTTCCAGATTAAAGTGGATCAAAGAGAATGAAAAGTACATAAGATGAGTGATCTTAAATTGGATACTATATTGGGGGAAAAACATGCTTTAAAGGATATTATTGGAATAACTGAACTTTGATTAAAGAATGTGCGTGACTGTATTGAGGTTGAATTTCCCAAATTTTATTATTGTGATTATATAAAAGAATCTCCTTGTGCTTATAAGTTACTTGCTGAAGTATTTAGGGTGAAAAGTTATGGTATCTGCAACTTACTCTCAAGTGACTCAGAAGCAAAAAGGGAAATACTAGGTGAGGCTGGACTGTGTGTGTGTGTATGTATATATGCATGTGTGTATGTATATATGTGTGTGTGCTTTCGAATATGTGTAGAGGTAAAATGTTAACAGCGAGTGAATCTCATTGAAGGGTATATAGGCATTTGTTGTAATATCTTCACAGCTTTTCTGCAGATTTGACTTGTTTGATTTTTTTTTTAATCAAAAGTGAAAATAAAGGGGAGGAAGTATAGGTAGTTTTAGAAATAGTCAAACAATATTCAAGGTGAATTTGAACTGGGAACGATCAGGGAAAGTATTTTGATTCTGAAACTTGTCTACTGTTTCTAAGAGCATAAAATTTACTGAATTATTTACCTGTGTCACTGCAGAAGTAGGAAAATATTGTATGCCCAGGAAGTACAGGTACATGTCAGTAGTTTCTAGGTCAAGTTCTTCCCACCAAAAGCTATTTTTTTTAATTGAAAATGAAAAGAAAGGAAAAGGGAGAAATGAAAATAAAAATAGTAAGCATTAGTCTATAGTCTTGGTAGGTTTGCTCAGACTTAACAATTATTTAGCAGGGCTTATAATTCAAGAGAAATGAAAATATATACTATGTTACTATATGAAAATAACTACCCATAGAATGGATCTACTTTTAATTATTGGTTATATAAATAAAACCCCACAGAAATTTTTGTTCTGGGATATTGATGTGCACCCTGTGACTTTAAAAACATGTTTAAAAGTGGAAACTTTTATAAAACATATAATTCATTGTAAGAGTCCTGATCATAATGAGACTATATACAAAAAAGTTAAACACATCCTGTGACATTACTCTCCTACTTAAAGACTCTCAGTGTCCCATTAAGCCAACAGAAGCCGGTGCTCCTTACCTAGGCACTCAAGCCCTCATAGCTGGCTGCAACCCATTTTCCAGAATCATCTCCCTCCCCCAGCCCCAGCCACTCCACAGTCCAGCCAGGCAGGCACTCCTGACTCTTTCCTGGACGGGCCCTGCCTTTCGGGGCAGACTCTCCCTAACATTCTTCCCCAGTTGGGAAGCTCCTGCCCTCTCTCCAGACATGACTTCCTTCTTCAAGTCCCAGCCCAACCTCAGCCCTACCCCACTTCACCCCTGCCAAGGAGAGGTTCTCTGCCCCCTTCCTGCTGTAAACGTCGCTGGTATAGCAGCTGCCTCACTGGATTTTAGTAATACATCATGATAGGAGGATCTTCCCTTTATTCCAGATTTGCCTCTGAGAGCCCACAGCTGGAAACTTCTTGCATTTTTAGAGCAACTCTACCTGTGGGCCCACCTAGCCCCTGTAAAACCTTTCTGAAAGGCAAAACATCTCTGCAGAAACTGCACCCCATTTCTCCCGCCGGAACACCATCACTCCACCCCCAATCTCTGCAAGATGCATTGGGGTGGGGTTGATGATGAACCTTTATGTAAAGTAAGATCATTTTTTGCAATCTCCCCATTGTGAGGGGGCCACTTGATGGGTCCCATGCCTTAAAACCAACAGTGGGAGAACCAAGATAATGACGCCAAGACAATCTCGAGTTGAGCCGCAAAGCTTGCTTACCTGATCAGAATTTGGAGGAAGGGGAGAGGGGGCTTGGGCCTTAGGATGGGATAAAGAGAAGGATTAAGGCCACCTCCTTTTCTTTTTTTTTATTGGAGGATAATTGCTTTCCAGTGTTATGTTGGTTCCCACTGTACAGCGATGTGAATCAGCTGTAAGTATACATATATCCAGGGCTTCCCTGATGGCTCAGTGGTAAAGAATCTGCCTGCCAATGCAGGTTCAATCCCTGGGTTGGGAAGATCCCCTGGAGAGAGAAATGGCAACCCACTCCAGTATTCTTGCCTGGGAAATCCTGTGGACAGAGGAGCCTGGTGGGCTACAGTCCATGGGGTCACAAAAGAGTCCGACACGACTTAACAACTCAGCAACATGACAACAACATACGTATGTCCCCTCCCTCTGAAGCCTCCCTCCCACGCCATCCCACCCCTCTAGGCCATCACAGAGCACCAAGCTCCCTGTGTAAGGCCACCTCCTTTAATCATAGTTCTTGAAAATTACAGCTAGGCTGGGGACCCTAGAATTAGGGACCTTAAGGTTAAAGACACTGGGATAGCATGGCAGAGGTGGGGTGCTACCCTTTAGGGATGGAATAAGGCAGCTGAAAAGATGAGCTCAGATCCCTCACGGGCCAGCCAATGTCAAGGGGACTGCTGGAGTCCTGCCCCGCTGGGGCCTCCGTCCACCCGTTCAGAACCTCCCGACAATTGAGACAGCTCAGGGTGCCAGTCCCCGGACCATCCTGGAGATCAGCAAACTGGAGTGACGGGGAGGGACAGCTGCAGCCAGTCATGGGACAGGACCATTTCTTCTCAAGCCCAGAAGAGCAGGACCCGAAAGTGTAGAGGGGACCGGGAAAGGGCACAGTCCTGGGAATCAACAGAGGGTGCTGTGAAGCTGGGGGAGGGTGACCACAGCCTGTGAGAGTGTGAGTTTGCTGCAAAGTCCCACATTTGTAGATGTTTACATTGAATAGTTTAAAAGCAATTTAAAGCCTACATGTATTTCCAAAGTAGGCCCGTGTATATTTTGGTTGGCTTTATTGTGAGAAAATGTTGAACACATAACTTCAATGCACGGATTCTTTGACGGGCTCATCTGCTCCAGATGAAGGTATCTAAATGTATTTTTTTAAATTTATCAAAGTGTAGTTGGTACACAATGTCATGTGGATTTCTGTTATATAGCAAAATGATTCAGATATATACCTGTACTCTTTTCATATTCCTTTTCATTATGGTTTATTGCAGAATATTGAATATAGTTCTCTGTGCTATATGGTAGAAACTTACCGTTTATACATTCTATATGTACTAGTTTGTCTCTGCTAATCCTGAACTCATAATTCATCCCTCCCCCACCCCTCTCCCCCTTGGTAACTGCAAGTCTATTCCCTATGTCTGTGAGTCTGTTTCTGTTTTGTAAGTAAGTTCATTTGTGCCATATTTTAGATTCCACATGTAAGTGATATCATATGGTATTTGTCTTTCTCCTTCTGACTTACTTCACTTAGTATGATCATCTTAGGTCTGTCCATTTTGCTGAAAATGGCATGATTTCATTCTTTTTATGGCTAACTAGTATTCCATTGTGTATGTGTACCACATCTTTACTCATTCATCTGTCAGTGGATATTCAGCTTTTTTCCACATCTTGGCTACTGTAAATAGTGCTGCTCTGAACATAGGAGTGAATGTATTTCTTGAATCATGGTTTTGTCCAGATATATGTCCAGGAGTGGGATTATGGGCTTCCTTGGTGGCACTAGTGGTAAGGAATCTGCCTGCCAATGCAGGATACGCAAAAGTTGCACATTTGATCCCTGGGTTGGGAAGATCCCCTGGAGTAGGAAATGGCAACCCACTCCAGTATTCTTGTCCATGGAAAATTCCATGGACAGAGAAGCCTGGTGGACTCCAGTCTATGGGGCCGCAAAGAGTCAGACACGACTGAGTGAGCACACAGTTTTTTAAGGAAACTCCATATAGTTCTCCATAGTAACTGCATCAATTTACATTCTCATTTACCAACAGTGTAGGAAGGTTCCCTTTTCTGCACAACCTCTTCAGCATTTGTTATTTGTAGGGTTTTTAATGATGGTCATTCTGACTGATTGAGGTGTTACCTCATTGTAGTTTTGATTTGCATTTTGACTTGCATTTCTGTAATAATTAGTGCACAAATTCTTTACCTATTAGGTGCTCATGCATTTTTATAGGAACTTCTGTTTTATGACTGGTCATGAAACAGCTATATGCTAAACTGCAGTGGTATTAAAATTGCTATAGTTATTTCAAAGTTGCATTTATTTTATACAATGGGTTTTCTCCTGATGTCATATTCATGTGTCTGTGTTGTCATATATTATTTAAACAATGTGTAAAATGCTCACAACTTTGCTGTAAGTTTAAATTATGTAAAAATAAAACATTACCCCCCAAAAGTCATTATAAAGGCCATGGTAACTATTGTTAGTGTTTGGAAATGGCTGATCATACATGGATCCCTTTTATTAATGCATTTGAAATTATTTAGCTATCAGATCACCTTTTCAAAAACTTAAATGGAAATGGACAAAGACACTTTGTTAATGGAAATAATAGCTGGTTCTATTTTTTTTTTAAACAGCTTTATTGAGATATAATTCACATATCATATAATTCATCCATTTAAAGTATGTAACTTAAGGCTTTCAGGTATTAATTTTTTAAATTGCAGCAAAATACATAATGTAACATAAAATTTGCCATTTTAACCATTTTAAGTGTACAATTCGGGGCATTACATTAATACTCCCTGTCATCACTCTGTTTTTCTTAATAGAAAAAATTGATTTTTCAAGTTAAATGCCTTTAATTCTCAGCAAAGGGAATGAAATCTTTGTATTTTGATAGATATATAGTTTATGTGAAAGATGAGGAACAAATTAGGAGAGGCCTGAAAGCAAATTTAAAAGCACTCAGATCTCTTTCTCACTAGCCCTATGGCTTATGAATGTTTTTTAGAAAATCAACTATTCATAGTTTCTACTTAATATGAAAATACGTACTTTGAAAATATTTCATTCCTCGAGAAAAAAATGTACTTTTTAAAGGAGAAAAATCCCTTTTACTGTAAGTCAACTGTGTTAGCAGGTATGTCCATGTAGTAACATCCTGATACAGTATAAACTGATAAGTTTTCACCTCCCAAGGAAAAAAAAGGCGATCCACACCACACTGCATACACATACACATTCAGAAAGTGAAAGTGAAAGTCGCTCAGTCGTGTCAGACTCTTTGTGACCCCATGGACTATACAGTCCAGGGAATTCTCCAGGCCAGAATACTGGAGTGGGTAGCCGTTCCCTTCTCCAAGGGATCTTCCCAACTCAGGGATTGAACCCAGGTCTCCCGCATTGCAGGCGGATTCTTTACCAGCTGAGTCACCAGGGAAGCCCATTTACACATTGAGAAGTAAAATGCAATTGTAGTTGTATTTTTATAAAGGTCCTCAATATCTTAACCCAAAGAGACAGCTAAGCAGTGGGAATCTGAGTTACGGTGGCAGACCGGAAGGCGGACACGGTTAACAAGGGAGCGTGAGGCATAGACACCCTGAACCTGAATCCAGATGCAGCTGGACCTGGGAGCCTTGCTGGAGTCTAGCAGCTCCGCAACCCTGGCAGGTCATCTGCCACCTTAGGCTTCAGTATGCTTTTGTTTGTAAGAGGGAGCGTGTCAGTGAAGATGCTTTCGGCTGCAGAAAACCCAGCTGGAAACAGCTGATACAGTAAGGAGTCGTCTTATAACATCATGAGAGGGGGGAGGGAGGGCAGGCAGGCTTGGCTTTATTGGCTCAGTGCTGTTGCCAAGGGCCCAGGTTCCGTCCATCTCTGTGCTCTGTAGGGTCTCTGCTCCACCTCCAGGCTGCGTCCTCAGACACAACATAGTTCAGCAGGAAAAGAACAGGACAGCAGCTCTGCAAAGAGCCAGGAAACCACAGCTCCAAGTCTCTCAACAGCTCTGCTCCAGCATTCCACCAGCTAGAATCATGTCAGGGAGTTAACGTGGAGATTAGCAAGGAAGGGTCCTGCCACAATCGTCTCCTGGAGCTGGGAATGGGGCTGCCCTCTTCTGAGTCTCGAAATGGCGGAGAGGAGCAGAGCAGCGTTGTAATCGTCACCAGCAAGAAGAGGCAGACCGGGACCTGCTGGAGTAACTGGTGAGTGGGCGTCCAGCTGTGTCTGCTGCCCCTGGTTAAAAATGACACTTCTAAAAGTCTCAAGAGACAAAGATCAAATGATATACACTTAAACCATGTGTAACATTTAAGACACTGGACCTATGTTAATTACTAAAAAGACAAAACGTTAAGCAAGCACATGAAAGTAATTTTTGCTTTTCACGTGATAAATTAGATTATTAGCTGAAAACCAGAACTTTCCTTTCTCCATCCCCACCCCACCCCCATTCTTCCTTCTTTCCTTCCTCTCTTCTTTCCTCCCTCTCTCACTTCCTTCCCATCTTCAACAAACAGTACCGGGAACTCTGCTAAGTAAGTGAAATAAAGCAAGGTTCGTTAAGCTCACATCTCCTCATTGCTCCCAGTCTTCTGGGAAGAGTTTAGAATCCGTCTTAACACATAAGAACTATAAGGTGGGAAAGAAAAAGCACCAGAGGGCACAGAGCCCAACTGTGCTTGAGTGGTAATGAGTGAGTGGGGTTGCCAGATGAAACACAGTGTGCTTACATTTGAATTTTTATTTTAAAACACTGCAAACTTATTTCAAATTTAAATTTGAATATAGCATGGGTCATATACTAAAACTTTGGCTCAATGATCTAAAATTCAAATTTAACTGGACGTCCTGAATTTTCGTTGTTATTAAATGTCAACTCTGTGGGTGGAGGCATGTTAGAATTGAACTATATCAAATTAAGTTGCTTTGACCAGTTTGAAAAACTTCGAGGATTGGGGGAGGGTGGACTAAGGAGACTGAATTGGGTTAACTTAAATAGAAAGGAATGGAATTTTTAATTAAAAAAAATTATTGATGTATAGTTGATTTACAGTGTTGTGTTAATTTCCGCTGGACGGTAAAGTGATTTAGTTATATATACACACACAAACACACACACATATATTCTTTTTCATTATGGTTTATCACAGGATATTCCCTGTGCTATTTAGTAGGACCTTGTTTATCCATTAATAGTCTGCATCTGTTAATCCCAAAGTCCCAACCCTTCCCTCCACCACTCTCCCCTTTGGCAACCACAATTGTGTTCTCTATGGGAAACAAATGGAGCTTAATTGGTTGGGAGGGGATAAAATACAGTGAAGTTGGCTGATTTAAAAGTTGGGTTGTAGGCCCAATTCTTGCTCCTAGTGAACGTTTATTGAGCTCCTGAAGTATTCCGGGCACTGGGCACACTTTATCACCTCGCCCCTCCTCAGGACAAGGACAATGGTGGGCCAGCGAGGTGTGCAGGATGCAAAACTTAAGGAGACACGTGAGCTCAGGGTCATGCAAGTGAGTGCTCTTCCCAGCCCACGTCCCTTCAATAGCCCACAGACCCATTTCACAGATAAGGAAACTGAGGCTTAGTATGGCTTAGCAGTACATTCTGCTCCACTGAATGACTTAGCAGTGGAGTCGGGTTGCAAGGCCAGAAGGTCTGTGTCCATAGCCTTCCTTTATATACTGCCTCTCTTGACAGTGAGTGGTAGAGCCAAGAAATTCACCAACCTTCTTCCATCCCATATCTCCTACCCGTGACTCGATTTATGTGGAAAGGCATTCACACAACGTTTTAAATTCAGAGTGAGCAAAACCTCTAGGACGGAGTGGCTAGAACTCACCGATGGAAGTAGGGTAGGGGGATCTATTCAAATCCTTGAACTTAGTATGGCAGTTTGCCACCCTGGCCATTCATGAGAATGCCTGGGAAACTTTAAAAGTCCTGGCTCACCTCAGGTCTCTAGGGGTGAGGCCCCAGCATTACTATTTTAAAATCTCCCCAACTTGAAACCTTCTAGGTTTGAAAGTCACAGTCACTGTTATGTTCTTGAACACCTAACTGATGAATTAAAGGACATATGCTCCAAACCAGAAGGGATGGTTTCTGCCTTCCCACCACACCCTGTCCCCCACCCCCCACCCCTGCACTCCTCCAAAGGCCTGAGAAATTTCAGGGGACAAATCAGGCCAAGAGATGTTGGGTGAAGGGAGCCTGGTTTACCAGCTAAAACTGGCAACCTGCAGCCTTCCTGCTGTCCTGTAAACAGCAGGGGCAAGAAGATAGCGTGATGGGTGTTTGGATCCCAAACACGCTTGCTTTAGTGTCGGCAGGACTGTGACGTTTTTCAGTCCTCAGCTGTGGGATGGTGCCAAAGGGAAGGGTGTGACTAGAACGGGCTCTGTTAGCTTGCACCTCTGAGGGTACCTTTGCTTGGGGTTCTCTAGCTTGCCTCCTTATCCCCAGAGCTTCTGTGTTTCTACACCCAGGATGGAAGGAAGATCTGAAGTTGCAGAGAATCCTCTGTCATGTCACAATTAGCAGGAGGGCACAGGACCCAGTTGCAGAGAGGAGCAGGCTTTCATGTGCAAGACTCAGCCAGGGAGCCAGGGACCATCCTAGTGGCCATAACAGATTACTTAACTTGCTTGAGCCTCATTTGTGTGTGTGTATGTGTCAGTGACAGAGGATGGTTATTCTGCTCTGCCTTCCTCCTAGATTTGGTCTGAGTAAATTAAGGGAGTATTAGATGCAAATTGTACTTGGACAATGCTAAAACACTTGATGAAACTCTTAATTTTTATGGTTCAAATTAGAATTTCATGTGTCAACCCTGGTCCCTCATGGACAGCTGTAAATATGTCTGTGAGGACCTAAAAGTCTTTGTAAAAATCTCTGGTGTGTTTCAGTAAAGAAACCCCATATCCATTAGCAGTTACTTTCCATTCTCCTCACTCCAACGCCTCTTGAAACCATTAATTTACTCTCTGCTTCTGTGGAATTGCCTGTTCTGGACATCTCATGTAAGTGGAATTATACAACATGTGGTCTTTGGTGACTGTCTTCTTTCACTTAGCATATATTTTAAAGTATTCATTTCTTTATTTTTGGCTGTGCTGGTTACTCGTTGCTGCGCTCGGGATTTCTCTATTTGCAGTGTGCATGCTTCTCGTTGCAGTGGCTTCTTTTGTTGCAGAGCAGAGGTTCCAGGGTGCCTGGGTTTCAGTAGTCGTGGGCTTCAGTCTCAATAGTTGTGGTGCGTAGGCTTGGTTGTGCCATGGCACATGGAATCTTCCCGGCCCAGGGATTGAACCCATGTCCCCTGCATTAGCAAGCAGATTCTTAACTACTGGACCGCCATGGAATTCCAGCATATATTTTAAAGGTTCATCCATGTTTAGCACTTAACAGCCCTTCATTCCTTTTTATTTCCATGTAAGATTTCATTTTATGTATATAGCTCCTTAAAAAATTGTTTGTTGAAGTATAGTTGCTATACAATGTAAGTTACAGGTGTACAATATATTTGATTCACAATTTTAAAGGTTATACTCCATTTATAGTTATTAAGAAATGTTGGCTGTATTTCCCATGTTGTACAATATATCCTTGTAGCTTATTTTATACCTAACAGTTTGTGCCTCTTACTCCCCTATCCCTGTCTTGCCCCTTCCCACTTCCCTCTCTTCACTGGTAACTGCTGCTTTGTTCTCCACATCTGTAGCACATTTTGTTTATCCACTCACAGGTTGATGATGGATGTTTCGGTTGTTTCTACTTTTTGGTCATATGAATATTGCTGCCATGAACAATGGTTTACAAGTTTTGTGTGGACATAGGCGTTCAGTTCCCTTGGGTTCATACCTTGGAAGGGAATTTGCTGGGTAACACTACGTTTAACTTTTTGAGAAACTTCCTGGCTGTTTTCAAAGAATATTTTCACCATTTTCATACTGTGTTAGACTTGAACAAGATTAGAATTTAGTTGAAGAAACCTGTACTATATATATATATATATATATATATATGCATGAGTGCGTGCATGCATGCTCACTCAGTCATGTCTGACTCTTTGCAACCCCATGGACTAAAGCCCACCAGGTTCCTCTGTCCATGGGATTTCCCAGGCAAGAATATTAGAGTGGGTTGCCATTTACTTCTCCAGGGGATCTTCCCAACCCAGGGATCGAACCCATGTCTCTTGAGTCACCTGCCTTGGCAGGTGGGTTCTTTACTGCCATACCACCAGGGAGCCATGAAAACCAAAAATAGACACCATTCCATGAACTGTAACCCAAAATACATCTGACTCTGTAGGTATGAGTAGACAAAAAACAGATTTGACCAAAACCCAGGAAAGACAGTTGTCCAAGAGCCTGTGACTTGATAACAGAGCCCAAGACCTTGAATCCATGGACCCAAGTCCCTACTAGCCCTAATTCACTGTGTGACCTTGGGCAAGAGTTTTCCTTCTGGCCTCAGTTTTCTCAATGATAAAGTGAGAATTTGCATCTGAATGTGCTCTCGATGCCTACAGTTCTGTATTGGTCCTTGGCATTCCCAGGACACTGTAGCACGTGCTCAGGGAGGTCACATGCCTTTTCTGGACCCCTGATGCCTCAGGGAATTGTTGGAATTACAAGTACACCCGGGGACCTTTCAAGAGTGATGACAATATGATGCTTTCCCAGTCCTGTGCTCAATGCAGGCAGAGTCAAACACCACAGAGACAGAGGGTGGTCTGCCACCGTGAACTGCATCACGTGGGCAGCCAGGTCCTGGATACTGTGAAACTGAGGACCAAGTTGCCTGCTTGGGAATAATAAGACAGTAGCAGTGGCAACCACTGTGCCAAACTCCACATTTAAGCTTTGCTTTTGGAAAAGAGCATTTATTACATATTCAGTATAGAAGTAAAATGTGCTCATTATAGAAAAAAGTAATGAGGAAAACAAGAAATCAAGTATAATACTACCATCCAGAAATAACCACAGTTTACAGTTTGATGTTGGTTCTTCATATTTGCAGTTATTAACTTGGTATTATACTCTATATACAATTTTTTTCACTTATTCCATGTCATTAATGAGTATTCAGAAACTTGATTTTAATGATTATAGGTTTTTACATTATATAGATATACTTGTTTATTTAATCATTCATTATTAGATATTTATGGGGGGGGGGGGTTCCCTGAGCTTTAACTCTAAAAATAAGTGATGTTTATCTTTGTTTTGGGAATCCCAAACACCCTGGCATTCAAAGCCCTTCACAATTTAACTCCAGTCTGTCTTTCCATCCTTAGCTGCCTCTCTTCAATATGAGGCAGATGTTTAGCCTTTGTGCTCAGATGGAGCTGTCCTGTTGTTAAAATTCTAAAATACTCTAGCAGGGGGGTTAAACTTCCAGGAAGCACCTCTGGCTGCTGTCCTGAGCACCCCCACCTCAACATCCCACCTCCACCCCAGTCTTTCCGTAGGAACCTCCTCTCCAATCGTACTACTGAGATTCACCTGACCAGTAATCATTAGGACTGGTTAGGGCCTGGTCTTTACCTGTGTTAGCTCTGGGCTTTCACACCTTCTCTGTGTGACCCTTTGTTTACTCTGCTTCCTGTTTTCCTGGGAAACAGTTCTCCTTCCTCAGAATCTTGCCACTCCTTCAAAACCTAATTCAGATCCCACCCTGTCCTTGAAATTTTATCCAGCAACTCCAGCTCAGAATCTGATCTCTTGGTCCTATGAACTCCTACATCTTGGTTATATTTTAGTTATTGCTGTCTTCAGAATACCATTGACATAGCATTTGCAGTTGAATTTCTTAATCAACTCTTCCGACATGCCCCTCTTTACACCCATGCTGCAGTCCATGGGGTCGCAAAGAGTCGGACAAAACTGAGCGACTGAACTGAACTGAACTGACATGCCCCTCTTTCTCCCCAGCTACATCCTAAAGGCTGCTGAGACAGGAGCATCTTAAACTTTTTGTCTGTGGTAGAAACCATACCGGGCTTCACCAGTTTGCTGCCTCTTTCCTAACACACAGGCAAACAACTTGCTGTTAGGCTGGGACCATCTGAGTTCTAACCACGACAGTGTACACAGAAGGGATGTGGCCCTTAAAAGACCTCATTCAAGCCTACAACCCTCTCTTCTTTCACAGTTAACGGGGGTGGCATAGATGGTGGCCTCATAGAGGGAGGTGGTCTGGGTCCTGAGTCACTGCATAAAGGACAGTAGGAAACTCACCGACCTGCTCTGGATGGTGAAGTGACCCAGAACAAACCTTTAATGTGACAACTTAGACTGGGAGTTTGTCATTGCAATGTAGATTAACCCACAGACCCCCAACCTGGTTTTATATGGGCTACAAGCTGAGAAAGGTTTTTAAAGGCATACAAATAAACAAACAGTATGCAACAGAGAGATATGAAGCCCACAAAGCCTGAAATACTATCTGGTCCTTTACAGAAAATATTTTAATGATGCTTAGAGTGACCTATAACTCTAGCCTGACTCTGCCCAATTGCCGCAGAGTCCAAGACTCTGGAACACCTCATTCTTCAGTATTTGTTTAGTACATGTGTCACGTGCTTGCCTGCTTCCTTCATCACTGTGCCCTTTGTGGTATTCAGGAAATACTTGTAGAATTAGTGGATGAATAAGGATGTGCCTACATATACACAGATGTGCTCAGTGCTAGCTGTCCTGGGAAGGACATAAACACAGGAAAAGTGAAAAGTGTACCAGACTCAGCTTATATACCCCATAGATCCATGTGGCCCACCTGCCTTCCACATCCCAGGCCGCAGGCCTCACCCTGCTTCTTGGCCAGAGCGGTCCTGGCGGTAGCTTACACTCTCCTTAAGTCATGAAGCCAGCGATCAGATGGTGGAGGTGA
The DNA here is from genome assembly GCF_023699985.2 of Odocoileus virginianus. Taxonomy (NCBI): domain Eukaryota; kingdom Metazoa; phylum Chordata; class Mammalia; order Artiodactyla; family Cervidae; genus Odocoileus; species Odocoileus virginianus. Next base: position 35,694,867 of record NC_069679.1, on the reverse strand, counting down.
AAAGGCAAGGCAAAACTGAATACAAACAGGCAAAGTTATGAGGCCTTAAACTTATGTTTTATACCTTTTGTGGCCCCTAAATGTTTTGATCCTTTGGGAAGCCTGTAGTTAACAGCAGTTACAATGCTGCAGAGGCTTGGGGTACATCTAAGTTTATTTTTTGCTGCACTGGATCTTCACTGTGGTACATGGGCTTTCTCTAGTTTAGGCGAGTGGAGAGCTACTCTCTCGTGGTGGTGTGCAGGCTTCTCACTGCAGTGGCTTCCCTTGTCGCAGAGCACAGTCTCTAGAGCACATGGGCTTCAGTAGCTGCAGCGTGCAGGCTCAAGTACTTGTGGTACACAATCTTAGTTGCCCCGCAGCATGTGGGATCTTCCCAGAGCAGGGATTAAAAATATGTCTTCTGCATTGGCAAGTGGATTCTTAACTACTAAACCACCATGGAAGTCCTGGGGTAAGCTTAAACCGTAGCAGCATCTGCCCTAGTAAGAGATTATTGCCAAGGGGCCCCAAGAAGACAATATGGAGTCAAGAAGATTCCAAGGAAGGAAGAGACAGGAGGAGGGGAGGGCAGATTGGAGAGCAGGACTAGCTAGGAAGCTTCTGTGTGGTTCCTTCAAAAACGAGAAGAGAAGCCTGGCCTTGTCAGCTCAGTGTGAGGCTGGGTGAGGGCTGGGGGCAGCTACCCAGAGAGAGGTCAGAGCATCCTTGGCAGAAGCTGGGCACCACCTCGGAGCCAGGGCGGACTGCAGGGAGCTGGATGCCTGGTGTGAAGGCGCCCCCTAGAGGTCTGAGGCTGTTGGAGAGGGAGGGACACATGGGGCCTTTGAGAGCTGAGTTTGGCTGCGCCCACCAGCCCGCTCTGTGAATGGAGTCTTTCTCTTGGCATTTGTCAGAACTCAATGCCCTCTGTGCTGAGAGGAGGCCCAGTGGACTGGAAATAACCTCAGGCTCCCAGAAACATTTTATGGAAATATTCAGGAGCTTGAAAGAGAACAGTCCCAAGAAAGACATTTGGAATTTTTAGAGAGGAAAATACAGATTATCTTTCTTACTTCAGGTTAAAATAACAATAATAATAATTTTTTAACAATACAATACATAAAGTGAAAGGAAAAGACAAAAGAAAAGATTTCAGTTGACTTCACTAAAACTAAGAACTTCTATTCACCAAAAGAAAAAGAAAAAAAAGGTACAGAGCATAAGATAAGCTGAAGGCTGGGAGAAAATAACACATTTAACTGTCAGAGAACTAGCATCCAGCATCTATAAAGAGCTACTACAAATCAATAAGATGAGTAAACAACTTCTTTTTTTTAAATGGGCAGAAGACATGAACAGGCACTTCAGAGATAAATACTAAAAGGACCATAAGCATGTGAAAAGCTGCTCAGCCTCCTTAGTAATAAGGGAAAAACAAGCTAAAACCAAATTGAGATACAATTCCACAGCTATTAGGTTAGCAAAAATTTAGAAGACAATATCAAGCAGTGGCAAGAATGTAGAACAGTGTGAATTCTCATATACTGTTCATGAGGAAGTTAATTGGTACAGCCACTGGGAACAGTTTGGCTTTATATTACAAAGTTAAAGATATATGTACTTCTCAGGGTTATAGTATATGGTATAAGCAATACAGTCAATAATATTGTAATAGCTTTGTATGGGAACAGATGGTTACTAGACATTGTGATCATTTTGTAATGTATACTAATGTCAAATCATTATGTAGTAACCTGAAACATAATATTGTACATCAACTGTATTTCAATTGAAAATTTTTCAATAAAAAAATTAAAAGACATACATTCCATACAACCCAGCACTTCTAGATGTATATAAATTCTTTCTTTGATAGTTTTTTTAGGTTTAAATATAGTTGATTTACAATATTCTGTTAGTTTCAGGTGAAAAGCATGGTGATTCAGTTGTACATACCTATATATATATATACACACACACACACACACACATATACTTATATTCAGTCCTTTTCAGATTCTTTTTCCTTATAGATAATTACAAACTATTGAGTATAGTTCCCTGTGCTATATACAGTAGGTCCTCGTTGGTTATCTGTTTTATATATAGTAGTGTGATATGTATATGTTAATCTTAACCTCTTAATTTATCCCTCCTCCCTCCCCCATATTTCCCCTTTGGTAGCCAGAGGTTTGTTTTCTATGTTTGTGAGCCTATATCTGTTTTGTAAATAAGTTATGTGTATAAGTTTTTTAGATTACACATATAAGTGATATCATATGACATTTGCTTTTCTCTGACTGGCTTATTTCACTTAGTATGATAATGTCTAGCTGCAACATGTCTACCCATGTTGCTGCAAATGGCATTATTTCATTCTTTTCTATGGCTGAGTAGTATTCAATTGTATATATGTACCACATCTTCTTTATCCATTCATCTGTTGATGGATGTTAAGGTTGTTTTCACATCTGCTGCAGTGAACATTTGGGTGCATGCACCTTTTCAAATTATGGTTTTCTCTGGATATATGTGCATGAGTGGGATTGCAGGATCATATGGTAGCTCTATTTTTAGCTTTTTTTTTTTTTTTTTGCAGTCAATAAGAAATTTACTTGTTTTAAAAAAATCCAAATGCTGGAATTGTCCAGAAAAATTTAACAGGTTTATTTATAATTGTTATAAAGTTGAACTGCTGAAACTTGTTCCCTGAAACATTTTGACTTTCATTAATGCTTTATGTCCCTGCATTTATATTAAAAATTCACACACAAATAAAAATGGAAAAACTGCCAAAACCTGATTTCTGTCCCCTATTTTTCCACTTGCAGTCATATACTTAGGTACCTTTTGACTCCATGGAAAAAAAAAAATCTAATGTTCAGAACTACCAATAACAGGAAGAAGAGAATTTTTTTTTTTTTTAAAGAATGAAATGTCTCGCATCATAGTGGATCCTTAAGCACATTCTCCACGTGTGCGGCGTTTTGGCCTAACTGTTAAACATTTGGCATGGCATAGCACACAGGTTGGTGTCTTCCAAAAGCCAACCAGATAAGCCTCACTTGCCTCCTGCAAAGCACCAATAGCTGCGCTCTGGAAGCGCAGATCTGTTTTGAAGTCCTGAGAAATTTCCCGCACCAGACACTGGAAGGGAAGTTTGCGAATCAGAAGTTCAGTGAACTTCTGATAAGGTCTAATTTCACGGAGTGCCACAGTACCAAGCCAGTAATGATGAGGTTTCTTCACCCCTCCAGTAGAGGGCGCACTCTTGCGAGCGGCTTTTGTAGCGAGTTGCTTCCTCGGTGCTTTACCACGGGTCGATTTGCGGGCAGTCTGCTTTGTAAGAGCCACGGTAGAGACCTCCTGACTTACCCCTCTCCTCCTTCGGCTGGAGCTCGGCGAGCTAGAGGCGGCGCTGGCGTTGGAGAGTGATGGCGGCGGCGCGCCGGCGGCTGCGAACAGCTACCTTTAGCTTTCTAAGGAACCGCCATATTATTCTCCATAGTGCTTGTACAAATTTACATTCCTCCCAACAGTAGAGGGTTCCTTTTTCTTTACATCTTCCCCAACATTTATTATTTGGTCATTCTGCCTGGTGTGAGGTGATGTCTCGTGGTAGGTTTGATTTGCATTTCTTTAATAATTAGTGATGTTGAGCCTCTTTTCATGTGCTTTTTGGCCATCTATATGTTTTCTTTGGAGAAATGTATATGTGGATCTTCTGCCCATTTTTGGTTGGGTTGTTTATGGGCTTTTTTTATGTTGAGTTGTATGAGCTATTTGTGTATTTTGGAGATTAATCCCTTGTCTGTTGCATCATTTGCAAATATTATCCCCCATTCTGTAGGTTGTCTATTGATTTTGTTTATGGTTTCCTTTTCTGTGCAAAAGCTTTTAAGTTCCCACTTGTTTATTTTTGCTCTTGTTTCCATTACTCTAGGAGATGAATCCACAAAGATATTGCTATGATTTATGTGAAAGAGTGTCCTTTTCATATTTTCCTCTAGGAGTTTTATACTATCAAGTGTTACATTTAGGTCTTTGATTAATCTTTAGTTTATTTCTGCATGATATTGGAAATGTTCTAATTTAATTTTTTTGTATGTAGCTGTCCAGTTCCCAGCACCACTTATTGAAGAGTATCTTTTCTTCATTGTATATTCTTGCCTCTTCTGTCATAGATTAATTGGCCATAGGTACGTGAATTTATTTCTGGGCTTCCTATCCTGTTCCATTGATCTATATTTTTATTTTTAATGCTAGTACCATACTGTTGATTACTGTGGCTTTGTAGTATAGTCAGCTTCAGCTCCATTGCTCCAACTCCACTTTTCTTTCTCAAGATTGCTTGGGTATTAGGTTCTTTGTGTTCCCATACAAATTAAATGTTTTTGTTCTGTGGAAAATGCCACTGGTTATTTAATAGGAATTACATTGAATCTGTAGTTGCCTTCAGTAATGTAGTCATTTTGACAATATTGATTATTCCAATCCAAGAACACAGTATATCTTTCCATTTGCTTGTGTCGTCTGATCTCTTTTTTTAGCATTTTACAGTTTTCAGAGTACTGGTCTTTTACTTCTTTAGGTAGATTTATTCCTATGTATTTTATTCTTTTTGATATGGCAAGTGGGATTTATATAAACTCTTATACATATGAAGCAGGAGACATATACAAGTATTGTTTATAATATCCCCCAACTGGAAGAAACTCAACTGTCTATTCACTGTGGGACAGATACATAAATTATGGTATATTCCCACAGTGGAGTACTATACAGCAATGAAAATGAATGAACTACAACTGCATCTGTCCACACAGGGAAATCACTGATGTGAAAAGCAAGTTAGAGAAGAATACTTATAATATGGTCACCTTTATAAAAAGTTCAGAGACATGAAAAACTAAATGATACTGCTTAGGGATAGTATGTATGTGATACAACTATTTTTTTAAAGCAAAAGGAAGATGAACACAAATGAGGAAATGAATGTGCAGTGAAGAGAATACATCAGGGAAGGACAGTGGGAGCATCACACTTACTATGCAGTTTGTTTTATTATTCTTTAAATTGTACTTTCATGTTATATATACTCTTATATAAGTGAACTTTTCACACACAAAAAAACACCCAAACCTCTTTTTTAAGAACAATAGCTGGGTTTTTTAAAGGCCAATCAGACTGTTATCAGAGTATCTTCTACATAGTAGAAAGTTATACTAGTTGGGCTAAAGGTCCAACAAGATCAGGAGACAGTAACGTAGGAAGCCTTCCCTGTGCCAGGCTTTACTGCAGAGGATCTCAAAAAACATCAAATGCTGCCAATAAAATAGAGCCGAGAACAAACTTAAGGGGCTGAAGTTCTGAGTGACAGTGAATTAGAACTCTTTTGTACAGTGTTTCATTATTTATAAAACACTTTGATATAAGTTAACTCCTTCAGTTTCCATGATCCCCTGAGAGGTAGCCAGAGAAGGTTATTTTTATGACTATTGTGAAGAAAAAGACACAGAGAGGTGATGTGACTTGCCTGAAGTCACACAGCCAGGACTAGGTCTTAGAATTCTTGGTCAGGTGCTTCTCTTCCTTCAGCTGCTGCCTCTCTGTTCTGAGTGTGCTAGACAGAGATTCTGCCACAATTTGCTCCCAAGTCCTGTGCCAAAGCCCCTTCCCCCACCACATATTTCCTGGAAAACTCGTCAGCCTGCCCTGGGCCCTGTCCTCTCGCGCCCTTCCACCAAGACTGCTCTCTTCTCTGGTCTCGAGTTATACTCCCCTGTGTCCCAATCATTAGGGTTCTTCTACTCATCTCTAAGGGATTTTTCCAGATGCTTATTTTCCTTGTCTTTGTTAAAGCCCCTCTGCATGGATTTCTATATCCTGCCTATTACAGTTGACCCTCAGTATCTTCAGGGGATTGGTTCTAGAACCACCCCCCGCCCCCCGCCATAATACCAAAATCTGTGGATGCTCAAGTCCCTCATAGAAAATTGCAAAGCACAGTCAGCTGTCTATATCAGTGGATGTGGGACCCGCCAGTACAGTGAGCCGACTACAGTATGTCACCAGTTTGCAGACACCTGTCTAGAGTAGAACATCCGTGGAATGGCACCCTGGGCAGACAAATCCTACACATGGCCCTGTAGGGTACAGTGATTCTCAATGGGAAGCATACATGCGTAGTTTGAAAAAGCTCCCATGTGGTTCTGATTGGCCATTCCTTTCCTCAGTGAGGATCAGTTAGATAGTGACATCTTAGCTCTGGGAGCTGGTCGAGTTCGTAACCTAACCTCTCTGAGCCTCCATTTCTGAATCTCTTACTCCATAGTTGTTTTTAAGAAATGAAATGAGATAGTGCCTACTATAGGCATGTGTTAATCAAATGTCATTCCCCATCATCTAATCAGGCCAGAGAAAAAGCAGTGAGGTGTTAAACCAAAAAGCCTTACTGATATAGTCAGAACCCCTCACCTTCACACAGGTCCCATTTCTAACATTTGTCATCTTTCAGAAGAAGGACTTGTGCTTGGAAAAGTATTTTAGCTACTGCTCAGAACCATGTATGGTGCAAGACTTTGAGTTCCCAGAGAGGAAAGGCCCAGGGTTCTTGTTGGAAGCTATGTGGGAAAGGAAACCAACTCCCATTTCAGAACGTGTTCCCAGAGCTGTGTTCCAGAGATCATCCAGGCTGGGAGGAGGCCACTCTGCATGAGGGGAGGGCGGCCCCAAGAAGGAGACAATCACAGGTTCGTTCACATTCACATTCAGGACACAGGAAAGATGCAAGGGGCGTTCAGAGCTGGGGGTCTAGTTTGCTGTGTGAATTTAGGTGAGTCACTTCACTTCTCTGGGCCAGGGGTTTAAACCATGGACTCTTACAACACTCAAGGACACTCTATTTCTTCACAGTCACTAGGAAGCAAATTAACTCTCCAGTCACGTAATTTTCATTTGCATTATTGTAACTTAGGCTGATGTCCAGCTCTTTTTCATAAACAGGGGGAACTTATGTCATTTCCACTCTTGACTTCAGCACAGCCAAGGGTGTTACAGAATCACTTTTCTCACTTAGTGTTAGTAGCTCTGGGTAGCAGAAGAGACTTGCACTTAAGATTCTGGAACAGCTGAGCTTTCTTAGGAAGATTCCAGAAGGAGTTATTAACCCAATTATTAAAGCCCTAAGTGCCATTCTCACATCCTGGGCTGCAGTGCTGCAATCCTCTATTGCTTTTCTCTCGTCTAAGAGAAGACCTCAAACTAGGCACTCATTCAAATTTTTAATCACAATACAAAGGCATTTCACACAAGCAGTTATAGTCATGCGCAAAAAAGAACCTGCCTACTGGCATCAGAGAAATGCAGATTAAAGCAGATTTAGGACCTCATTTAAAAATGTTAATTGTCAAAATGTGTAAAAGCAACTATGTGCCTGATGTTGCAGCAAAAGTAACTCATAGATATAATATTGGTGGCACTGTAAGTAACAGTTCTCTAGAGAAGCAATATGGCAACACACAGGATGAACCATCTTCATGATCATTGAGAAGTAGTGCAATAAAAATCTGCATGAAGAAGTTAACATCAGCAATATCTACTCTAGCTAGAAAAAAAAGGAAAACAGTTATGAGTCTAAGCTTAGGGGTCTTCTTAGAGAGATTTTGATACAGCCACATGTTTGCCTCTTCTAGAGCTATAAGGATAATTGTGAAGATTAAGTAGTAACATAAAGAAGTGTTTACTGTGAGTGAAATGTATCTAACTTCAGAATTCCGTACTTTATGATTATCAGTTATGTTCAGTCACTCGGTCATGTCCAACTCTTTGTGACCCCATGGGCTGCAGCACACCAGGCTTCCCTGTCCATCACCAACTCCCAGAGTTTACTCAAGCTCATGTCCATTGAGTCAGTGATGCCATCCAATCATCTCATCTTCTGTTGTCCCCTTCTCCTGCTTTCAATCTTTCCCAGCATCAGGGTCTTTTCAAATAAGTCAGTTCTTCACATGAGGTGACCAAAGTATTGGAGTTTCAGCTTCAGCATCAGTCCTTCCAATGAATATTCAGGACTGATTTCCTTTAGGATGAACTGGTTTGATCTCCTTGCAGTCCAAGGGACTCTCAAGGGTCTTCTCCAACACCTCAGTTCAAAAGCATCAATTTTTTGGCACTCAGGTTTCTTTATAGTCCAACTTTCACATCCATACCTGACTATTGGGAAAACCATAGCTTTGACTAGACAGACCTTTGTCGGCAAAGTAATGTCTCTGCTTTCTAATATGCTGTCTAGGTTTGTCATAGCTTTTCTTCCATGGAGCAAGTATCTTTTAATTTCACGGTTGCAGTCACTATCTGCAGTGATTTTGGAGCCTAAGAAAATAAAGTCTGTCACTGTTTCCATTGTTTCCCCATCTATTTGCCATGAAGTGATAGGACTGGATGCCATGATCTTAGTTTTTTGAATATTGGATTTTATTATTATAGCTCTGTAAAAATGTGCACACAAGTGTAGAAGAACTGGAAGGTGTTGAAATAAAAATAGCTACTGTGTTTAGAAGGTGAAATACTGTGTTTTAAATTTTTCTCCTTAGATCTCACTTAGTCTTCAATTAAATAAATGGAAGAAAGTATATCAGTTAAAAAAGAATCTTGCTCCTAAACTTCCCTACTAGACAAGGAGTCCAGGGACCCTGCCGGTCTTATTCAAGACTGTTTATCAAAGCATGTGTCTGGCAGGTGATAGGTGCTCTGTAGATATTTGTGGACTGATTAATTGACCACTGCTGTCAGCCTCTGGAAACAAGCTTTAGTAAATCACTGATGAAAAACCTCCTGCTTTTGCAAAGATGCCTTTACCTGCCCCTTCACAGTCTCCAAAAGCAAAAACAACTTCCTTTATAGGCAACTTTAAAAACCCTGCATCATCTGTCCCCCAGAGTTGTACTGGCAGAAGGAGGACATTATCTTAAAGCCACACCTCAAATACTAGGGCCTTTCTAGGCAGAAAGACTCCCTGCAACTTACTTCAGCAACTTGACCCTTGGGGCAGATCCTCACAGGGACACAAGGGGGAGCAGTTTGATCCCCAAAGTCATCTGGACACTAACTCTTTACACCAGAAGGTGGCAATCTATGCTTCCTTAAGGTGCAGAACTGGCACTTTCCAGGGCACTGTGATAGTTTATCATTCAAAGAAGGACCGTGGTGGGGGTGTGACAAAGGTGACCAGGCCTCAGGACAGGGTCAGAAACAGATGGAGGCCATCAGTGCCCGCTGCTGTGAGAAATGGCATTTCCTCCCCCATCTTACACTTAGGTAAACCAAGGTCCAGACAGGCTAAGAGACTGCCAAGACCCCGGCCTCTAGTGGAGTAACATTGCCCAGATCTGAACCCAGCTCTCCTTACACCAGTGCTCACCCTCTTTCCAGTTCCCAAGCAAGAGTAGTCTGTGAAAAAGTGCGCAAGGGTGTTTCTAAACATTTGGTTAGGGATTCTCTGGCTGGCTCAGTGGTAAAGAATCCACTTGCCAGTGGAGGAAACATGGCTTGGACCCCTGGTCCGGGAAGATCCCACATGCCACAGAACAGCGAAGCCTGTGCACCACAATTATTGAGGCTGTGCTCTGGATCCCGGGAGCTACAGCTTCTGAGCCCACATGCTGCAACTACTGAAGTCTGCGCGCCCTAAAGCCCATGCTCCGCAACAAAAGAAGCCATCGCGGTGAGAAGCCCAAGCACTGCAATGAAGAGTAGTCCCTGCTCGCCACAATTCGAGAAAGCCTTCAGAGCACAGAAGACCCAGCGCGGCCAAAAATAAAATACGTAAAAAACATTATATGTCCCTCATCTCCCTCATTTGCCCAAGTTCATGTCCTCTGCATGTGATGCCATCCAGCCATCTCACCCTCTGATGCTCTCTTCTCCTCCTGCCTTCAGTCTTTCCCAGCATCAGGGACGTTTCCAGTAGGTTGGCACTTTGCATCAGGTGACCAAAATACTGGGGCTTCAGCTTCAGCATCAGTCCTTCCAATGAGTATTCAGGATTGATATCCCTTCCCTTAAGATTGACTGGTTTGATCTCCTTGCTGTCCAAGGGACTTCCAGAATCTTCTCCAGCACCACAGTTCAAAAGCATCAGTTCTTTGGCACTATGCCTTCTTTACAGCTCTCACAACCATACGTGACCACTGGGAATACCATAGCCTTGACTATATGGACCTTTGTCGGCAGAGTAATGTCTCTGCTTTTCAACACGCTGTCTAGGTTTGTTATAGCTTTCCTGCCAAGAAGCAGTCATCTTCTGATTTTCGTGGCTGCAGTCACCATCTGCAGTGATTTTAGAGCTCAAGTAGAGGAAACCTGTTACTATGTCCACCTTTTCCCCTTCTATTTGCCATGAAGTAATGGGAAGTAATGCCATTTTGTTAGGTTTTTTTTTTTTTTTTAATATTTAGTTTTAAGCTGACTCTTTCACTCTCCTCCCTCACCCTCATCAAGAAGCTCTTTGGTTCCTCTTTGCTTTCTGCCATTAGAGTGGTATCATCCGCATGTCTGAGATTGTTGATATTTCTCCCGCCTATTCTGATTCCAGCTTGTAACTCATCCAGCCCAGCATTTCTCATGATGTGCTCAGCGTGTAGGTTAAACAAACAGGATGACAGCAGACAGTCCTGTTGTACTCCTTTCTCAGTCTTGAACCAATGAGTTGTTCCATACAGGCTTCTAACTGTTGCTTCTTGACTTGCATACAGGTTTCTTAGGAGATAAGTAAGATGGTCTGGTATTCCCATATTTTTAAGAGCTTTCCACAGTTGGTTATGATCCACACAAAGGCTTTAGGGTATTCAATGAAACAGAGGTAGATGTTTTTCTGGAATTCCCCAGTTTTCTCTATGATCCAGTGAATGTTGGCAATTTGATCTCTGGTTCCTCTTCCTTTTCTAAACCCAGCTTGGACATCTGGAAGTTGTTGGTTTGCACAGTGCTGAAGCCTAGCAGGCAAGATTTTAAGCATGACCTTAGTAGTGTGGGAGATGAGTGCAATTGTCCGATGATTAGCACATTCTTTAGTACTACCCTTCTTGGGAAATGGAATGAGGATTGACCATTTCCAGTCCTGTGACCACTGCTGGATCTTCCAGATTTGCTGACATATTGAATGCAAAGCCTTGATGGCATCATCCTTTAGGGTTCTGAATAGTTCTACTGGAATTCTTTCGCATCCACTAGTTTTATTAACAGCAGTGCTTCCTAAGGCCCACCTGACTTCACAATCCAGAATGTCTGGCTCTGGGTGACTGTCCACACCACTGTAGTAATCCAGTTCATAAAGGCGTTTTTTTTTTTTTTTTTTTTTCAGTTCTTCCATGTATTCTTTCCATCTCATCTTGATCTCTTTAGCATCTACTAGATCTCTACTGTTTCTGTCCTTTATAATGTCCATCTTTGGGCAAAATATTCCCTTGATATTTCCAGTTTTCCTGAAGAGATTTCTAGTCTTTCCCCTCCTGTTGTTTTCTTCTAGTTTTATGCACTCTTCATTGAAGAAGGCCTTCTTGTCTCTCCATGCTATTCTCTGGAACTCTGCATTTAGTTGGGTGTACTTTTCCCTTTCTCCCTTGCTTTTCACTTCTCTTCTTTCTTCAGCTATTTGTAAAGCCTCCTCAGATAACCATTTTGCCTTCTTGCATTTCCTTTTCTCTGGGATAGTTTTGTTAGCTGCCTCCTGTACAATATTACAGACCTCCGTCCATGGTTCTTTCTCAAGGTACACTGTTAACTAGGTCTAATCCCTTGAATCTATTTGTTACCTCCACTGCATATACATAGGGGGTGTAATTTAATTTGTTCCTGGCTGGCCTAGTGGTTTTCCCTGCTTTCTTTAGTTTAAGCCTGAATTTTGCTATGAGAAGCTGATGATCTGAGCCACAGTCAGCTTCAGGTTTTGTTTTTGCTGACTGTATACAGCTCTTTTGTTGATTATGAGGGCTACTCCATTTCTTCTATGGGGTTCTTGCCCACAGTAGTAGATATAATGGTCATCTGAATTAAATTCGCCCATTCCCATCCATTTTAGTTCACTGATTCCTAAGATGTCGATGTTTATTCTTACCATCTCCTGCTTGACCACGTCCAATGTACCTTGATGCCTGGACCTAACATTTGAGGTTCCTATGCAATATTGTTCTTTGCAGCATGGAATTTTCATCACCAAACATTTCCACAACTGAGCATCATTTCCACTTTGGCCTGGCCATTTCATTCTTTCTGGGGCTATTATTAGTTCTCCTCCACTCTTCCCTAGTAGCATACTGGACACCTTCCAACCTGGGAGACTCATCTTTCGATGTCATATCTTTTTGTCCTTTTATATAATTCATGAGGTTCTCATGTAAAGTATACTGAGGTGGTTTGGCATTCTCTCCTCCAGCAGATCATGTTTTGTCAGAACTGCCCGCTGTGACCCGCCCATCTTGGATGGCCCTACGCATGACTCATCACTTCATTGAGTTACACAAGCCCCTTCGCCAAGACAAGGCAGTGATCCAAGGAGATGATTATGTCTAATGATTACTAATTTCCACCAGTTATAGTTGTAAGGAGTAACCAACAAATAGGCTTTCATTTTTTGAAGTTTTGTGAACAGATCTACAATGTAATTTCTTCCAGCTTAAGTGGTTTTTAAATCACCAAGTCAAATGACCAAATTGATCATACCATTTGACCTTGAAACACCACTTTGGGAAATGGGTTCCAAGGAGACAAAAATATGAGATACATATTTATAAATACATACATTTTATGTATTGTAAAATATAAAAAATAAAGTTGCATATGCAGATGTTTAGAACTGAGCTTCATATTGTAGTTAAAACTGGAAGCAGCCCAAATGCCTGACCGTGGGCGAACACTGGGAGGATCATGCTGTAGTCACAACACCGACACTGGGAATGGTCATTGTGAAGATTGGAGCTGATGTCCAGTTCATCACAAGGGCACCATCATGCTAGTTGTTAAAATACTGAAATAGCAAAAGCAATAAAAGCCAAAATAAATAAGTGGGACTATATAAAACTAAAATGCTTCTATGCAGCAAAGGAAACCATCAAGAAAGTGAAAGGCAACCTAGTGAATGGCAGAAAATATTTGCAAATCACATATCTGATAGAGGGTTAGTATCCAAAATATTTAAAGAACTGATACAGCTCAATGGCAAAAAGGCAAACAATTTGATTTTAAAATGGGCCTATCTGAAAAGACATTTTTCCAAAGAAGGCATATGGATGGCCTGTGAAAGGATGTTCCACATCAGTCATCATCAGGGAAATGCAAGTCAAAATCACAACGAGATCACGTCATACCTACTAGAATGGCTGTTATTGGAAAGACAAGAAATAAGTCTTGGCAAGGATGTGGAGAAAAGGGAGCCATGTGCACTCTTGGTGGGAATTAAATTGGTGCAACCTCTATGGAAAAGAGTATGGTGGTTCCTCAAAAAATTAAAAATAGAACTTCCATATGATCCAACAATTTCACTTCTGGGTATATATCCAAAGAAAATGAAAATACTAACTTGATATCTGCACCCCATGTTTATTGTATTACTTATGGTAGTCAGGACATGGAAATAAGACAAATATCCATTGATGGGTAAATGAATAAAGAAGATATAAGCTGTATATACATGTGTGTGTGTGTGTGTGTATATCTCAAATATATAACAGAATGTTAGTCATAACAATTAATGAAATCTTGGCATTTCAGACAACACAGATGGACCTTGAGGACATTATGTGAAATCAGAGACAGAAAGACAAATACGACATGATCTCATATGTGGAATCTAAAAAACAATAAAACACCCAAGCTCATAAAAACAACTTTTTCTCATAGAAGAAGTTGGTAGTTATCAGCGATGAGAGTTGGTGCAGGGTGGTGGTGGGGAATAAGCAAAGTGAGTGAAGGTAGTCAAAAGGTACAAGCTTTCAGCTGTAGAATAAGTCAATAGGATGTGATATTCAGCATGATGACTGTAGTTGACAATACTGTATTGCATTCTTGAAAGTTGCCAAGAGAGTAAATCTTAAAACTTCTCATCACCAGGAAAAAAAAAAAAAATACTAGTAACTAAGGGGACGTATGTTAACTAGACTTATTATGGTGATCATTTCACAGCGTATACAAATATTGAATCATTATATTGTACACCTGAAACTAATATTAATGGATCAATTAGACCTCAATAAAAATAAGTTTTAAAAAATACTTAAGTAATTCCGTATCGTTGGAAATGGTAGGGGCTGAGTGTCCCCCTGGATCCTCCCTGACCCCTCCACTAGGATCTTCCTGGATGTCCTATCCAGCAACTAAATGTGAGTGCCTGGTCCAACAGGACTCTCCAGGATCCCACCCTGTGCCATGGTCAGTACACATCCTAGAGCCAGTTATTATTAATAACTATTTTTAAGCCTCTCCTGGCTAAGATTCTGTACTTTTACCAAAAAGTTGCCTTATTTTGGAATGAGGCAAGAGATACAGGGACAAAGAGAGAGACATTTTATGACTTAGTAAGAAAAACGGAGTAGAATTTGATATAATGAATGCAGTTGACCCTTCCTATCTGTGGGTTCTGAATTCATTTTATTTAAGAGGCTTGAGTATCCTCAGATTTTGATATCCATGGGGATCTTGGAACCAATAACCTCTGGATCACAAGAAAGGATTCTTTGGGAATAGCAATGACACAAACTTATATTTGCATAACCAAGAGTCTATAAATATTCAGTAAATTAGGGAATAGGAGATTTGAAAATATTATCAGGTGTGCACTCAACATCCTTTCCCCTTCTTTGCTGCTTTTTTTATTTTAAGACTTTCTTTACCTGGACCATTTTTAAAGTCTTTATTGAATTTGTTACAATATCGCTTCTGTTTCATGGTTTGGTTTTTTTTGGACCCAAGGCATATAGGGTCTTAGCTCCCTGACTAGGGATCAAACCCACACCCCTGGCTTGGAAGGCAAACTCTTAACCACTGGACCACCAGGGAAGTCCAGTCCTCTTGGCTTCTTTAAAGCAAAGTCCTCTTTGTTTCTTTAAAGAAAACTGTAATTTTTGTTCACTCCCTTCTTACTCTTCTGATAACAAAGTGATTTGGGGAAGGCTGAGCCTGGAGACGGTGTGGGTGGTAGGGGCAATCTAGAATTCCTGAGTCCGGAGTGGCAGCTCATTACTCTGGCCATACGGTGAATTGGTATAGGCTAGTGACATAGTCTCAGAGAAGGCAATGGCACCCCACTCCAGTACTCCTGCCTGGAAAATCCCATGGGCGGAGGAGCCTGGTAGGCTGCAATCCTTGGGGTCATGAAGAGTTGGACACGACTGAGCAACTTCACTTTCACTTTTTACTTTCATGCATTGGAGAAGGAAATGGCAACCCACTCCAATGTTCTTGCCTGGAGGATCCCAGGGACGGTAGAGCCTGGTGGGCTGCCGTCTATGGGGTCACACAGAGTCGGACACGACGGAAGCGACTTAGCAGCAGCAGCAGCAGCGGTGACATAGTCTGGCTAGGGAGGTGGAAAGAAAGTAGGCTAGGAAAATTCTAGCAAGACTTTCTTTTCCCATCTCAAAAGAGACCATGACAGGAATATCCCCTTTATTTCCTTTGAGGATATATTGCTCACCTAAGGCAAACATCTTGCATCCCCAAAGGAGAAGGCGAGGGTGGGATGTTTCAAGAGAACAGCATCGAAACATGTATATTATCTAGGGTGAAACAGATCACCAGCCCAGGTTGGGTGCATGAGACAAGTGCTCGGGCCTGGTGCACTGGGAAGACCCAGAGGGATCGGGTGGAGAGGGAGGCGGGAGGGGAGATGGGGATGGGGAATACATGTAAATCCATGGCTAATTCACTTCAATGTATGACAAAAACCACTGCAATGTTGTAAAGTAATGAGCCTCCAACTAATAAAAATAAATGGGAAAAAAAAATAAGAGAATTTCAGAGAACAAAGATCTGAGCCAGGACGTCTTTGAGCTGCTAAATTAATCAACCCTGGACCAGCTCTATTATTAGCCTTTGTGTTACTCTTTAAGCACTTTAGCTGGATTTGCTGGTATTTGCAGAGTCCCACTAGAATGTATGTTATTTGTTCACTACTGTATCTCTGTCATCTGTGACACTGCCTGGTACACAGCAGACTCACCATAAATATTTGTCGAAGGGATAAATGAATAAAAAACATCCTCACTGATGTAGGAGGGTATTAAGTTTTTCAGTGGTCTTGGCGTTAGATTTGTTTGTTTTAAGCATCCAGTCATCGTTGTTGGCTGTCCATTTTCTCCAGTGCCTCAGTGTTAGGAAAAGTGACAGGCCTGGATTTGAATCTGGATCTGCTAGTTACCAGTCAAGTATCCTTAGGCAGATTATTCATCTACACTGAGCACATCTGTAAAATGAGCACAACCACCACTAAATTATAAGGTTGCTGTGAGGCTTGGATGAGAAATAGCCATAGAGAGGCCATGGGAGAGGATCATCAGTTGGTTTTGTCCCTCACTTCCCTGTATCTCTGTATCACAGGTACCAGATCCCAGGAAGGCCAAGAGTCCCTTAACATCCCCAGGAATGGGACAGAGTGACATCATATACCTCCCGATATGATACCCTTAAATGAACCCAGCATCGCCTTTGGGGTACCCCAGCCAAGCCTGTACAGCATAAATCATCATGAGGAAACATCAGACAAACCTGAAATGAGGTACATTTTACACAATACCTGGCCTCGATACTTAAAAAATGCCCATTGTTAGGAAAGACAAGGGGAAAAAAAAAAAAAAGACCAGAGAAGTGGTATAGATTAAAGAATACTAAAGGTACATAGCAACTAAATGCAATGATGATCTGGGAGTTTTCCTTGCTATAAAGGGCTTTATAGGATAATTTTAAAGGATAATTTGTAAAATCTGAATAAGGTCTATATATTAGATAATAATTGGTATCAAAATTAATTTCCTAACTTTGATAATTAGTCTCTAATTATGTAAGAGAATGTCCTTGGTTTTAGAAAACATACATATTGAAGGAATAGAGGAGTATAATGTCTGCAAGTAACTCATAAGCTATTCAGAAAAAAATAAAATCACACAAACTAGGAAGAGATCTAGAAGGTTAAATAAAGCAAATGTAGGAAAACGTTACTATTTCCCTTCACCCGGGGATCTGGGTGAAAAATGTGCTAGAATTCTTTGTCCTAGGTTTGCAACTTTGCTTTAAGTTTGAAACTATGTAAAAAAAGTTTACAAAAATTTTAAAGCAATACTAGAGCCATGTCCTGAAGAACATTAGGAATTTGTGGTTGGAAAAGGAGACTTCTAGGCTGAGTGAAAACTTGGGAAAGTATTCAGGAAGATGCTTGGGTGCTGGCAGGTCCCATTTCTCAGAAAGCTACATTTGAGCAGGTTTCAGAAAGAGGTATCCGAGTCCTCCAGGTGGACCACAGGAGGAAAGGCCTTCTAGTCAGCAGCCAGTGGTATGAAAGAGCAGGGCGCTGGCAGGCAGGAGTTAGATGTGGACGAGGCCTGGCTATGAGCAGCAAAGATGGACATTTAGGTTGGGGACAAATTGCAAAGTATGAATACCCTTGCTAAGACACTGGGACTTTATTCTGTGAGCAGGGAGTGGATGAAAAGATCCATGTTGGACTCAGTTGGGGAAGATATATGGAGCAGAGGGTGAGGGGAGCCAGGCCACAGACGAAAATTGTTCGGTGTTTGGGGAGTGAAACAAGATGCCAAGGGCCCAATGGATAGCATCTTGGCCAGAACGAGAAGGATGAGGTACACATCCTCCTACCTCCAAGCCATAGGGAAGCAGATGGGCTCACCAGTCTTGGTGCTCTGATTCCAGTTCACTCTGCCTTGCAGAGGCCACAGGACGCTGGACCTTCCCGCAAGGGCAAGCCCCAGCAGGCTTAGTGGGTGGACCAGACGCTGACAGGGAGTGCTAGGGGTGGAGGACCGTGGGCCAGCTCACGGTGAAAGGCTTTCGTTAAATTAAAAAACGCCGCCTCCATTCCCGGTCCTGGCCAGAGTGGTCTCTTCCTGTCCTCTTAGTGTCTGCCTTCCCAGGATCCCACCGTGCTATCCACCCGGCTGCTCTGGCCAGCGCTGCCCTAGCTCCACCCCAGGAGGCTAAAGGCCCTGCCACAAATGGTTTCTTTTATTGCATAACGGTTGGGCATTTTCAAATCCAGTTGAGCCAGTCCATTCATTCAGTATTCGACAAATATTTGCCTGGTGCTACTGTGTGCTTAAGAGACTTATCTGAGAGGAAAGGGGAAGTAGGTGGGGCAGGAACATGGCTGGGTTGTATTGTAGCAAGAGTGGTTTTTCTCCTTGGCGTTTTGTATGCTATATCCAAATTAGATATTTGTTTGTCATCAAATGTGAAAGGAATTGTTATCTTTTTTAAGTCGTTCCTGGCTTAATGAGGGTGCAGCCAGGCAACCAGTGGCATCAAGAGGCATTCTGAGCAGCTTATTAAACACTCATGGATCCAGATGATCCCCACGTGGCCTGGTGATTATCCTTAATGCATCTCCACTTCTTACTCATCCAGGGGCCTCTTCACAGTCAGGGTGGTCATGATAGTGATGATGAGGATGTGCAGTTACTATGTGTTAAGCACTCAGCTAAATGCTTTCTGCACATTCTCTCCAACCTTAACCAGTTAATCCTGCAAGGCAGATATTTTATGCTTGAGGAAATCAGGGTTCAGAGAGATTGATGGGTTTGCCCAAGGCCACACAGCCATTTAGAAGCAGAGTCTGTATATGAACTCAGGTCTTCTGGTCTCGAAAGGTTATGACCATTCCAGTGTCATGCCACCTCCTACCACTTCAAAATGGGAAGGAAATTTTGGGTAAGTGAATAAAAACTTTCCGCAAGGTGATGGTTCTCACAACTTGAGCAAGAATCAGCATTACCCAGAGGGTTTATTAGAATACAGATGGCTGGGTCTGTATATTGATGTGGGTTTCCCAGGTGGCTCAGTAGTAAAGACCTCACCTGCCAATGCAGGAGATGTGGGTTTGATCCCTGAGTTGGGAAGATCCCCTGGAGAAGGAAATGGCAACCCACTCCAGTGTTCTTGCCTGGGAAATCCCATGGACAGAGGATTCTGGTGGGCTACAGTCCATGAGGTTGCAAAGAGTCAGAGATGACTTAGCAACTAGACAACAGCAAATATATTGAAGTATCTGAGGCAGGCGCTGCTGATCAGCATTTCTGACAAACCCAGGTGATGCTGAGGCCACCCTGGTCCAGGGACCACTCTCAGAACCACTGCCCTTTGCGAGAACAGTGAGTTGACTCTGGCTCACCTAACCCTGACCTGGCCATTCTGTTCAGTTAGGAATCTCCCAAATCTCCCCATTTCCTGGATCTGAAAAGGAAACTGAAGCAAGTGCCTTCTCCCTTCTTCCCTCTGTCTTCTTGGGAGTCTGTGCGAGGCTGCAGGGGCACAGAGGGTCCCTGGCTGAGCCCTTTGCTCTCAGGGGTGTACGGTCTCATCCACTCTCGAGTCACTGCCCCCTCTTTCTCTCTGACCCCACAGTCATTCCCAGGTCTCCCCAGCTTTCGCTCACTTGTTGATTCTCTGTGGACTGACCCTGCCTTCATCTCCGTGCTCAGGTGTGATGTATGAGCTCTATCACCTTCAGCACCCTCTCCTGATCTGCAAGGACACAGAGCTTGTCTCTGTCGCCTGAGATCCTTGTTCCTCTGGGAAGATCCACTTTCTAGCAGTTTGGTAACCTTCCCAAGTTATAGTTTAACATGGGAACATGTGTTTCAAAGGCTCGTAGGCTTTGGGACTTGGAAGAGACTTAGCTGGAAGGAGGAAAGGAAGGAAGTGAGCAGTTTTTGAGAATCTGCCATGTATCTGCACACAGCCAGGAGCTTAGTATGTGTCAGTGTTTACTCTTCACAGTAACCCTATGAGTTCAGGCCTGAGTGTGTGTGTTTTATAATCTCCATGAACAGTGGAGAAAACAGAGATTCTAGGAAGATATGATCAGACAGCTAGGAACTGAGTCACAATATGACCCCAGGTCTGTCCTTGCTCTTTCCACCACCACTGACCCATCAGTTCACATCACTGATGTTCTCTCTAACTCAGAGATGAATTTATTGAGCTGGGCCCACACACAGGGCCCAAAGGCTGACCTTCTAAGACAAGCCCTGGGTTAGTCATGCAGTGGTCAGTGCTGGGGAGCTGCCAGGCAGTGGCGGGAGGAGCTGGGGAGCAAGGCCGTTGTCCAGTGCTGAGTGAGCTGGGGAAAGGTGCCCGGGCTCCAGAAGGGTTGGCAGGAAGAGCTGCTGGGAGCAGGTGAAGGCAAACAGGATCTCAGGGGTTTCCGAGGAAGAAGCCGCCACCAGCCAGGCCCTCAGCTTAGGCCCAGCTAGTTGCTGTGCTGCTTTGAAGAGCAAGGTGCCAGCCTTCCTGGCCAGGTTGTAGGCTTGGGGAAAGGCAGCTTCGGCCTGGCACATCAAGTGCCTACTGTTGTGCCCGGCATTATGAGATATTGAGGCTACGCTTTAAAAGAAAAAAATTATTGTCTCAAAATTTATTATCTCAAATTTTATTAATACAATTTATTATCTCAAAGAGCTAACAGTTCAGGGATAGGTACAAGCTTCTAACAAAACCCAGCCAGATAAATATGGTTTTTTGAATAATTAATTAATTTGGCCACACTGGGTCTTAGTTAGGGCATGCGGAGACTTTTAGTTGAGGCATGTGGGATCTAGTTCCCTGACCAGGGATCCAACCTGGGCTCCCTGCATTGAGGGAGTGGAGTCTTAGCCACTGGGCCACCAGGGATGTCCCTATATGATTTTTAATATGGTGGCTTAGAATTTATGCATTTGACTTCCAGGGATCCTCCAAGGGGCACAGCCGCAGGGGAGCGAGGAGGGGCCCTCTCTTGATGGTTCTGCCCTTCCACACCCAGCGCTTCATGGATTCTTGGTGCACCCCATGGGGCGCACAGAGGAGGGAGTCCTGACTGCCCCTCGGTAGGTGGGTGAGGCTCCCCAGAAGTGTGGTAGTTTGTTGGACTTGGGGGAATAGATAGGAGTTCTTTATGCAGAAAAGAGGAAGAGGAGATTACTGCACTGAGTATCTTGTACCTTGATTTCGGTGTCGTAAGCGCTTTTAGCCTTAGCTGCCAGGAGCAGGGCGTGGAACGGGCCTCTCGGCCTCTTCCATCCCAATCTGAAAAGCCCCTGCTCTTTGTATGTGCGTCTTCCTGTGACAGTTCCTTTCAGAAGCATCAGAAGGTCTGAAGTGCTGGCATCTCAGGGTCTGGTGGGTGTCCTCTGCAGTTGACTCAGGCTGTCTTGGGGACAAAAGTTAAGATCGATTTCCTTTTTTCCCCTCTCTGCCAGCCATTTTTCTTCAGCTGCTATCTTCCTAGAGTCCACCATGTAATGACTGGCGGACCAGGGACAAATGAGGGAGGGGCCATCAACCATGCCTGTCATCTGTCCTTGTTAAGTCACCGAAAGAAAATGTTAGCTGTGAGTCAATGAAAAATGGAACATGAAGCCAGAGGGGGAGGACATTTAAATGCATCTCCTAATGAGTGGCGAGTGAAAAAGCAAGTTCTGGACTGGAATTCAGCAGGGTGACTTCACCCTAGGTAGCTGGGGCGAACAAGAGCTAGGAAGACACAGAGAAGGACTCTCAGAAGGATGTTAGACATCAGTTGGACAGTGGTGGCGGGGAAGGGAGAGAGCCTCAGGCTGCCAGATGGTCATCCAGCCCAGCTAGCACTGAGAGAGAGCGCGCCGAATCCTAACCACTAGATCACCAGGGATCCAGCTAGCACTGAGAAGAGCTTTGGAATGAGGGACAACCAGTCCTCCACCCCCAGCAGCCCCTCTCTGGGGTCCTCCGTGTCTGAACGCTGCTGGAGGAAAACTTAGTACAGCACCCATGGGGAGACCGCCTCTTTTGGTACAGTCCTGACTGAAGCAGGTGAAGAATCTGGCCCTCCTGCTCTCAGCCACACCCAGATGAGGCAATGGCCAGGAGCCAGATGGTGATGACTCAGGCGAGGGAAGCCCCAGCAAAGTTACTGCAAACCAGTTATGCAACCTCCTACTGTGATCAACCACCCAGCCTGCCTTCCTCACCCTCACCCAGTGGAGCATAGGCGTACTCTGTGGGGGAGGAATGATACTGAAATTATAAACTGCACAGTGACTGAGCTTTTAATAACCAGGTTGAACTGCAAGCCTGGACAACGTTGAGGGGACCCAGATAAGTTGCTGGCTCTGAGGCAATGGAGAGATCCCGGCCAAGAAGGGCTAATGCAAGTATGGGAAGAAAGCTAGTTTCGTGTTGGCCCACATAAGGGTGATTATGAAAACAAACCCACCAGACTCTTGGGTTATTTTCTTTTTTGTCTTTTAATTGAGGTGAAATTCACATAACATGGGATTAAGTATTATAATTGTGTACACTACAGTGGCATTTAGTACATTCACTAGGTTGTGCAACCATCACCTTTAGCAGGCTCCAAAGCACAAAGAATTTTCATCACTCCTTGGGGTTTTGTTTTCTAATTGGCTGCAGTGGGTCTTTGTTGCTGCATTTGGGTTTTCTCTAGTTGTGGCAAGCAGGGGCTTCTCTCTAGTTGCAGTGCATGGACTTCTCATTGTGGTGGCTTCTCTTGTTTCAGAGCACATGGTGCGCAGGCTTAGTTGTCCCACGGTACACAGAATCTTCCTAGACCAGGGATCGAACCCACATCCCCTGCATTGGCAGGTGAATTCTTTATCATTGGTCAACTAGGGAAGTCCTTTGGCACTGTTTTTATGCCCTTGTTATAGAAGTGATGTTAAGGCTCAGGAAAGTGAAGTGAGTGATCTAAGTTCATCAAGGCTGGTAGAGATCAGACTTGAACCCAGTCCTCTAATTCCCCTGGAAGGAGAGAACCTTGTTTTCAGACTTTGGTTAACAGCCTCTTAACTGACTCCCTGTCCTCTAGTCTCCCCTGCCTCCTGTAGTCTTATACATAATTAGTAGATTCATCTCTTACAGCCAGGTTTCCCATCTCAACCTCCCAGTGGGTCCTCATTAGCATCGAAATAAAGTCTGAACTCCTTTATCCACTGTAACCTTTATGTTGATGCAATCACCAAGCAACTTGTTTCTCTCCAGTGTGTGGTTGGTCCATGGGAAATGCTCTTGCATCCTCACCTGGCAACCCTGGGACTAGAGGCCGATCTGAGCACAGCCCCTCTCCTTTATCCTGTCCATCAACTGCCAACCACCTTGCATTTGCCCTTTAGACTTCTTAGGCAAGATCTAACACCAATGCCTGCTCCAAAAACTGTAAGAAATATGTATCGGGTTCTCTGAGTATTGACCCTGGAGCCCCCCCTCACTTGACTCGAGGGGAAGGACAGGAACCACCCCCCATCTATTTACCTTATTATTATTAACTAAATTATTTTATAGTCAAATAGTGGATGAATGCAGATATTAAAATGATTGATGCCAGTGTATACATGTTAATTGAAAAGATATTCATGGTGTGTTGAGAGATACCAAAAGGTAAAATCCTATATATAGTGTATAATTCTGTCTCAGAAAAATATGTATAAATAGAGCATATATATGTTTTGAACCCATGTGTACATTTGTATAAGAAAAAGTCTGAAAAGATATACTCCAAAATGTTAATAACAGTCCTCTCTAGGTGGTATAATATAGAGTGGCCTTAATTTTTTCCTTTTGCTTATTATTTGCTCAGGTTTTTTTTTTTTTTTTTTTTCTATAAAAACATGGCCTGTATAAGGAAGAGAATACCGAAGAGGAAAAAGGTTCCTGTAGTGCTTGGCTCACGCTCCTCGATGTGGCTTCTGTTACAGCTAATTGTGTGTATGCATCTGCTTTTGCTTCACCTTGGGGACATGGATGTCGTCCCGTTCATTTTGTCTTCTCCATGACAAGCTCGAGTTATTAGCCAGCTAATGAGTAGACCTAGGCCCTTCTGTCTCTAACCCCTCTTGAATGATCAGGCTGATGTAGGTCCTGATTCCAGCCCCTCAGGCACCCTCCGGGAGGTTGCCCTCTGGATCTGTGCCAGTCCTGGGTTCCCGAAGTTTCCTCCCAGGCAGTGGTGCCAATGAGTGAAAGCCGTACACAGCTTCCTTACCTGTTTCCCGCCTTCCCTAGGCCAAAGTCAGAGGGAGAAACAGCAAGTCTGTAGACCCAGAAACGCTCCTGTGGTTGTGGGTTTCTTCTCAATATTATTTCATTGCTGTAAGGTGATGTTCCATTGCCAGGGCAACCAGGAGGGCTCTGCACATAGCAGCCGCTGCCTCGACCTTAACTCTATTTTCTTCAACTCCCACTGGCTTCTGAGTTCACTTCACACTTGTGGTCACAAGAATGTAAACATTCTTCAGTTCTGCTGGGATTTTTCCTTCATCTTGTTTTGTTTCCCTTCCTAAGGTCTGGCTGCCAGGTATAGTTTCTCCTGCAAAGTACTAGCTGAAATCATTTTATTTTTACCAGCTAAGCTTGGTATCTTTTACTCTTCCTATACTGTCTTGAGGCTCAGTCAAAATAGATGAGTATGTATTTTCCATGTATGAGCCAAAATGTCAGAACTGGACATATCCAATTGGGAGAATGCTGGTTGGAACAGCTTTAACTGTTTGTTTTTCCCCTTTGCTTTATATTTTTCCCCTTGATTTTCCTTTTCCAACTCCATCATGGCAGAAACACAGGTCTCTAAACTACTGTGTAGGAGCAACTCTCTGTGACGCTGAAACTGGGCAGGACCCTGCGGGGCCCTCCTGGGAACAAAAGCCCCTCGGCGTGCCCTGTTTCTTGCTTGTAGGAAAAGGCTTTAGTCTCCCAGGCCTTGCCTGAGCTTCAAAGAGCAAACTCATGCAGTTGCTAAGTAGGAAAGAGAGGGAATGCAGAAACAAACAAACAAACAAAAGCAGTTGAAGGAGGAAAGTAATGATAATAGCTCAGTAGCAGAACAGAGTCCTGATTCCTCCTCAAGGGATATACATCATCTGATACACATCTTTGATTTGTTCTGTAGGAACCAAGACATTCATCCCCCAACCCAGGTGGAAGGTGGCAGCTACACACTGAGGAAAAGCACTGAGATCCCAGACTAGTTGGAACCACAAGGCTGATGATTGAGCCTGACATATCCTCCTCACCACCAACCAATCAGAAGAAAATCATGCACCCTACAGCCATCACCCCAAACATTGCATTTAAAAAGCCTTCCCTGAAGGGACACATAGTTTTTGAGAGGCAGGAGCCTGCTTTGTCCTCCTTTGCCTGCCAAAGCAATAAAGATATTCAAATACTTCACCAAAAACTCTGAGGGAAAAAAAACCTTTACCTGAAAGCTATGGCAGAGTTTAGGTCTTTTGAGCATGCGATGCCTGTTCTCTTTGCTTGGTGCCTGCAATTAACAATGTACTTTCCTTCACCACAACCTAGTCTCGGTAAATTGGATTTGCCGCATGGGGGATGAGCAGACCCAAGCTGGGTTCTACAGCAACACAGCCTATTTGGGGTAAGACATGAGTGAAGTCTGCCTCTCCCTGGTGAGGCTCAGTGGTCTTATTACAGAACTGAACTTACTTAGTTAGGTCCAAGCAAAGGAGTGTGAGCCGCTCATGCTCAAAAGACCTAACTCCCCCATAGATTTCAGCGAAGGGTTTTCAAAGGCAAAATTTAGGGTGAGGGATACAGGGTGTGTGACTCTTTTCTGATGGGTTGGTGATAAAGTAGCAGGGCAATGTTTCAGGAATTTCCATCATCAGCCTTCTGGTTCCAACCAGTCTGGGATCTATGTGATTGTGTTCACTGTATAGTAGTCAACATCCACGTGGGTTGGTGACTTGGTGGGGAAGGAGGGAGGAGTCTTAGTTCCTGCAGAACTGCTCAGAGATGCCTATCAGATTGCTTTGTGTATCCCTTGTGGCAGAACTGGGGCTAGGACTGGGACTAGGTATAATAGTTTTATTGCTGAACTATTATCATTACTTTCCTTGTTTAACTGCTTTCCTTTGTTTCTGCATTCCCTCTCTTTTCTACTTAGTAACTGCCTGAGTCTGCTCTTTGGACCTCAGGGAAGGCCTAGGAGACAAACCCTTTTCTACGAACAATAAAGGGGAGCCTGAAGGGGCTGTTGTACCCAGGAGTGTCCCACAGGGTTCTACTCAGATTCAGTTCCCTCTTTTCATTGATACTCCTCAACCCCAAGGGGAACAGATGTGGGACAAGACAGGGACCAAGGTTTTGGATAGAGAAGTTAACCATAAACTCAACAGAGGAACTCGATTTCAGGGGGACTCAGTGTGACAGGCAAGAGAACTAGACCCCTCAATAATAATAAAACTCACAGAGCCTCCAATTCCCTCTCATTCCATCTCTTGTCTTTAAAATATCTGTGAATCAAACTCCATTTCTGAAATTAATTCTGTAACGAAGTTGTTTTCTGAGGAGCCAAGTTTCAGCAGGCTAAACACACTAGCCTTGCCCAGCATCTGGCACTTAACTGTTGAAAGGAATTAAATCTAATTAAATAGAATCAAAGCAAATGGAATTGGCAGATGACTAACCAGCCTTTCAAATAAGGGCCACTGGCCCTTTAAATGTAACCCCGATGATGCGTGTCTAAGAGGAGGCAAGCACGGGGCTGGGGCCCCTTCCATAGTCTGTGGGGCGGGGATTCGCTCTGCTCTGTGAGCCCACTGCGGTTTCTCATAGTCGCTGCCTGTGGTCAGTAACTGGCTTTGAATCAAGTCAAAAGTGAAAGTCTCTGATGACAGCTGGATATGAGTTGGGCCTGGGTGTGAAAGAGGGTGAATAGAGGAAGCTGAGGGAAAGAGGGAGGTGGGCTCCCCTAAAGTCAGTGAAGCAAACACTGTAACTATCAGAAACACCCCTGGTGGCTCAGTCAGTACAGAATTCACCTGCAATGCAATGCAGGAGACCCGGGATTCAATTCCTGGGTCAGGAAGATCCCCTGGAGAAGGAAACTATAAACTCCACTCCAACCCGCTCCAGTGTTCTTGCCTGGGAAATCCCATAGACAGAGAAGCCTGGTGGGCTACAGTCTATGGGGTCACAAAGAATCAGACACAACTTAGTGACTAAATCAGGAATCACCTTCAGAAACATGAGATCGTTAATGACATAAAATGAGCAGTGGAACTCATGTTCCAGCCCTCTCTGGACAGATCCCTGTCCTGATAGTAGCTGAGCATAGCCAGACCCAGAGAGGTATAGACAGGCAACCTCAGGGTGTGGCCTGACCCTGCACCTGGGGCTGGAAGGGAAGCGAAGGAGGAGAGTCAGTCACTGTGCTAGGTTATGCAATTAGTTTTCATGATGAATCTGAGACGTAGACATTATTCCCATCTTATAGAAGGGGAAACTGAGGCCCAGAAGGGTAAAGCAATATAATAGAAGGGATGCCACCTTGAGGGGCATACAGAACTGGGTTCTAGTATCTTGGGTGCCATCCCCTACCACCTGCATGACTTTGGGTAACTCCTTACCTGCCCTGCCCCCACAGACTCCTCATCTGTGAACAGGAGATATTAGCGTCTACCTCGCAGAGTTGTCATGAGGATGAAACACAAAGAAAATGATGCACAGAAACGACCCTGACACGTGGGAGGCAGATTTTCCTTGAGTGTGGCTTCTCTTGCTCCTTGCCCAAAGTCAAGAAGCTGGCAGGCTACCAGGTCACAGACTCAGGTCACCTGGTAGACTCACCCTCTGGGGGGTGAAGTGGGGACTCGACTTTAGGGCACAACCCCTGTGCCTCCTCCTGGGTCTCCCTGTGCCTGCCCAGGAAGCAGCAACTAGAAGGATTCTCCTACACCTGGGGAGGAGACAGAGTGGGAGGGGTCCCACACATACCCCTCTTTCCCAACCCTGCCTACTCGCCCAGCCTTGTGACCCCTCCCTGTTAAACTCACCTTCAGGTGACATATCCTTAGTGTCCGGAGAAGCCAGTCGTGTCCTGTGAGGATCACAGAAGCCCCAGCTCAGCCTTCAGCCTGCTGACCAGTCTTGCCACTTCAACCTCTGTGTTAGTGCTCACCATTTCCCCACTGCTGGCCCAGACCCCACTCCATTTCTTGTGGAGGCAAAATGTTTGTGGCCTCCTCTGGGAAGCTTTCCATCACGCTGTTAGCTGCAAAAAAAACAAAGAAAAACCTCTGCCTCGCCCGGCTCACCTGCTCTTGTCCCTCTCAGAGCATCTGTCACCTCCTGCTCAGCATCCTGGTGGTTTGGGTGCGCCTTGTCCAGGGAACTCTGTTCCACTCTCCAGGAAGGGGGCCCCCCTTCTCCTGTTCCCTTCAGTGGTTTCTCCTGCCTCATCCTCTACCAAGGAGGTCCTGCCACTCCGGAAGGGCTCAGCAAGTTACCTCCAGTTTGCATGTGACCACCTGGATTAAGTGAGAAGGGAGGAGAAACCATTTGGTCTCCACTTTCTCAGATCTAGCTTTACCAACAATAGAGCTGATGCTTTTAGCTCTGGATCAGCTTCTCGGTTGGTTGAAACCCCACAGGGGTGAGGAGTTTGACCTAAGCAGCAGAGTAGAAGCCCTGTGAGGGCAGAAACTGTTTCTTATTTTTATTTTTAGTAAATAAAAAAATTATATAAATATTTAATATATATAAAAGACAAATGCAGAATATCTGTAAGTTATAAACCACAATAATAGACCTTGAGCCTACGAACTAATCCGTGGAGGGGAGGAGCAGGGCAGGAGAAGCTAAATTAGGGGTTTGGGATTAGCAGATACAAAATACTATATATAAAATAGATAAACAACAAAGTACTACTGTTTAGCACAAGGAACTATATATAATATTTTGTAATAAACTATAATGAAAAAGAATTTTTAAAAAGAACAAATCCAATCAGCTTTCTCCCAGCTATCCACTTGCCTTCTCACAAAAGGTAGTCTAGCATTTTGAGCCTAACATTGGCCTCCCTTTTTTGTTTTCAGTTTTAGCAAATATGCATGCATTTCTGAGCTATAGATGCTTTAATTTTTTTGATTTTGGGGGAGTAAGGTTCTATATAAATAATATCAAGCAAAATTTAATGTTTGGTGATTATGAGTTTTATCATTTTAAGCTGGATATGTACCTACCCTGCAACTCTTCAGTTCCATTCTTAGGTATGTACCCTAGGGCATTGGCTCTCAAGCTTTTTGGATTCTTTTATCCTCCTAAAAAGTATTGGAGATCCCATACCAAAGAACTTTTGTTTATGTGGGTTACATCTATCATATTTACTATTTTAGAAATTGAAACATTTAAAAATATTAACTAATTTAAAAATAAGCACAGTACATTTTTTTAATTGAAATATGGTTGATTTTCAATGTGCTGATTTCTGCTATTCAGCAAAGCAATTCAGTTATATATATATATACATTATTTTAATATTATTTTCCATTATGATTTATCACAGAATTTTGAATATAGTTCTGTGTGCTGTGCAGTAGGATTTTGTTGTTTATCCATTCTAATAGCTCACAGTTGCCAATCCCAACCTCCCGATCCATCCTTCCCCCAACCTACCCCTCCTTGGCAACCACAAGTCTGTTCTCTATGTCTGAGAGTCTGTTTCATATTTAGGTTTATTTGTGTCATATTTTAGATTCCACATATGAGTAATATCATGTGGTATTTGTCTTTCTCATTCTGACCAACTTCACTTAGTATGATAATCTCTAGTTGCATTCATGTTGCTGCAAATGGCATTTTTCCTTCTTTCTTATGGCTGAGTAGTATTCCATTGTATATATGTACCACATCTTCTTTATCCATTCATCTGTTGATGGATATTAAGGTTGTTTCCATGTCTTGGCTATTGTGAGCAGTGCTGCTGTGAACACTGAGGTGCATGTATCTTTTTGCATTAGAGTTTTGTCTGGATATAGGCCCAGGAGTGGGATTGCTGAATTATATGGTAATTCTACTTTTAACTTTCTGAGGAGCCTCCATATGGTTTTCCACAGTGGCTGCACCAAATTCCCTTTATTCCACAACCTCTCCAGCATTTGTTATTTGTAGAGTTTTTAATGATGGCCATTCTGACCAGTGTGAGGTGGTACCTCACTGTAGTTTTGATTTACATTTCTCTAATAATTAGTGATGTTGAGCAACTTTTCATGTGCCTATTGGTCATTTGTATTTCTTCTTTAGAGAAATGTCTATTTAGGTCTTTTGCCCATTTTTCAGTTGAAACCCAGTACATGTTAACACATTTTATGAAAAAGAATTATGTATACTTTATTTGTTTTTTTTTTTTTGTTTGTTGGTAGGCAATGCTATGTGGCATATAGGATCTTAATTCCCTGACCAGAGGATGAACCTGTGCCCCCGAAATGGAAGCATGGAGTTTTAACCACTGGCAAGGGAAGTCCCTATATATATTTTAAAATTTAAGGAGATGAGTAGCATTGTTTACATTTTGCAAATCTCTTTATTGACTGGCTTTAACAGAAGACTGCATCATACAAATATATAACTGGAAATGGTAGGAGCATTTCAATAGACTTTTTGGATAATTGTGTGTTTATCATACAGCCTCTGAAAAGCTCATCAGTGTGTGCCTAACAGAATGAAAGTGAAAATTATTATGAAAATAGTCTTGACCTCATGGACCCCCTAAAAGGGCTTCAGGGACCCCTATGGGTTCTTGGACCACACTTTGAGAACTGTTGCCTTTGTGAAACTTGTACATGTGCACCAGGAAGGATGTGCCAGGTTATTCATTACAGCATTGCTTGTAAAACAACAACAACAACAACAACACTGGAAACAACCCAGATATTATCCATCAGCAAGAGAATTAGTAAATGAATTATGGTTCATTCACACAATGGTCTATTTTATAGCAGTTATAATAGGGCCTTTTTTCCTATCTTTGTACATGGGAAGTTCATGTATTAATGGAGTTCTTGCATTTTGACTGAGTAGCTCATTTGACTGGTATAGACCAGAGTGTTAAATGAGGCCATGTGCAAAACAGGGATGTGAGAGATGGGCAAACAATGAACAAACCCAAAGACTGAACAAGAGGCAAAGCCAGAGTCACCTGCCTTCCCGTTGTGACTTTTGTCATGTTAAATTCTCAGGCTGAAGCCTTTCTATTTTCTGAAGCACTCGACTTCAGCCTAATGATTAAAAGCTAACTTCCTGTTTTAAAATGATGTGTAGATCATGGCAAAATAGTTTGCAAACAGTGGGAGTTAATAAACACAAACTCACGGAATTCAGCAAATTTAGAAAAGACCTTCCTTTTGGAAGTTTGAGAGCACAGGGCTAATACAAGTACATTCTGTGTTTAAAACTGAGCCTTCTTGCTAGAATAGAAACATTTCAAAGCAAAATGTTCCCACACATCTGATCTTGTTAAAAGGGAAGGAGAAACAACTTGAGAGCTTTATAGAGGCCACACAGCCCACTGAAACGAATCTCAACAACACAAAATCCTAAAGGTTGTAAGGAAGTAGACTGGGATTCCTGGAATGGAATTGTTTGCCAAAGAGCTCCCCACTCCCCCACCATCCCATCCCCCCAACACACACACACACACACACACACACACACACACGGTCTCAGTAGTGTGTACTCTTTCAGATAAGTGGTAACATTACAGTGGCCAGAGACGAATGAACTTAGAAAGTGTAGTAAAGGATACATGCTGTATTTGAGCTTCCAATGCATGCCTGTGTTAGCAGTTCTTAGTACAGGGACACCCCATGTTTTCAGAGGCCCTCTACCCAGCACACTTACTGGTCTTGAACACAGATTTTTCATATAGTAGTACTTTTAATTTTTTTTGAGATATCAAACATCAAATTTTCCCACCAGATTTTCCCATTTTGTAGTGTTCCTATGTTGCCCACCAGTTTCTTCCCTAGCTTGACTCGCAAGGAGCAGGCAGCCAGATATGGACCCACCTCAGGAGACTGGAGGTTTCTTCCCGGGTGAAGCTTGTCCAGGGGAAAGGGTTTGAGAGATTGACAGCTGAAGGTTACCTCAATATACAAGGAGTTCTCTGCCTAGTTATCCTGCCTGAAGCCTTTTAATCAATAACTCTATTATCTCTCTCACACACACACACACTCACACACACAGATTTTCCAATGAATTTTCTCATGCTTCACTCTTCAGTTCAGTTCTGTTCAGTCGCTCAGTTGTGTCCAACTCTTTGCGACCCCATGAACCACAGCACACCAGTCTTAAATAAGGCCAAAAATCATATAATTGAGGAAAAAGTCTCTAAAGGCTAGCAGCTAAAACAGACAGAACAATGAACTCAAAGAAAATAGAGACATAACAGAAAAGAGGAGGAAAAAAGATGTATTTATGGTTAATCCTCAGGAAGAGAAAATAAGTATCCATGAAAAGACTTTTCTTTTTTAAAAAGAGTCATTTGGAATACAATAAAAGCCCATGGAATTAAAAATATGATAGAGATGACAGCTCAGTAAAAGAATTGGAAGATAAAATTTAGGAACTCTCTAAGAAAGTAAACAAACAAACCCCCCCTAATTTTTTATTAAAATCTGGCATTTAAATGCACTTGCTTTATCAATCAAAAAATATTCAAGAAGCCTTGGTTTAGAAAATCAGTTTTCAGTATTTCCTCCTCCATCAACATCTGGCTTCTCTGACATGAAGGGACTAGACCCTACCTTTTCTGTGTCTCAACTTCTAAGAGTTACTTGAAAGGTAGAGATACTTACATGGATGAGTCCATAATATCAAATACTAGTTTCTGGCTAATAAGTAAAGTATTACTGACTGAGAAATAGATAAGCCAATTTTAAAAGGCCAGAAGTAGACTATGAATGTAATACTTGATAAAATTGGCATTTCAAATCAAAGGAGAAAGGAAGGGCTATTCAATGAATGATATTGAGACAGTTAAGTAAAAAAAACATTTTCCATTTGGGAAAGCCATTTAAATTATATTGCCACCTCACTCCTTAGTCCAAAATAAGTTCAAGATGAATAAAAAAACTCAATGTAAAACATGAAATAATAGTACAGGAAGGAAATTTAGGTGAATATGTTTATCATCTTAGAATGAAGGCCTAAGTATGCCATGAAATCCAGACACTGTAAAAGGAAATACTGATAAGTCTAAGTGCATAAAATTTTAAAATTTCTGTACAAGAACAAGCATATTTAAAAGGTAAAACAAACTGATGCATAATTTCAACATGAATGGTAGATGATTGGTTAGCTGTACAAAGTTGCTAGATAGATGTTAGATAGATGTACAAAGAGTTCTCACAAATTAATAAGGAGAAAAAACCACCCAAATGTATCAGTCAAGATCCAGTCAGAAAAACAGAAACCATGCCAGGTAATTCAAACAGGGAAAATTAATTCTTCTGGTTATATGAATGTTGGAGGGTCAAAAGACAATTGGGTAATAGATTCATAATTCATACCATAGAGAGCAAATACTGTTAATTTATAAAGAGCATCTACAAACCAAAAGGAAAAAGATGAACAGCTTCACAGAAAAATGGGCAAAGTATATGAAAAGAAAATTCAAAGTTAAGGAAAATAAGTGGATCTCAACACATGAAAAGATGCTTAATCTCATTCATAAGAAAATTAATAAAAATTAAAATTGTCATGAGATAGTATGCTTCACTTACCATTTTGGAAAGATCAAAAGCCATTAAAAAGAACAAGTACTGACTTAGAACCATCCAAAATAACTGAAGTGGAAAAAGCAAGCTGCAGAATGGTGTAACACTCTGTGTCCTAAAAAAAGCGAGAAAAAGAATGCATATTTACAGTATATATAATATAAGCACATATATAATAATATGAACACTATGGATAGAAGCACACATACATACATACAATAATCATCTCTGGAAGAGTAAAGATGGGAGAGTGCTAACTGTTGTTTTTGTCTCCAGGAAGGGGACCTGCAGAAAGGGGAACTTCCTTTTTATAGAATGCTCTTTATTTGTATTGTGGTAAAATACATAATACACAATTTAACATTTTAAATATTTTAGAGTGTACAGTTCAGCGACATTTAGTCCATTGCACAGCTATCACCATTTCTAGCTACAGAACATTTCCATCACCCCAACAAGGAGACCCCATACTCATTAGCAGTCTCTTCCCATTTGCCCTTTCCTCCAGACCCTAGCAACTACTACTCTGCAGGTAAGAGCATCTCTATAGATTTACCTCTTCTGGATATTTCATATAAATGGAATAAAATGACACGTGGCCTTTTGTATCTGGCTTCTTTCAGTTAGCATAACATGTCAACGTCCATCCAAATAGTAGCACATTTCAGTACTCTGTTCCTTTTTATCACTGAATGATATTCCATTGTATGGATATATTAATACTGCATTTCGTTAATCTAGTGTCAGTTGATGACATTTCGATTGTTTCCAATTTTTGGCTATTGTGAAAATTGCTGCTATGAATATTCAGGTGTAAGTTTTTGTTTGAACGTCTGTTTTCAATTTTGGGGGATATAGACTAGGGAGTAGAATTTCTGGGTCATGTAATTACTGAAAACTCTGTAGTGACTTTTGAATGTTGTACCCCATGCATATATTGCCTAAGGAAAAGTTGACTATTACAATAAAAATAACTAAGTAGAGACAAATACATTGTTTTATTATCACAGTTTGGCAGCTCTGCAAAATCACCACTGGAACAGTAAGTGGCCTCAAAAGGCCTAAAAGAAACTGAGGAGTAGAAAGTAAAATATTGGGCTGGCCAAAAAGTTCATTCAGGCTTTTCCATAAACTCTGATGGAAAAATCCAAATGAACTTTTTGGACAACCCAATAGAATCTAATTTTAAAATATGACTCATAGAACCAGTAGGTCTTCAGGCTACAAATGCTCCCCATCATTAAATGTTCCAGTAGCATTGCCCTGGTGAGCGTGGGAAGGACTGTGAGAATGTTTTCTAAATCCATTTTTTAAAAAGGTAAAGCAGTAATTAAAGTTGACTTGGACCATGTGATTGTACTCTGAGTGGGAGCCCTGGCTCCCGCAACACCACCGATGTCCTCTAGGGGGCAATCCCCGGAGACCCGTGTCCCTGGTATTGCTCTGCGCTGGTGACCAGGGAATGTTCATCCTGCAGAGCTTTCACAGTGGTGGGGAGAGGGAGCACCGTGACAAAGATCTCAGCGCTGGAAGGACACTTGAAAACATACTTCTCAAGCCCTTTATTTCTAAGCAAGCAAACTGAGACCCAGAGTGCTTGCTGATGATCATACAGACTTGAAACACCAAGTCTCTGCTATGTTGTAAAGTGTGGATAGCATGGCTTTCCAAGTCTAATAGAGCTGAGTTCGGATCCCTTCTTCCTGCTTTGGTCTTCTCCCCACTCCCCCCAGTTCCCAAAGCTTATCTATGTAACCTAGGCCCAGTTAACTTTTCTGAGTCTGTATTGTTACCTGTATGATGGGGATAATAATGTGAAGAAAGAAACGATGAAGGAAGGGAGAAATGATATCATGTATGGATGTTGTTGTTATTGTTGTTTAGTGGCTAAGTCGTGTCCGACTCCTTTGCAACCCCATGAATTGCAGCCCTCCAGGCTCCTCTGTCCATGGGATTTCCCAGGCGAGAATACCAGAGTAGGTTGCCATTTCCTTCTCCAGGGGATCTTCCTGACCCAGGGCTCAAACCCAGTGTCTCCTATATTGGCAGGCAGATTCTTTACCACTTAGTCACTAGGGAAGCCCCATCACCTATGTATGCTCCTGCTGCTGCTGTAGTTGCTCATCGCGTCCCACTTTGCGACCCCATGGACTGTAGCCCACCAGGCACCTCTGTCCATGGAGATTCTCCAGGCAAGAATACTGGAGTGGGTTGCCATGCCCTCCTCCAGGGATCTTCCCAACCCAGGGATTGAATCCAGGTCTCCCTCATTGCAGGCGGATTCCTTACTGTCTGAACCACCAGGGAAGCCTATGAATACTGAAGTGGGTAGCCTATCCCTTCTCCAGGGGATCTTCCCAACCCAGGAATTGAACCGTGGGTCTCCTGCATTGCAGGCAGATTCTTTACCAGCTGAGCTACAAGGGAAGCCCTCATATGTGTATAGGACCTTGCTTATGCTTAGTACATAGTAGGTCCTCAATAAATATCTGTATGTGAATAAACATGTCCCCCCTCTAGCCCTCTAAAGGCACTAGTTCTGCTGCCCAAATAAATTTTTATTGATGACATTTTAGGCATTATCCTTATGGGCTTTCTCACATCTGGAAAGCTGCCCCTGGGAGGAAAAGGAGAGTTTGGGTGGTAGCACCACTCCTGTCAGTGTGAAAAGCTCCTTTGTGAAGCCTGAGCAGCCCCAGTTACTACTATACGCTGCTGCCAGCACTTGGAGGCCTGCACATCTGCCAGCCCGAGGCCCTGCAGTCTCTGCAGAAAAGTGAGGTCCCCAATGAGGACAAGAGAGTCACATCCCCCTGGCCTGGTTTCTGCCTCCTCTTCCCTGGCACTCTGACAGAAAGCCCAGTTTGGCCTTTTCAAGTAAAGCTAATCAAAATGTTTTATGGGAGCTGTTGTTTATGTCTGGCTATAAATGATCATGCCTATCAGCAAACACATCAGAATAATGTGATAAATTTTATTTGGTCGCATTATATAATTCAGGTCATGTTTTCAGAGCCTTCATAATTTATATGGCACAAAAAACATTTTTTTAATTAAGTAATAAGTTGTAATTCTCACAGATTTGTAGGGGGAGGGAGCAGGGTAGAGAGGAGCTAAAAGTTTTTTTCATTATAAAAAAATGTTGCTGCCATATACGAAATGGGGGAATAGAGAAAAGAAGTCTCCCATAATTCCATCATTCAACCACTTCTTGTGTTTTTCAGTAGATTTTTTAAACATTTTAAAATGCACGTTTTACTGAGTTGTAACCTAGCTAATACTTCTTTCCCTTGGCAGTGAAAGAGTGGAGTCCTACCCACTGGACCACCAGGGAACTCCCCAGGCTAATATATCTGATTTGAAAAACTGGTCTTCCTCAGTGCCTAGCAGTGGTATTCATTCATTCATCAAACATTTCCCAAGTACCTACTATGTGCCCAGCACTGGGGTACAGAGATCAATTAGACCTGGTCCTTACTAGGATAGTGCTCCTTCTCCTATGACAGCTTCTTTAGTTTGTTTACATATCTGCTAAAAGATGCCCTTTATTGGGGGGGAGCCCTCAAAAGAAGAGGACACTGATGTATTAGAGGCAGAGTTGGGGATGTGTCTGGTGGAGGCAAGGAACAATGAAGAGCCTGGCATGGTAAGAGAACTAGGAAGTGCTCAGCAAGTTCTTGATGCATGACTGAATTATCCCAGCATGCAGTGCAGACACTTTGGTTTAGTCCTTAGAGTTCCAAGGAAGTTCTCAAATTGCATCCTCTCTCTGTCTCCTTTCTTTCAGTTTTTAAAAAATGTTACCTGTGCCGATGTTATCTCTTGAAATCTCTGGCCAACTTTTAAAGATCTCATTCCTTTCATGGTCCTCCTCTAACCTCACTTTCCATTTAACTGAGGAACTGTCTGTGACTGAATTTGAGTGACCCTCTTCTGGGTCACATGCATGGGTCTCTGCATCCTTCTTGATTTGATTTGCCCAGTGCATAGAACTATACCTGTTTTAATTAAGTGATCAGTGAAAGAGTTCTTGAATGAGTGACTGTGTTTCCCCTTGTGGTTTCATCAGTCCTTTTGACACCCCCCTTTAGGCTTCATTTACTTGTGCTTTTCTTGAATTCACATGAGTTACTGTCCATTTTTCACTCAGTCTGTTTCTTTGCCTGCAAGAGGGGCCATGTACTACCTCTCAAGAGTGTCTCCTTGCCTACAAGCCTCATTTGGACTGAAAGAGGATGGAGATCTTTTAAGGAAGGGAGGAGAGAATGCCTGCCTGCCACCCAGCACTCAAAAGAGTGGGCTGATCAAGACCTAACTACCACGCCATGGACCTTCCCCATCTCCACCCCAAAAGTCCCTCAGAGTATGAATCTAGAAACTATTTACACCAGTTTCCCATGAGAATAAGAAACTCAAGAAGCCAGGCAAGGAGTAGGTTGGGGCTCTAATTTAAGATAAGAATACATAAGATTCACATGTTGTAGTCAAATCCAGATTTATATTTAAAAAATCCAGATTTATCATTTTCAACCATGCGGTAACGCCTGCATCACACCACACCACACCAAAATGTCTCTGTGGGGCTATCAGAGAGAGACAAGATAGAAACCCCGGACTGGGAGGAGGAGACCTTGTTCTCTTTCTGGCTTGGCTTCTTTTTTGTTAATTGTCATTTATTTTTCAAGTTTCTTAAGGTGTAATTAACAATTATGTAAGGTAGTTAAAGTGTCCCTGGTGGCGATTTGATAGCATATACATTGAGATCAGTCCTGGGTGTTCATTGGAAGGACTGATGCTGAAGCTGAAACTCCAATACTTTGGCCACCTCATGCAAAAAGTTGACGTATTGGAAAAGACCCTGATGCTGGGAGGGATTGGGGGCAGGAGGAGAAGGGGACGACAGAGGATGAGATGGCTGGATGGCATCACCGACTCAATGGACATGGGTTTGAGTAAACTCCGGGAGTTGGTGATGGACAGGGAGGCCTGGCGTGCTGTGATTCATGGGGTCGCAAAGAGTCGGACACGACTGAGCGACTGAGGTGAACTGAGCTGACGATGTGAACTGGTGTGTCCTCGAGGTGCTGGTTTCCTCACAGGTAACAGGGTGACTGGGCTCCATGATTTCCAGAAGCTCATTCAAGTGCCAAGGTCCTAGTCTAGGACCCCATCTCCAAGGGAAAGGTTGCCACATGGCAACGCTGGAATCTAGTGTCACCCCCACCCCTGGTCACACAACACTGCCCCATCACAGGGAACTCGAGTTTAAACAGGTTGCTGGTGCACAGAAGGAAGTAGCAGATTGGTTTATTCAGGGAACTCAGTTCCTGTGAAGAGTTATTGGTCCCACCCAGTCTCAGGAGACTAAAATGTATCAAAGCCCCCTTTTAATAACGTGTACTGAGAACCACAGTTGCCACCACACAGAGGACCCTGCTCTGTTCCCACCCCACCCCTCTCTGCCCCACACTGAACCCTGTCTCCTTCATCTTTTCCAGGATGGCTGCTCCTGGAAACCAAGGTGTGATCATGAGGCTGTTTGGCAAGTATGCGTGTCTCCATGACAGGCAGGGCTCCCTGGTCCTCTAGAGTCATGCCCTCTGAGCCTCTGTCCCCCCCCCCCCCCCCCTCAGCCAGACACGCACTGGTCAAGTTCCTTTGGAAATTCCCTTTCTTCGTGCTCCTAGCTGCCTCTCCTATCTCTGATTACTCAGGTTCCTGTTAAAGTCTGGCCATGGCTTTGGGGAAGTTCTCTCGTAGATGCTAAACGAGATTGGAGGAGCTGATTTCCTGGAAAGTGTCTGACTAGGTTAGTTGGAAAGGGTGTGGCCCATTTCCTAGGGTGCCTAGGGCTGTTAGCTTTTGCCAACCCGTCCCCACTCCTCGGAATCCTTTCAGTCTTTGCCATCCCCTCTGGCCTCCTTGCAAGGAGGCCCAGGTTGTAAGGAGGTCATTTTTCTCTTCCAGCGGGAATATTCTAGCAGCCTTCTCCGCAGATATCCATTCTAGGGGGTCCAAGGCAAAACTAAGAGCTTCAAAAGCATGTATCAGGTGAAGCTGGTGACCTGTGTTTATTAGGAACCTACTTTATGAATGGCAAGAGTTATATGCTCTACCCACCTTATCTCAACCTTCCTTTACCACTCTGTGGGATAGGCACTGTTATAAGCCCCATTTTACAGCTTTTGGACCTAAGAGGTTCAGAGAGAGTGTATTGCTTGTCTAAGATCACAGAGTTGTTTTGTTATTGTTGTTGTTTTAACTGATTTTCGGCTGCACCACTCGGCATGTGGGATCTTAGTTACCTGACCAGGGATCAAACCTGCAGCCCCTGCAGTAGAACACAGAATCTTAACCACTGGACAGCCAGGGAAATCTTCACACAGTTATTAACAGGTAGAAGGACACTCAGACTCAGTTCTATCTATTGCCAAAGCCAAGACTCCATCCATCAGGTCATTGTCTAAGGACACAACATTTCTTGAGAACCTACTAAATGTAAAACCCTGGGGCCAGTACTTTGATAAATATCCAGTTAAATGAAGGTGGGTAGCTTTTGCATTCTAGGCAGACAGTTTCTTACTGAGAGGTGGTATAAACATGAGGGATTCTATTCCAAAGCAGACTTAAATAAGCACTGTCTGTAAGGACAAGCAGAGTCCCACAGGAACACAGATGAAGAAGGGAGATCAATCCATGCTGTGTGTGAGACAGAGGGAGAGAGAGGGGAGGAAAGAAGAGGGGAAGAGGAGAAGGAGGGAGAGAGAGAGAAAATATGAATGAGATGGGTGCTGTGCAGAATTTTTCTCTTTTTTCAATGTTATTAGTTTGCCACATTTGCTTAATCTATATGGGTGTGTGCATCTTTTTCCTTCTAGCTGCACTGCACAATTTGTGGGATCTTAGTTCCCTGATGAGGAATCAAACCTGGGCCCTGAGCCGTGAAAGCTCAGAGTTCTAACCACTAGACTGCCAGAGAATTCTGAAGAATTTTTCTAAAGATGGGCTTCCCTGGTGGCTCAGATGGTAAAGAATCTTCCTGCAGGGCAGCAGACCCAGGTTCCATCTCTGGGTCGGGACGATCCCCTGGGGAAGGGAATGGCTACCCACTCCAGTGTTCTTGCCTGGCAAATTCCGTAGACAGAGGAGCCTGGCCGGCTACAGTCCATGGGGTTGCAGAGAGTCAGCTAACCCTTTCACTTACACAGTTTTCTAAAGATGGGCTTTGTGTTGTACCTCGGTAGGTGGGAGGACTTTCACAGGCTGGAGTGAAAGAGGCAGAGGAGAGCTTGTGCAAGAAGCCAGGGTGAGAGCACTGAGGATCTGCCCAGCAGTCAGGCCTGTGTGGGGGTGTGGAGAGAAACAAGGCTGGCAGGTGGGTCAAGAGCCTTGAGATCACGGAAGGGTCTAGGCTTGTTCCTGGGAGCAGTGGGCAGCTGCCGACAGCTTCTAGTAGAGCACAGGCAGGAAGCGGTGGTGATGCAAGTTTGCAGTGAGATCTGGCAGTGGGCGGTGGGGATATGGCCTTTGTGTGGTTCCTCCCTTCTTTGGCCAAGACCAACTGCAGGCTGGCCACTCAGCAGGGGACATTTAGAGGACCGGCTCCAGCCATGGAAGCTCCAAGTCTTAGCACAGGCTGAGCGTGAGGCCCCTTCAAGGCTTGTGGCAAGGGTTCAGAGAAGGGAGTATCTTGATTTTGTGTTTTTCT
The DNA here is from genome assembly GCF_023699985.2 of Odocoileus virginianus. Taxonomy (NCBI): domain Eukaryota; kingdom Metazoa; phylum Chordata; class Mammalia; order Artiodactyla; family Cervidae; genus Odocoileus; species Odocoileus virginianus. Next base: position 35,653,407 of record NC_069679.1, on the reverse strand, counting down.
GGCTGGATGCCGGGGAGGTGTGGTCCAATAGGAAACACAGGGTCCTGGGATGGGAGGGGTGGCAGGCATGGGCAGGGGAAATGGAAAGGAAATGTACTCTGAGATATGGGAAAGAAGAGTCTTTGCATCTCAACCGAGGCACAGTAAGTGCCCCCTGCCTGTTACAGACTCAGGCTCATTTCTGACTTTGAAAAGTCTTGTTTAAGGAAGTACAGATGAAGTTGTCTTTCAAGTGCTGTAAAAACTCAGTGAAATTGAGAACCCAATTGCCTGGGCATTCAATTCACCATAACTGGTTTTTTGATTCAGTGATAAGAAAAAGAGGTAAATGACTATAACCAAGTTAATATCAGGATGTCAACAATAAAAATACCCACTATGGACAACCACAGGCAGAATTAGCAATGCATGTAGAAGGTGAGCACCTGGGACAGTTTGGGGGGTGTGGGGGAAGCAAGCCTGCCTCTGCGCATGTGTGCGTGTTAAGTCACCTCAGTTGTGTCTGACTCTGTGTCCCCATGGACTATAGCCCACCAAGGTCCTCAGTCTGCAGGATTCTCCAGGCAAGAATACTGGAGTGGGTTGCCATGCCCTCCTCCAGGAGATCTTCCTGACCCAGGGATCGAACCTGCATCTCTGTGTCTCCTTCACTGACAGGCAGATTCTTTACTGCTAACACCACCCAAGAAGCCCAAGCCTGCCTCTGTAGTCATCTCTTTCTCCACTGGAATCAGCTTGCGCATCCTACACACACAGGAAAAGTCAAATGAGATGCGTGAAAAATCTCTTTTTTCAACTTTTCTTTGCACAGACTCTGGCAAGCAAAGAGCACTCGGGTGTCTGGAGTTGCCCAGAGGACTCTCTGTTGCTGGACAAGGGTGTCACCTCTCTAGGACCAGTCTCCTCCTCTGTGAAACGTCTGGCCCTTCCAGTTCTCTAATCATTCTGCCCTAAGGGCTCTCAGGGTAGTTTTCCATGAAGGCTTGTTGCTTTTGATCTCCATTTCCAGCCTGAAAGCACCAGCAGCTATACAGGGAACTGAGAAAGGCTGAATGGGCTCTAAGGCCCTTTCTTTTCCATCATTGTTCTTTGGATGAAAAAAAAGGTGCAATACCTTTTTTTTTTCTCCTGTTGCTGCCAATTTATAACTGGGTCAACCACAGCAGAGCTTTCTAGATGACAGAATTATAAAATATGCTTATAACCTTTGGTGTGACTACATAAATGCATAAATTATGGGTATTGGTGACCTCAGAAAATAGTTCTGACCATGATATATGGACCCCTGCTCTCTGTCTCCAAACATTAAGTATTTGGCTAAGGGAGGGATTTCCCTGGTGGTCCAGTGGCTGAGACTCTGTGCTCTTGATGCAGGGGGCAAGGGTTCGATCCCTGGTCAGGGAACTAGATCCCACGTGCCGCAACTAAAGATCCCGCCTGCCACAACGAAGATCGAAGATCCCATGTGTTGCAACTAAGACATGGCACAGCCAGATAAATAAATAAGTGAATGAATATATATTTTTAAAGTATTTGGCTAAGGGAGACAGAGCAGGAAAATCACCATTTTGCGAGCAGGTATTATTGTTCCCATTTCATAGACGGAGACTCCAGAGAGGTCAGGGTGCTGGCCCAAGGTCACACAGCAGGCCAGTGGTAGAAGCAGGACCCCAACCTGAGCAGACCCAAAGCCCCACATCTTTACAGTGCCTCAGGCACCTCATGGGAGGGTCTGGGACTATGAAAACCGAGGATCTGGATATGTGAGAGTTTCATTTTCTGGTTAGCAGGATACTCCAGATAGCTGAATTGTCAGATTAGATAAGGTTCAGATAGAGGTTCAGGTTAGATTAGGCAGAGGTAGAGGTTCTCTAAGTCTAGGATTCTTTTCTCCACCCAAATCCTACTTGTTAAAGCATATGAGCCTCTCCCTTCCAGGGGTTTGTAGGCTCCCAGAGGACACAGTGTCAGGGATCAAGTCGTGATTACAGTGGGGGGGAGTCGCATCTGCATTCTAATCTCTCCTATTTGGCTCTCCCTAGGTGTGCGCTGTGGTTTTCATTTGCATTTCTCGGATGACTAATGCAGGTGAACATCTTACAGATTGTTAGTGGTTCCTTTCTTTCCTCTGTCTCATTACTGCATCTCGGCACCCTTATACCCTCTCCCAAGACCTGGCAAAGTGCAACCCCTGACAGATTCCTGAATCCTGGGGACCCAGATTTCTCTATCATGGCAATTCTCTGCTACAGAGAGTCAGTAGCCCTTTACCGTCTTTCCGTCTTCCTTGCTGAGCTCACCTCCCAGCTTTCTACCTCCTTGCACACAACTCACCAGCCAGACTGGCAGTCTCAGACTCTCTCTGAGTCTCTGAACCTTTGCAGGTACAGTTCCCTCTGCATGGGATGCTATGTCCCCCTCCCCCACCCTACCTGGTTAACATCCGTGTATCATTCACGGCTCAGGTCATGTTACTTCCCCCAGGAAGTCTTGCCTGATGCTTCCCCCACCCCCGCCTACCCGCCTGGGTGGGTTGCCCCTTGTTTGTGGCTAGGCAACATCCTGTAGTTCCCGTCATAGCACTTACCATGCTGGGTTGCAATTACCTCTTTGCTTGCTTGTTTCTCTTGCTCCTTTCCTTGTCCCTTTGAGGATGAGACTTTGTGTTGTTTCAGTTTTATATTCTGTGAGTCTTGAGCATCAGTGATATTTATTGAATAAATAATCTGGACTGGGTTCCTTTAAAAAGGAAAAAATCTACCCTTCTGGGCTAACTACCAGCGATTTCAGGCTAACATCCTCCATCTCCCACATCAACCCTCCTACTAGACAAGGTCTCAAGGAAATGGACATTCATTGAGGGTCTCCTGTTTACCAAGCACCAAGTCAGGCCCTTTAAGTGTGAAGTCATTTTCACAGTTTTAAGGCTTAAGACTCCATGTCTAGACAGCACTTTAAAATTCAGAGGATCTGATGTCCAGTCAGTCAATGAAGAAGCAAGGGGAAAGGAGTGATATTACACTTTCCATCTTGATAGTGGCAAAGAGATGTGAACGAGGAGGCCCCCACATAGCTCGGAGCTCTAAGTGTTTGTACTTTCAGTGCCCGGCGTGTGGCAGGAGTACAGACAATATTTGCTGAATAAATGAACAAATAGTTGAAGAGAAACAGAAAGAAAGAGCAGACTTTCTTTCTTCTAAAGCCTAGAAGACCCAACATTTCTTCCTGGACCTGACCCAATATATTTCCTCCACGTGTTGATAAGCAAAACTCGACACTGAAGTATTTTTGTCATGGGCAGCTGTCCACAGTGCCAGCCAGTGATTTTTGCTCAGTCTATTGAATAAAAATGACTACCCCCAGCTATAAAGGAAGCTGATAAATGTCTTTTCTGAACCTAGGAGGGAAAAAAACAAAAACAAAAACAAAACAAAACCAGATCTGAGGAACTTCCCTGGTGGCTAAGAATCCATCTGCCAATGCAGGGGACCCAGGTTTGATTCCTGGTCCAAGAGGTTTCCACATGCCCTGGGGCAACTGAGTCCATGCACCACAGCTACGGAGCTTGCGCTCTAGAGCCTGAGAGCTGCAACTACTAAAGACCTTGTGCTCTAGAGCCCGTGCTCCGACCAAGAGAAGCTACCGCAATGAGAAGCTCACAGACTGCAACTAGAGAATAGCCCCTGCTCACCAAAACTAGAGAAAGCCCTTGCGCAGCATTGAAGACAGCACAGCTAAATAAGTAAATAATTAATTTTAAAAAGAGTCAGTCTTAAAAAGATTTAGGGTGAACAGTTAGCAGTCACTGCCGAAGGATACAAGGATGGTCTTACTTCTGCCAGTGTCACTGGCTGGCCATGAGCTATCACAGGATCAATGGATGTCCACTCTAGAATGGCCCTTGGGGATCATCAAGGCCCAGGGGGTTCAACTCCCTGATTTTACAAATGGGAGACTGGGGCCCAGAGAGAAAAGTGATTCCTTCACTTAAGAGTTATTTGGTGCTGGAGCCATTTGGTTTTGCGTAGTTGGTCAGTGCTTTAGCTGCAAAGTGGGTCTTTAAACAAGAAAACCTCGTCTCCTTCATAAAACTGCCTTGAAGTTCACATTTCAATGACAAAGAGGAAAAGCATTAAAAGGAATGCAAATTTAGATGCTGATTATACAATGATTATGAACATAAATTCTTTAGTTACTCAGGCTTTTTTGTGCCCTGTGGTCCCTAAGAATCTTTTTCATTGTTAGGAACTTCAGCTACCCCCAGAAAATACTGCAAAATTACTTATCTGACCATGTGTGTGAGGGGTGAAAACCACTTTTGATGAAAGAGCAATTACTTACTGTGTGTACTTGTGCAATTATTTAAACCTTCTTTGAGCTTTAGATCTTTCATTAGTAAAAAGGAAAGGATTATACCTGTATCTAAGATATTTGCTATAGGGATTTAAGAAGAAATGAAAATCACTTGATAGGGTATCTGGCACTACTTGGGACCAGAAATGAGTTGAAGCCCTTTCAGTGAATCCCTAGGGGAATATTACACACAACGATTGATATAATCACTCTTGAAAGGGGCACTTCCAACATTTAATCAATAATCTTTTTCTTATATCTTCAGTTGCAGAACTTGTTGCCTAGGATCCACAATTGAAAAGCATCTGCTCCCAAAGGAGACTGAAACATAAACAGAAAAACCTAGCACCATGTGCAGGCTGCAGGAATGGAATGAGTGATGGTGTGAAGGGAAGGCTTAGTCTTGAGTGAATGATGGAGGGCTTCTCTGAGGAGGCTATATGCTTCATGGGAGAGGTGTCAGCTGGCCAAGTAGAAGGGAAAGTGCGGGAGGACACAAAGTGTGAGGAAGCACATTTTCTATAATGAGGGAGCTATTTTAGATATTGGGGCTTCCCTAGTGGCTCACTGGTGAAGAATCTGCCTGCCAATGCAAGAGACTCAGGGAAGATCCCTGTGCGGGGCAGGGGGAGAGGGGGAGATCCCCTGGAGAAGAAAGTGGCAACCCACTCCAGTATTCTTGCCTGGGAAATCCCACGGACAGAGGAGCCTGGAGGGCTACAGTCCATGGGGTCACAAAGAGTTGGACCTGACTTAGTGACTAAACAACAACAACGTTTTAGATATTGCTGGAATAGTTTTGTTTTTTTAAAGCTTTAACAAAAGAGAAGGGATGAGTGACTGTGACGGCAGTGGGTTTCCAATTTTATCTTGCCACACATGGGGAGTCACTGAAGAATCTGTGGGGCAGGGAGATAATAGAGAGGGGTAAATGAAACGAACTGAGAGAATGGCAGCCAGTGATGGCTAGCTGGCTGAAGCTCACACCCAGCCCCATCACTGATTTAATAATTCAAGAAGTAGTTACTGAGGACCTGCCTGCCATGCACCAGGCTGAATTCCAGGAGCTGGAAATCAGGCATTGAACAGGATTAGCAAGGTCTCTGTTCTCCTCGAGGAGACTGACAATAGATAAACAAGTAAACAAGGAAGGAAGTATCAGATAAGTGCCTCTTGGAAAATTAAACAAGCTGATAAAAGTTTCCCTGAGCGGCTGCTCCTCACCCTCTTCCCCTCCTTCCGAATACCCGCCAAGCCTCCTCCTGAGTTTTCTAAGGAGATTTTTGCTCCTAGGAAAATCTCTAAGGTAAATCATTAACCTAGCGCTCTCGGTATTTTCAGTAAGACATCTTCCCCAGGGCCCGGTCAGCTTGTTATCCTTGCTTCGGGACCACCGACTCTGCCAGAAGCTTGGAGTCTAAAAGTTAGATGAGGACGGTCTTGACAGCCTTGCGAAGGGGCCTGATCGTGGTTCCCTCGGCAACGTATACCCCGCTCCCCAGCCGCCCCCTTCCCGCTCCAGGCTCAGCCCCTTCTCCCCCCGCCCCCTTTATATAGATATCCCCTCTAAAAGAAAGACATTTGATAATACGGTTGAAATTGTTCATTCCTCTCCTCTGAAAAATGCAGACTTTTAAAACTCGTCCGCTTCTGCTGGTAAGAGCCGTCCTCTCCTCCTCTTCCCAACCCCTCCCCCCGACCGCCCCCCGCGGGGACTCCCGGAGGCTGCGCGTTCTGGGCACCGGTCGTGGAGGCTGGCTCAGCACCACCGGGCTCACCCTCCTGTAAATCAGAGTTCCGAGAAGAATGCAGGACAAGAATCAAAACGCGAACATTGGAATAAACGCAGCTGAAGAAACGAGAGAATAAAAAAGGCAGATTCCCCAGTATGCCCCGTTGTCTTCTCCCTTTTGACACATTTATTCACCACGAGGATTTAAAAAAAAAAATTTTTTTTTAACAGTATGAAAACTTTCAGAGACACAGTAAAGTTTTAGGTAAACCAGGCAAAAGTCCCAAGAGGGCCTTCTGATTTTTCCCAGCTTTTCTGAACTGCCTGATAGTCATAGTTAGCCTTCTGTGGTCCATAGAAGTCAGGGATGATTAAGTTAGGACCCCTGCTTGGAGAGGTTTCTATTCTAGTTAGAGACAGAAGACTAATAAAACTTTTCCTTTCCCCCTGGCCACACACCCCCCCCCCCCCCCCCGGCCCCAGTTTGCACCTTACAAGGTATATTCACATTCTTGATACTGTTAAAGTCATAAACTCAAAGCTGAAGGGAAATTTAGAGATTAAGAGAGGTTAAGCAGGACAATTACTTGGCATATACTGGGCCACTTCCTAACCATCTGACCATGGTAGACATTGCTAATCGATCACTCATTCATGATCTAACGCTCACTTATTGGATACCCTCCGTGTTCCACTCCTAGGAGTACAGCAGGAAACCAGACGGACTTGTTTGCTACCCTTATGGACCTTCAAGGGGAAGACAGACATTAAATAAATACACGCCTGAAGAGTGTTTTAAAAGGAGGATTATGGGGGCAGACAAGGGCATCGCACACCTGGAGGGAACCAGGATGTGGAGTAGGGTCAGGAAAGGCCCCCTTGAGGAAGTGATGTTTAAGCTGAGATCTAGATGACAAGGAAACTTAGTCTTCGTGAGGGTGAAAAAGGAAACATTACATGCTAGATGAAAGACTAGCGTGAGTTCAGGGCATGTTTCAGGGTTAAATGAGGGGGCATGAATGATAAATGGGGTTAGGTGACCAGAGGGAAATAGAGCTTGATCCAACCAGTCCTTGAATAAGAATCGGTTGATAGGAGGAGAGGGTTGGGACAGCCTGAGCTGAGGTCACATTTATTGTTTATTCTCCCCCTTCTTAGGAATTATTTTCTCACCTGCTGCCATTTTTTAAAAAGCTATAATTTTAAAACATTTTTAATGTAAAAACTTTTAATTTCATTATTGGTTTAGCTGCTTTTATTCAAGCATTATTTGCAGCATTGGAAAGCTATAAATTATTGACTACGAACTATGGGGGTGGCAATTCTCATGACTTCTCATATCTTTCTTGTGAGACAAGTATTATCTTCCTAGTTTTACAGATGGGAGAAAAAAAAAAAGGGCTTGGGAGGACTAGAGATACTTGCTAAAGTTGGTCATCAAGTAGGCAGCTGAGCTAGGATTTGAGCAGCTGCAATTTCCACAACTCTGTCACTGTCATAAAACTTCCAAATGGTTTGCTCTAAAGCAGTCAAGCAAAACTTGGGAAGCAACCAAAGAGCGTTGACTGAGGAGATGGAAATACTAGGGGGATATGGGGTGGGGGAGGAGGAGGAAAGTATCCGTAGAGATGCTGCAGGTGTACACCTAGGCAGAGGAGCGCGCGGCAGATGCAGAGTGGCGGCGGGTGGTGCGGGGGATGGCGAGGCGTGAGAGGTGACTCAGGGCATCCCTCGACTGCTCCAGGACTGACTACGGGGAGGTGCCCCGCTCTAACCTCTACCCGGCCTGGCCCGGTTAATCATTTCCTGACCCTCCTTCCTCCTCTCTCCCAGCCCGCAGGATTGCCACATCAACCTCCCTCCTCCCCGCCTCCTGGCCTGTTGCTCCTTCGCCGGGTTTTACAAGGAGCCCCAACTTTGAGGCAATGTTTGTAACAGCCCCGGACGCCCTCAAGGCTGTTCCCCGGAGAGGTCGCAGGCTCGCTTGGGTGTAGCGCTTGCTCTAGCGGCCTCCTGAGGCTTGCCCTTTGCTCTTTTTTGGACTGAGAGGTCAGAGAGGCGGGGATCCAATCCCGGCGCGGATTAACTAATTAAAGGCTCGGTTTCCCCTGCGGTAAAAAGGGAGGATGGTAACAGCAGCTGGCGGGGTGGTGCGCGGTTGAAATGAGGTATTGTGTGTTAAGTGCCTGGCTAGGAGACAGCAGTGGGTGTTTAACCAACGTTAGATCCCTTCCGTTTTATCACCTGATCACCGGGACCGCCCGCGCAGCAAACCTAGGTTACAGCTAACTCGCTTAAACTTAAACTGGACGTTGAGCTCTGAATGTCCGATCATATGCTCGAGGTAATGCCAACGGTGATTCATAGTGACAGGGTTTGAACCCAGGTTCACGATCGCCCCCCGCCATCTCGCACCTAAGCGGCTGGCTAAGGCCACATGTCCAGAGCCTAGTCCAGAACTAGAACCCGGTCAGTATGGTACCTGCTGCAGGGAGCAGACCACTAAACCAGTACTGCTCTGGGACCCATGCAGCCCGCTGGGCCACCGGGGGCCAGGCCTTTAACCTCTCTGAGTCTGAGCCACAGTGTGTAAAATGGGGGCTCTCTGTCTGCCCGTGCGGTTTTTATTCTTCACACTTTCTTACGTGACCAGATTTTCTACCCCGGTGTAGTCAGACCATCTCATTACGCAGGATCAGTGTTTTCTGACTGCGAGCTCTCGCCCAGGCCGGGGTAAAAGCAGCGGACCGGCCTGGCGAGCCCCAGCTTTGCGCCCCACCCTTCTCGGGGCCGGGGGAAGCCGCGGCTGCTCGGGCCAGCGGAGTTGGGAAAGTCACTTCCGAGCGCAGTCTGACTCTGGGCCACCCGCCTGCGAGCGCGCGGACCCCACCCAGCTGGAGAAGGCGGGGGCGGGGCCGGGCCTGGAGGCGGGGCCTGCCCAGGGGCGGGGCGGGGCTGGCCTGGGAAGACGGAAGCCCCCGACCTAGGGGTGGCTGCAGAACCCGGATCCCGGAGCACCACGTTTTCCGGAGCCGGACATCTGGAGACGGCGGGCGAGAAAACCCGGCGCCCGGAAGCTTTTGCTTTCTTTGACGCAAGGGCTCGGGACGCAGCCGCCGTCGGCCGAGCGCCCGGCGAGGAGCGACCCCAGACGGAGTCTTCGGAGTTCCTCCGCCCCCGCCTCGCCGGGTCCCGGAGCCTCAGTCCTCCTCGCAGCTCTCCTGGTGGCCATGGAGTGTCCGCACCTGAGCTCCAGCGTCTGCATCGCTCCGGACTCAGCCAAGTTCCCCAACGGCTCCCCGTCGTCCTGGTGCTGCAGCGGTGAGTGCGGCCCCAGGCGGCCCTGCAGCGCACCCGAGGCCCCGGCTCCGCCGGGCCTGCCGTCTAGGGGCCGCGGGCGGCGGACGCGCGGACTCGGGAAGCGGTGTGGACGAGCCGGGCCCTGTGGCTGGGGAGGGTACGCGGCGAGGCGTGCGGAGCGGCGGCGGGCGGAGCGGCGGCGGCGGCTCCTTTGTTTCCCGTGGCCCGACGGTCCGGCCGGCGAAGGCAGAGGCCCACGAGGGATGCGAGCCCGCGGGGACCACGAGCGCGTGGGGACGGCGGCGACCCGGGACCCTGGCCTGCGGCTCGCGCCCCCGCGCCGCCCGGCAATGCCCGGGGGCTGTGCTGGCCCGTGTCGCCGGGTCGGGGGGCTGTGGGAGTGGGTGTCCGGCCCCCACAAGGCGGCCGCATGTGTGGCGGGGCCCGAGTTGTGTCCGCTCCTTGACCGGACGGGAAAAGCGCCGCTCTCGGGGGCAGCTTTGTCTGAACTGCTGGGCGCGCTGGGGCCCTTCGCTACTTTTTCCGGCGCCGCTTCCTTTCGCTTCCCCCTATGCTCCAGCGACCCGATCCACGCCCGGTGGGCGGGAGCCCCGACCCCGAGAGGTGCTCAGAACTCGGGAGGCCGAGGTCAGAGGCTTTCATCAGCCCGGGAGGGGGAAGTTTGAAAACAGGCTGCGGGCTAAAAAGCTCAGAAGGCTGATAGAGCAGCTGCTTTGGAGGGGCGGCTCTTGTTGGCTTTCAGGTCTTCTTCGTGGGTTGAAACTGCTCTGGGATTTCCGAGTCCATGTGCTGGAGGACAGTTATTAAGTTTATGTAATGCTTTTGCATTGCTTAAGCATCTTAACTCCTCTGCCGGGCCCCTTGGAAGCCCCAGTGCCCTCTTATTGTCTGCTCTAGCGACTTAGGATCGCACCGGCCACACTGCTTTGATTACTTCCTGGTAGGGCCCTGGTGCAGCCGATAGAGTCTTTGTTTATTAGCTTTGAGATAATCGGTGGCAGCTTGGGTTGTAGTGTAGAATGTAAATTGTGCATTAAGAAATCTTAAGTTCATTTGAAGAAATAAAGAGAAGAAAAGTGCAGTGGTACGGTTTAGTTCTGTGACGTTTCTCATTATGGGCCGGAGCTAGGAAGATAGTTTAGAGAATGCCTTAACACTTTTGACAGGTTACTTCTTAAATGGTGATTATTATGTCCTTGGAGAAAAACACAGGCAACAGCCACAAAGAAAAATGTACCCTGGGATAAGGAGTCGAGATAACGGTGGCTTCCTTGAGCTCTGAGAGGTTTGATGCTTTGATTGCCTTTGGAAAGTCAGATTGTCTTTTTCTGCATGAAGACCATAAAGATTATAACAGGTTAATTGATTTTGCAGTGCAGTGCTGCAGTTCTTTTATGAGGGTGCAGAAAACTTACCTAGGAATGTTTCTTCCACAGTGAATGTTGAGTATGAAACAACAAATAAGGTGTGTCAAGTTGCTTTACAAATTAGTTGATGTTGCATTAGCTATAATTGTAGCTGTGGTGCTGCGATTGTGGTAAGTTGTTTCTTTCTTTTTTAATTTTTTTCAAGAGATTTGGGGGAAGAAATGACCACAGTAAACACTAGGAAAAGCATACCTCTTGAGGAATGATGAAATTCCTTTCTCTGTGGTAAAGTACAGGGATACAAAGCAGACAGCTCCCTTATTTATGGCTTTTTCTAGGTAAACTCACATCAAATTTTAAAATGGCCTCACTGGGCACATGCGTCTAGAAAAAGGAAAAGAGTTTATGCAAGTGACAGATATCCTGTTATGAGTCAGCCTTGCCTTTGTCAGTCAGGGCGTCCACTTGACTGTGGGAAAGAGGTGCGGAAGATCGAACATCTCTTGAGGAACTTCAGTTAAAATGGAACATAACTTAGAGGCTTGTGCTGATACAAAGAACAAACTAGTATGGCTAGCTCTAAGGGAGGGGTTATTTCTGTCCAAGGGCCAGGATGGCATCTTTGCATCTTGCAGCAAAGTTTGTCTCTGACATTGCTTTGGGAGGGTGATTTTAGTCCTGTGCTTTCATTTGTAGAACCAATAAAGCTAGTTTCGCAACTTTATGTGGATTTTTTCCTTCTGCTCAAGTTCTGTGAATTGAACCCATTTCACGCGGGCCTCCCACTAACCTGTTGGCATCCATTCATTGATATAATCTCACATTTTTATGTTGAGCTTGATCTTGTTCTTGCCTGCCTGTTGTTTCAGTGATTAAACGATTATTAACTAGGAGTCTTTGGCTAATTCAACATCTTGGAGGGTTATCTTTTCTGGTATTTATTCTCCAACACTCTCGAATTTCTTCTTTCCTTTTCTTTTTGGTAGGGCACCAAAAGAGTAGCCAGTGTGTGGAATAATGCGGTGACCGAGTGTTGAGTCTGATTACGTTCTTTTTAGGGAGGGGAAAATCCCTGTCTTGGCACTGGGACAATAAAAGTAATGCCCTTGCCCTGTTTTCTTTGGGAGCTTGCAGTTACATCACAGTGAAACAGCCTTAAGGCAGCCAAGCATATTGCAAAAGACCAACATCCTAGGCTTTTCTGGGTAGCAGCACATCCTTGGAAAGTAGTTCTGTTTCCTTTGAGTATAAGTCTTATGGTATCATTTGTAAAAAAAATGGGTAATAATAAACATTTACTTCACAGGTGGTGGTTAGGATGCACAAGGTAATTTTTGTGCAAACTTTGAGAGATTCCAAACACTATTCAAGTAATAGGTGGTTTTATAGGTCAGAACATCTTTATAAAAAGGACTCTGAATACTTAAGTATCTAAAGCCCCTTAAATAGGGACTAGGACAGACTGGCTTTATGCTGAATTATGCTTTGCAAGGAGATCTATTACTCAACAAGATTAGGGGGTGTAAGAAGTAATTATACTTTGGAATTAACTTGAGCTTCTTATCTGTGGAAAGCCCTTGGTACATATTATTGTATACGTTATGTAATTATGTACCACAGCGGTTTTCAAACTTTCTGTTTTCAGGCCTCTTTTACCCTCTTAAAATTATTGAGAACCCAAAGAGCCTTTGTTTGTATGACTTATAGCTATTGATATTTGTTGTACTGAAAATTATATTTATTTATATATAAGATAATATATATTTATTATATCCTTTACAATTAATAAATTCATTACCTGTTAACAAATAGTAATTTACGTAAATTTTCAAAGCAAAAATTTGGTGAGAAGATTGGCATTATTTTAATTTTTGTAACTGTCTTTGTTGTTTGGCTTAATAGAAGACAGCTGGATTTTTACATCTGCCTTTGCCTTCGGTCTCTTGAGATATCACACATTGGGAAGCCTCTGGAAAACTCCACTGCGTGTTTGAGAGAGAGTAAGGGTAGAGAATAAAAGTAACATCAGTATTATTTATGAAAATAGTTTGACCTCATGTACCCCTGGAGGGTTTTGGAAACCGTCAGGGGCTCAGGATCACACTCTGAGAACCCACTTGTATACAACAATAGTAACAGTTAAGGACACCTGCTCTTAGCAAAATAGCTTTCTAATATTAAGGAATTCCTTAAGGTCTTAAAACTAGCAGCATTTATGTCTGTGTGGAGATTCCCAGAATTTATAATATATAAGCTGGGACGATGGAGTCCAATAGTCAGTCCCTTGCTCTCAAAAAAGTTGCAGTCTAATCTAGTTGGGGAGAGACAGGAAACTAACTGGTTAGAAGTTAAATCTATGTTGTGGCTTAAGGTAAGTGTTGAAAATAGTAATCTCCTAATAAGGTAAAAGTTGATTTATGTCTAATTTTGTTAAATTCGTTCTCATTTTTAAATGAAAATGTTTTAAATAAAAATGAGGTCATTCTTTCAAGGTTTTTGTTAAGTGCACATACCAGATGTTATTTTCAGAAGCTGGAGACTTGGGCATTTCATTTGTGTATGTGTGTGTGGGTAAAAGGGTTGAACCAGTGGCAAAATACTGGGGAGGAAATCCAGATTGGTTAAAAAGATGCCCTAAACGCAACTGTTTTCATAACTAAGGTGAGTCAAAGACTTTAAGGGTTTGGGTTAAATAGCCAGTTAAATTGTAGATATTTTAATAGCATAGGCATGAAAATTTTTTCCCTGATTAATTCTTTAAAGAGTTGAGAAGTCCTTTTATAGTTTCTAGTACACACTTGCCCTCACATTACCTAAGAAAAGTAAGTGTAGATTAAGTAAATATTTTGCAGTTTGGGATGGTTATTGGAGATTAATCTTTTTTTGAAGATACATTTAGTTGGATAGAGTTCTGATTATTGATTCCATCTCAGTGGTAATAAACTTGTCATTTGTGATAAAGCTTGAGCTAAAAATTAGATATCACTTTGATGGGGTGATGGGTTATTTTGTACCAGATTTCTCTCACAACCTACATCTAAAGAAGACTCTTGTATGCCCAGTAGACTAAATTTTCTAGGTGGGATCAGTCATTTGTTCATTGTAAGGTCAAATGCATTTACTGCTCTCTAGTAGTAACCCTGTATGAAATTAAGTGCCTAGCATGTAATAAGACCCTCAGTAAATATTGGCTTAATGAATGAAGGAACTGTCTTCCTTTTGATGGTGGCTGGATTGGCCTTAAACTTGTTTAAAATAAATGGAAAGCATAGCAAGTGAGCTTCTCTCCAGAATGCTTTCACCAGTCCCCACTCCTGGCTTTTAGTCTGTAAAGTAAACTTTGACTGAATTGTGAGGAACTGACCATCTGCAGTCTTGTTATCATGATGAATTTGTATTCTTTTGACATTTTGTGTGATGAATTTGTATTCTTTTGACATTCTGTGTTTATAGGTGGGCAGATACGACATTTTAGTAGTAAATGTGGATGGGACGGTTAAAAATCAGTGGGCCTGTGATACTTTTGAAGATTAATATTTAAATTTCATACACTTTTCTGAAGAATTTTAACATTTTCGATAAGCTTTGTAAGCTGAAGTCAAACGCAGTTGTCTTTCTAGTTTTTCTGGCAGTGTCCCACCTGGAATCCCAGCCCCTAGAACTTTAAAGCAGCCTAAGCTTATTTCCAAAGCCTCTGAATAATTGGTAGTAGATGTGAAGAAGCTGGGATTTAGAATGTGCTCCAAGTGTTCGTTTGAAGAGACTGCAGTCTAGGGACTGAGCCTAACATTTTGCTGTTGTGAAGAAGTTTTGACACATGGATCTGTAGTTATTCTCCAAATAGTATTCTTTGCAGTGTACAAAGAGTATCCTTCATGCCCTAACAGCAGGGTAAAGGATGGGGTTGAGGGGTGAATTTGAACTGTTTGTTTCAGTTTCTTGTTATTCATTTATTCTCAAAATAGCTCATTCTCATCATTCTTTGCTTTTATAGCATTAGCCTTAGGCTCTTATAACATCCTACTTTTTCCACTTTGAAATGTAAGCGATTTCCTTTTTTTTTTTTTTTTTTGCGATTTCCTTCTTTACTGGAATATGATAGATTAGTTTTGAATCTTTTAAACTTAATTTAGAAATATTTATGTTTTTCTACTGTTTGTCGCTCAGCGGGCAGAACAGTGAGTAACTTAGTTTGTAGCTCATTGAGTAATTTAAATTCCTCTTTTAAAATTTAATTGAGTCCCTCTTCCATCAGGGAGTAATTTACAAGGGCATTGTTCCCTAACCTGTGTTGTTTTTTTTTTGTGTGTGTGTGTTTTTTTCTTTTGCAGTTTTTTCCCACTTCTTGAGCTATATTAGATATTTTCCTTCTTTGAAAGAAAATACTAGTGTCCTTTGATTGTGTGCAGACCGTGGCTTTTGTGTTCAACGTAAGCATCCAAGTAGAGTTGGGTAGTAGCTTATCAGTGCTTGAAGTGGGAACTATATATTGTTAATGTATGTTAGTGTTTTATGTTTATTCATAGCTCCTTTAAACACAAGAGCCACTGCATTCTAGGTGTTTTAGTAGAGCTTTCCTGGACAGATGGCTTAGAAGGAAGTACTTAGATTCTCAGCAGGGGCTGGTACTTTTTGGAGGGTTTATTTGTGATGAAGCTTACCTTGATTGACAGCTTAGAATGCTGAGAATACCATTAGCAGCAGCAACAGCTTGTTCATCTTACCTAGAATTGTTTCGCCCCAAGACCTCTCAAGATGCCCTGTGATTTCTAATAGTCTGTTTTGAGAATGTAGGTAAGAGAAGGTATCTTTTCACAACAAAAGGAAATTTACCTAAAAATTGTTTATTGCAATTGTATCTTGAAATCTTTCTGTGTTGTTGAATGATCTTTGGCTTAGAAACTTGTAAACAGAGGTCATCTTTTAACTGCTGTGAGTCTGCAGATGTTAGCGTATATAGTAATTCCAGATGTTTTCTCATCTACTAGTTTTACTGAGTAGGAGGAGAACTGAGAACAACATAAAGGAACTTCAAAGCAGTTGGCCAGCATTTAATCCTGACTAATTTAATTAACTACCCATCCTTGTAGTTTTTCCTGTTTTCCTAGATTGTGAAACTGAGACAAAGATTAACAGAGTTGCTCAAGATGCTTGGGAATATTAGAGATAGCCCAGAGCTTAAATTCAAATACCATTCAAACCATACTTTTGGCTGGCCTTTTTAAAGCAGGGTCTTTATTTTGTCATCTAGTCACTTACTGCTTGATAATTTAAAGGATTATAAGTGTTTGGAGACATACTTGAAGTAATTCCTCTGAAGATTTTTGATGTGAAAGTGTATTTTAAATTCTACATTTTGGAAATAATTTATTTTAAATTTCTGTATTTAATTAGCCCTTCCTCCCTCTGTTTATTGATTAAAATGCCAGCAAGGTGGAACAAGGTTGTTAATACTATTGGAAGAACACTGTTTTTGAATGTCCAAATGTTGGTTCAGGTTGAATTTTTTTGTAGGCTGAAATGAGCTTTACTTTAGTTCAGATATCATGAACCAGCCTTCTTACCGTAGCTGTGGATAAGGATGAAAATGCTGTGAGCTCTTTGTCATTTTATAAACGTGGCCCCCTCCCTTTTGTTCATTTTATTTCTGCTGGAGGAGAGTCTTCTTGGAAGTTGTTTGTTATGGGGTGGGGGAGGGAGAGAATTCTTAAGATAGGGAATTTTGCTTTTGCTGCTGGTAGCTCAGGGGTTATTTGAATCTTTGCTTTTAGGCAGTACCCTTTGTTGATTCCATTTTGTTATATTTTAAGATTTTCCAATCATATTTCTTGTAGAAGTTACTTACAGTCTTTAGGCTGCAGTGCTTAAAATATTTCCTCCCCCGCCCCCCCCCCCGCCCCCCCACTTCTTAAGACATACTGAAAAACAGGTATATGTTTGCTCTTTACAGATATATAATATACAGGTAAGCTTAAGAAGGCAACTTCAAATTTTGAAAACTTTTGTTGAAACAAAACCTGCGCATTGAAAAGTGAAGTTTGTAGTTGTCTTAGTATTTGTGTTAGCTAAATGCTTCACCATTAATCACCACTAGCTAATTAAATTTTCTAAGACCCTTTTGAGGAGGGAATTGAGAGTTTGTTTTGAATATGAACCAGCTTGTGTCTTTGAAAAGATATTATAACCAACTGGATTTTATCTGGAAACTTTGTACTCTGCTTTAGGATTGAATAACTATCAGCGGGCTGTTTTCCATTTTGAGTAGATATTCTTTCCTGATATTTTTTCTCTGCTCTAGCTGGGTTTAAGGCAGCCTTTGGAAATCTACTTGCCTATTTATCCATGACCTGTCCTGAAGACTCTTAATTTCATGGACTGTTCTTGAACTATCTCATCACCAGGCAGAGCAGGCTGGTGATTAACTGTCATGTTCCCGAAGGTTTAGTTTAACCAATTGTAAGATAGTACACTTGTTGATTTAACTTCTTTAAATCTTTGTTCTTACTGACCATGCTCAGGTTTTCCTTTTTAGATAACAGATAATTGTCCATTCCTTTGTTTTGGTCAGAGTTTGTGAAGATCATGCTGAAAGTTCTAGGCTGCAAATTTTCTTTTTTTTTTGGTAACAGAATGTTTCCCTGGGATAATGGATAGATAAATGTTGAAAAAATTCTAATTTTTTTTTTTTTAAAGAACTTCAATTTAACTTAGTCTGGAGTTGAAATTTATATTATTGATTGAGTGGTTTGTAAATTTTAGTGTCACGCAGTAAAACTGAGATTAACTCTAGTTTACATCTGAATTATTTTGAATGTTAATTGTGAGCTCTTTTGGCATTGGAGAAACTGTTTGCAGCAACAGACTCAAGCTTCACCTTACGTGTATGAAGTAGCTGCCAGAGCTCAACATTCATGCTGTGAGAATTTAATTCTAATTTAATTTAACTGCTTCGGTTTCATTTCAGTTATTTCAAGTGTTTTGTTTGTGTGTAGTCTTTTTAGAACCTCATTTAAAAAATATTTTTTGAGACTTTTTTCCTTTGAATGATTAATATAGATTTTTGGGAGAATGTGGGTCAGGTTTTTTTTTTTTTAATGTACCTATTGGTTGTAAAAAAAAAAAAAAATCCAGCTCTTGCTTTGCATCAAATAATTAGAACAGCTAATGGAGTTTACAGGTGCCTGTTTTCTATAATACTGGGTTCCTAGCCCTTTAAGCAGAATATAAGTATATGCCCAGTTTATGTTTTTTTCTTTCCATTTCTTCATAAATAGTCCCATTGATTTTTAAAAGGATAGTTTCCCAGCACACCAGTAAATACAACTGTGGTAATTTCACACCCCACCCCCAGATTTGTACTTTAGTGTTAACCTATACTGTGTAACCACAGAAAGCTAGAAAAAGGATTGTACAATGTAGGTATCAAACTTATCTCTTAGTAAAGTCTTTGATAATGAAGTCCCTTAACTTCTTAAATGCTTTATTGATTTATGGGCGGGAGTGCTTCCTATAAAATATGTGTGTGCATCTTTTCTTGTCTTGCATACACTTGCTTTTGTTTTGAAATAATAGTTATGTGGTGTTTACATTTATGACTTGATTCATTTCTTTTGAAAATCCTTTTACTGTTTAACCATGGATTTGCTTACTCAGGTTGTTGGCAAAGTGTGGAATTGCATCAGATCTTGCTATATTAAATAAATGGAAATATTGGATGCCAGAATTTTTCTTAAATGATTCATGGCTTTTGTGTTCATCCTCTGTATAATCAGCTTCATAAGGAGAGTTATTTTTGAAACAATATAAGCTCCTGATAATTTTTCTGTGGTTATTTGTGTCTGGCCTTCCAAAGGCAGAAGTGGCCATTTTGACTCTGATGTAGTTAATCTGCTTTGACTTGAGTAGTTTTAATCCTTCTCTCCACTACCCTTTCCTCTCATTTGTAGGTAGGGCACAGTTCCAGCATTTAGCTGAAGACTGTAGAACAGATAAAAGCATAATAGCTTCATAGGTGTCTTTTTTTTTTTTTTTTTTAACCAAAGTGGATTTGAACAAGTCTGAGTCTGTGATAGAATGAATAATAAAAGATGTTTAGTACATTACAATTGAGCATATGTAGTTTCATGTACATTATCTCCATATGTTGTTTTCAATTACTTTTGAGGACTGATTTCAGAAATGCATTTAAAAATAGAGTAAAATGCTCGAGCGAGTGAGGGGACCAGTCTTAGGGATCAGAATTTGCCTCTGTGTAGGAAATCAGCAGGACCAGATGCCCTCTCTTCTGGCTCTGTAGATATCTGGCTCTGTTAACATATAGATGATAAATTTTGGCCAGCTTTGAAATTACATTCTCCAGTAGAGGACACATACTATTAGCTCTGGAAATTAGCCTTATAGTATACAGGGAGTTCAATAGGTGCCTGGCCCCAAATGATAAACAGCTTTTGTAATTTTTATTTCATGCAATAGGTGATAGGCATTTTTTAAGATGAAAAAAAGTGGTTTAGGCAACTTCATGAATTGATATGATTGTTATATCAGTTTGCCTTTTAAAGATTAGTGTTTTTGAAAAGTAGTACATTATACAGTTACATCGTACAGTATAGTATCAGAAGGTTTAAAATAGAACAGCAGGCTCCCTGCCCTCCACCGTCAGTCCTACTGTCCACAGACAACCACTTTCAGCTCTGTTAGCTTTCTCTCTCATGTTTACCCACATACTTCAAAGTAATACACTGTTATTTTTCAGTTTATCCATTTTAGGTAGCATCTCTTGACATCTTGTGGTGGTAAATGGGGACATTAGTATTTACATTACCCTTTCCTCTGCCCCCTCTCCATTTCTCAATATGACCAGACCACAAATTTTTATTAATATTGTGAATACTTTTTTTTTCTGGCATTTTATTTTTTCTTTAGTTAGTAACTGCTTTTTTTAAAAAATTGCTTACTTTCTTTACATTTTCTCCCAAATGTAACCTATACTTTTGTCAAATATCTATGAATATTATTTTCCAAGCATTTAAACACATAATCTGTTAGTAGTATTTTTCCTGAGGCTCTCCTTCCTAGAGTGCCCTCACTGCCATCTGAGCTGACTGTTCTCTAGGCCAACAATCCTACCCTATGATTCCCTCACTGTCCTCTTGTATTAGGTCTCCCATCCCCTGGATCCCAGGTCTTTCTCTTCCTTGGTTTATTAGACCATTGTATGCTGGAGTACATCATCTAGCTCCCTTCTCAGGGGAGCCACATTTTTGATCCCATCCAAGTCTGACACCTTTATTCTACCTTTCTACTGGACTGCTTGGTTGACTGTAGACTGTTAGTTAGAAAAGATTTTTCTCTTAGAATTTTTTTTTTTTTGGTGATGCAGCACAGCTTGTGGGATCTTTGTTCCCCTACTAGGGATCAAACCCACGCCCCTCCCATTGGAAGCACAGTCTTAACCTCTGGACCGCCAGGGAAGTCCCTCCCTTAGAATTTTGAAAGCAGTGTTCCTTTGTTTTTAGGCTTTCAGTGTTTTTTAGGAAACATGATGCCTTTTTGATGACTGTTTTTTTTTTTTTTTTCATATATAGCCTTTTATTCTTTCTCCTGGAAACTTTTAGGATATTCCTTTTATCCTTGGTGTTCCGGAATTTCAGAGTGATGTGTCTTGGCATGGCTTAGTTTTTCTTTTCTTGTGATGGGTTCTCAAGGGACTTTTCAACCTGTACATTTGAGAGTACACTCCTCTTCCCATACTTAAATCTCCTCGTTTGTACATTTTTCTTTGTACAACTCTTATTAATTGAATGTTGAGCACCGTGGGTAGAACCTGTAATTTTCTTATCTTTTTATTTCTTTGCCTTTTGGTTCTAGTTCCTGGGATATTTCCTTGTTTTTATTTTTCCTTCTACCCTTCTGTTGAATTTTGATAATAATATTTCTTGTTTTCAAGAGGTTTTTGTCGTTTTTCTGACGACTGTTTTTCCCATACATCCTATTGCTGTTGTTTCGCAGTATCTCCTCTTGTTACTCTTGGGTTTTAGAGTTTGTTCTGAGGCTTTTCTGTGCTGTTTGCATTGTTTCTCTTGTCTCTGGGTTCCTCTTTTTCTTTTCAAAATGATTCTTTCAAACTAGAGGTTTTCTTCACAGGATCTGATTTTACCTGTCTTATTTTTTCATGAAAGGGTAGGGCACTAAAAAGCTCTGTGAGTCTTGTATACATTGGGCTTCACCGTAAAGTTGGGGCAGGCCACCTTCTTCATGGAGGAAGACAGTCAAAACATCCGTATGGATATTTACTTTTTTAGTAAATATGAGACCTGGCTGCTGATGCTCTGACATGAGGAAGTAGGAAGTTCACGCGTTCACCTTTACTTTGCTGTCTGCTGTGCCCTGTGTCCCTAAGCCCAGGACTGCCTCCCGGCCGCACGCTCCTCCACTGGCGCTTGGGCTGTAGCTTTCTTCATGCTACGAAGATTGTTACTGCGCCTTTGATTTCTTCCTGACTGCCAAAAGCATGCTGACGTTTGCTTGTCTCACGTGTTCTCTTTGTGAGTCACTATCAATTTAATTTTTTATTGTCATTTTAGTGAAATGGGGTGGAGAGGAGATAAGAGAGAAATTGGTCTGCCATGCTTAATTTGGTGTTGGCTTTTGTTTAATTAATTAAAATTATTTGGCCATGCTCTGCAGCATGTGGGATCTTAGTTCCCTGGCCAGGGGTGGAACCTGCATCTCCTGCGTTGGAAGCGCAGAGTCTTAACCACTGAACCAGTAGGGAATCCCAAGTGGTGTTTATTTTTAAATGAAATATTTTTAAATTCAGTTTTTAGGGCAAAAACAAGCTTTGCCTTATCAGAGATGGATTTTATTAGTAATCATCCAGAGAGTTAAATCACTAAAACTGAAATTTTTGAGTAAAAGTTTAAACTCCGATTTACCTTCCTTGATAAGCAGAGCAAAATACTGTTGCTATTACCAGAGTCAGCAGAGAGAGTAGATAAGCCTCTAGGTTTGGCTCTGCTTGGGAAATTGGGAGCCAGAGTTTGGATATATAAAAGAAACATAGTTGTAAGGTCATTTGGACTACTGCAATTAATCTATTATAATATTTTTACTGGATTAGTTTGTCATCCATTAATAAAGGGAAATTACTACCAGGTTTATAGTACTGTTTGGCTCTGTACAATGGTAATTTAACCTTTTCTTTTGTGTTATAGTAATTTTCAAAAAGTATGTTTTTAATAGGAAGCAAAGAATAAAAATTTAAAAATCTCAAAACCCTTTTTATTTTGATACACTTTCACACTTAAAGGAACATTATTAAGAATAATACAAAGAACTCCTTTGTACTCTTTACCTATTCATGAGTTAGCAGTTTGCCACCTTTGTGTTACATGTGTACCTTCTTTCTATATATCCTCCCCACTCCCATCACTGAATAATTTGCAGACCTAATGTTCCTTCATCCCTAAATGCTTTATTCCCCCCTTCAAGAACAAGGACTTTCTTTTCATTAAGCATGGGATATTGGTTAAAATTAAGACATTTAATAACTGATATAGTAGTAGTATTGAATGCATATTCCATTCTCAGATTTCTCCAGTTGTCTCAATAATGTCCTTTATAGCTATTTCCCAGTTGTGGCACCCCACCCATGTCCCCTACATCTCACCCACGATCATGTGTTTCATTTTGTTGTGATAACTCTGTTAGTCTCCTTCAGTCTCTAACGGTTCTTTATCCCTTTCTTTGTCTTTCACATCTTGAGTATTTCTGTAGAGTGTACTTCAATTTGAGTTTTTCTGTTGTTTCTTTATGATTAGATTCAAGTCGTGCAGGGTTTTGATAGGAAATACAGAAGCAATCTGTCTTCTCAGGGCATTATATCAAGAGGTATATGAAATTGGTTTGTCTCATTTTGGTAATATTTATTTTATTAAGGTGATATTTGCAAGGTTCTTTGTTGTAAAGTTACTTTTTTCCCCTCTGTTATTGTAGCAGATGCCTTGAGATTTTATGTACAATTGTTTTATTCCTCATCAAACATTAATCTAGTAATTTAGCATCCACTGGTGATTCTTGATTGAATCAGTTGTTACCAGGATGGTTGCAGGATGTTGATTTTCTGACTTATTTCTTCTAAGTATATGGGGACGTGCTTTTCTTTCTCACTCACTTGTTTATTCATTTATTTTATTAACATGAACTCAGGTTTTCATTTTATTTTTTGACATCCTGTCGCTATTTATTTTGAAGATCAAGTTGTCCTAGATTTGGCTAGTGGAGACCTTCTTAGACCATAATTTTGACATGTCCCTATTGTTCTTGGAGCCCTTACTTTTCTGGCATGGCAACGTGCTCCCGGCTCATCTTGTACTCAGCCTGCCCCAGTCTTGGAATCAGCTATCTCCCCAAGTAGCCATCATTCCTTTTAGTGTGAAATAATGTTTATAACCTAAGATCTCTCAGCAAATAGGAATTAAGAAATATGAAAATGCATATGTGTGTATATATATATATATTTGTTTATATTTATGTGTTTGTGTAACCATGAGTTCATTTTGATACCTTTAATTCCAGTTCAGCACTGCAGGTCTCATCTTGCGCCTTTCTGCATTTGTAATGCCCTTCTCTAACAGTGAGAATCTGGTTCCCATTATCCTCAACACATGTACTTGTTTGCTCCATGCCATAATCAGAGAAAGTAGTTCTGAACTGCTGACCTACACCATTGCAAAGAAAACTGCTTATAACTAGAGCTTAATATTTTTAATGGTGTTTTTTGTCTGTATACTCACAAAATATAAAGTATTATGTTAAAAAATTGTTTGTGTTAGTTTTCCTTCCCTTTCCTTCCCTCTTTTAACACACTTACTTATTTGGCATACAGTCTGCTTCATTTGTTTTTGTTTGATTTCTATTTAAAATTTTTTCGCCTTATCCTTGCTGATTTTATTTTACTTTTTTTAGTATGTAAAATGTGAATATAGGCTTCCCTGGTAGCTCAGATAGTAAAGAATCCACCTACCAATGCAGGAGACCCAGGTTCGATCCCTGGGTTGGGAAGATCCCCTGGAGAAGGGAATGGCTACCCACTCCAGTATTCTTGCCTATGAAATCCCATGGACAGGGGAGCCTGGTTGGCTACAGCCCATGGGATCACAAAGCGTTGGGCACGACTGAGTGACTCTCTCTCACACACACACACACAGTTTCAAAAGTTAAAACCGTACCAAGAAGTGTTACTACCTCACTCTTCTCATTCCTATACACCCTCTATAAACAATTATTTTGATCTATCCTTGTTTCTTTCTTGTAAAACAAACAAAAAAAATTGCAGATGCATGAGTGTTTTCTTTCTCTCACAAAAAGTAGCAAACTAAGTATACTCTTTTGGAATTTCTTTCATTTAATAGTATATTCTGAGTGTCATTCCATGTTTGTAGAAATTTTCCTTCTTTTTAAACCATTCATAGTACTCTGTCGTGGTTCACAGTGAATTCGAACATTCTCCTGTCTTTGGGTATTTAGGTTGTTTCCAGTATTTTGCAATTTCAGATAATGCTGCAGCTAAAAGCCTTGTACAAATATGTTTTTTTTCTTTTTTTGTATTGATATCTTCAGAGAAGATGGAAGGTTTTAACTTTTCAATTGTGTGAGCAATATTGTGTAAGTGATTTTATAATGTTTCAAGTTACTTGTCTGCCTGCTCTTATCTTCACATCTATGGTGACCTTACAAATGTATTCAAGGCTGTGGAAGTGAAGTACTTTATTGTAATTATATTTTTGCCTTGGAAACCTTGACATCAGAGCGCTAGAAGTGGCCTTGGAAACATTTTTAGTCTACATCCATGTTCATCTTAATCAGTTGACTTTTCCTTTCCTTTTACATACTTGTCAGTGCTGTTTTATTGCCTGAGTGCTCAGCCTCAACTGTTTCTAGTAGTTTTCTCTTTTAATTTAATTTGTGTTAGATTCCTTCATGTCATACTGTTAAGTGGTTGCTCCCTCAGGTTATAGAATGGTGGTAAGATAGGACGGTTATACCTAGGACAGAAATAAGGATTTGGGCATCCATTTTCTCCAGTGGGTCTCAGCGCATTAGTGATTAGGATAAACTCAGAGGAGCACTTTGGATTCCTAGATAATGCTGCTGGTCCTCTCAGCTGGTTGATGACTTAAAAGCCTTTGTTTCAACAAGTGGGCATTGGAGTAGAAGGGGGACTTCTTCCTGCATTACTAGAAAACCAGGTAAAAGATTGGGAAACATAGCTTTCTGTCAGAAAGGCCATAAAAAGATTACCTATGTGTTGAGATAACAGTCCCCTCAGTCTGAGGGTGGCTGGAGCCTCCAAGCACATTACTTCTGGCCCCCATGATGACTCTTTAATTTACGTATGTGCACCATACAGATGCATATCATTTTCCATGCATCTCCTGACATGAAAAAGATTTGAAAAATTGGCTCAAGCACAGTCTCAAAATTAGCCTCTGAGAGCCAAGGACAGTGTCCCTTAAAGAGAACCAGGTAATCCTATTTATCCTGGATAAAAAAGAATTATTTAAAGTAGAAGTTTAAACCTACTGTCTATAAAAATAAGCTGATCACCATATCTTTTTTTTTAATATTTATTTTTATTTATTTATTTGGCTGTGCCAAGTCACGGCACGTGGGATCTAGCTCTCCAACCAGGGATCGAGCCAGAGCCCCTGCGTTGGGAGCACAGAGCCCTAGCCACTGGACCACCAGGGGAGTCCCTGATCACCATATCTTAAATCTGGTGTGATTCGAAATCATTTTTATTTGCTTATTTGTTAAGACAGAAGTTAGAAATTTAAAAAATATTTTTGAAGACTTGGCCTGTAACCCCACATATTGGATATTAGAATGACCAAGGTACAATGTATTTTGATTGTTTATATTGGTGCACCATGATTTAATCTTTATCCTGAATACCTCAGAATTTAATGTATCTCAGTATGGTTTTGACACCCAAGTTGCTTATGTACTTAAGTGTTTTATCTGAGTAGCATCTTATTCAGTTGTCTAAACCTCCTTGAAATGTGCTTCTAAAGTACCTTTGCTTCTGAAGTATTTTACATTAACTGTGTAAAGTTTAATGATTCTGACATTAAGGTATATAGTCATTATATGAAGTTTGAGATCAGCTTATTAGAATATTTTAATCTCTTTCATTTGATGTTTTAAAAATAATTTAATTTCAAGTCAGATACCAGAGGAGTTTCTGAAGGATTTTTGCTGACTTATTTATTTGGAATTTTTCTGTGAAAAGGAATTGTCAGCTCCCATCCTTTTAATGTGTGTAAACTAAGGGAAAATTTTATGAAAAATTAGCAGTCATGCTATATGTGGACATATGTTAACTGCCTTGTGTAGAATTAACCCCAGATAGCTGCATTTTTTATTTTAATATATTCTTAAGGGAAGGGAACTGAGAGTCACTGGGGCTTTCTGTTTGTGAGGCCCCTTGTGCCCTTCATGCGCTTCGTCTCATGAAACCCTTACCATAGCCGTCTGAGGCAGAGGTGGTGTTTGTCCTCTGTTACAGATGAGGAGGCAGGCTCTGAAACCAACTCCTTAAGGTCATAGAATAAAATAATGGGAGAGCTAGAAGGTGAACAGAAGACTTACGTGGGTTCTGGAGCCCGTGTTTGCCTCTGACATGTTCCTTCTGAGTCTACAGAGTAATAGTCGCATTCCTAAGGGTAACCAAGTCACTTTGGTACATTTTTGTATTAAAGCAGGAAGGAATTCTTTTGGTGGGGTTAAAGGTCAAAGCCAGGGGATCAAGGCCCCCTACTTCCTTCCGCTGGGCTGACGGGGCACAAGGAGGGTGGGACAACTTAGGAGATGGGGATTGACACGTTTACACTACCAAGTGTAAGGTGGCAGTGGGAAGCTGCTGTTCTAGAGCACAGGAGGCTGGGCTCGGGCTGTGATGACCTCGGTGGGTGGTTGGGGTGTGTGGGAGGGAGGAAGTGTATATATTGTATTCATATAGCTGATGCACTTTGAAGTACAGCAAAAGCCAAGATGACGTTGTGAAGCAGTTGTACTGAAAACAAACCAAAACCCAAAAAATCCCATACACTTTGTTGAGATCTTTAAGAGAAAAGTCGAAATACTTCCTCAGAAATCTTGGGAGTCTGGTTAGGATGTGAACCCTCGACCCCAGCTACAAAGGCTGACATCAGACATTGCTGATGGGTGTGATGGGAATCAAGTCAGGCTGGCTAAGGAATATGTCCGCACTCTTAGGGTGAAGAGAGAATTGGAAACAGAAATGGAGGAGGATATTCATAATACTCATATTCATACTCATAATTATTCAATTAGGTTTTCAAGTATAACCTTAAATAAAATGTGAGGTTTCCCAGAATGCTTATTAGGGAACATAATCCAGAGAGGCAAAAGGAATGAAGGATAAGGCGCTGTAGCTTTTAATGAAGAGAAAAGAAATTCCTGCAAGTGCCAATGACATTTTCTTAAGAATCTTCATCAAGAATTTGGGGTTGCTATGGGAATAGCGGTTTTGAGATTTTTGAAGGTCATTTTTTACTATGTAATGTTTCTGCTCAACAATTAGGTTGTCTTATGCTCAAGACAGCACATCTAGATTTAAAATATTGACAGGATACAGAGAGAGCCAGTCCTAAGTAATGATGGCAGCTCAGTTGATGATGGACTACAGTGTTTTACTGTCTTACCACCTCTGTTGCAGAGGGTATCATCTAGTCTTTGGATGGTTTTGATTCCTACGGCATAGAGCCTCTTGAAGGGTCTCATCCTCACCTCTACTAAACAGCAGTGTCACTCATTCCTGTGAGTCGTTTGGCAGGGGTGAATGGTGGATGCTGTCATCTTAGTAGCTTAAAATAATCATTTCATTTTGCCTGTGATCTTGTAGGTCAGGAATCCAGGAAGAACCTAGCTGGGGCTCCCTCAGCTGGAGTTCCTTAAACTGGAGCATCCACTTCGGTGGCGGCTTCTTAACTCACCTGTCACAAGCCTCTGTGCTCCTGTTTCTGCACCTCTGTCCCCAACACACACTAAGGTGTCATATTTTGCAAGGTCTCTCTGTGTTGTTTGGCTTTCTCATATTGTGTTTCTCACAGGGTGCTTAGGCTTCTTCCATGGTGGCCGGGCCACCCCAAGAGCAAGCATTCCAAGCAATAAAAAGGAAACTGTCAGTTTCTTAAAACTGAGACCTGCAAACTGATACCCAGTCCCTTCTGCCATATTCAGTTGGTCAGGGCACTGACAGAGCCTGCGCAGATCCAAGGAAAGAGGACGTAGACCTGCCTCTCAGTGGGAGGAGTGTTCCAAGAATTTGTGGTTATCATCTATCGTAGGGCCATTAAACAGAAGGGAAAGAATGGCTATAAGAAATACTGAACTATGACTTTACCAGAAAGCAATTTGCTTATCTAATGATTCAGGAGAGATTAACTGATTGCCAACCTTGAATAAGAATGGGACTGAGGCAAGAGAGAGCTGCAAGAGGGGAAAGGTGGAAAGGCAACCAAGATAAACTTGACTTCTTAACTGCCGTCGCTGCCTTGGCCCTGAACCCGCCTCCCGTCTTCTGTGAACCCGCTACTCTGAGCACCTTGGATTGGGAGCTCATGCTTGCTCTCCTCCTCCTCCAGTGTCGGCTCGCTTCTTTCTTTACAGGGGAATTCTCCTGTTCCCTGGGAACCCGGTGCCCACTCTCAGCATGGGCAGCAGTATCAGGGTGGGCGTGAGAACTCAGTGATTTGGGCTGCACTCTGGCTGCTAGGGCACTTTGGCAGTTGCTTAGTGTAGCCGGATTTCTTCTTGAGGGGAATACCTTACGGCCCATTTCCTGCTTTATCCATGTGACTTTACCACTCACCTCTTCCCCCAGTAATTTCAGAGGATTCAAGTGAAGATAGACTTCAGAAATTTTAGCAGAGAATAGGCTTGTGAGTATATGGTTCAGAGAGTGTTTATGGTATAAAGAAGATTATATGCCTTGCTCTCTGAGTGACCGAACAACAACAAAGCATCTAAAAATATATCAGTTGGAGGGTGAACTGGGTTAGTCCTGAAGTATATTTCTACTTGTATATATACTGGAATATTTATAGAACTTTTTATGATAATTCTGCCCTATCCTTCGATTTCAAGAGGAGTAACACTACTGTTGATACTTTTATGGAGTATTTGTGTGTATATGTGTGTGTTTTGAGTAACAGCTGCAAATGTTTTTTCATTGGTATGTTTTCAGACCCATAGAGTTGTAATATTGGGTTTTGTTTTCACTTACCAGTCATGCTTAATAATTTAGAGTAAGTCTGTTTCATTAGGACAGCTTTAAAATACCAGTATCTTTAAATTTAAAACATTTAAATTTAATTTTTGTTGTAAAAGAAGTAATGCTTTATGACAGAATTCAGACAGCATAGTTGAAAGTAGGTCTGTGTGGCTCCAGTCCCCCATCCCATTCTTTTTACATGACTATTAACAGTTACTATATATCCTTCTAGATGTCAAACAATTTATATACAGGTATATAGCACTTACAGGAGCACATAGTATGGAATCGTTAAAGCAAAAATAACAACCTGCTGGACTTCTGCTTTGCAGCAGTCCATGCCTTCAAACATTGAGTTTGAGTTCCAGTTCTGCCCCTTACTAATGTAGCAAGGTATATAACTTCTTAGTTACATGCCACCGCTTCCTTATCTATAGAACAGGCCAAAGCATAGTACACACCTCTTTGGACTATAGAGGATTAAATTAAGGAATACCTATAAAGTGGCACAGTAAAGTGCAGTAGTGCTTGGCACATAGTATGTGCCAGATGAATATTAAATAGATAAAAATGAACTTGACTCTTCAAAAAAAAACAAGTTGTGAATATTTTCTTCTGAGTTGCTAATTTTTTAGAGGGGTGCACTTAAAAACTCTGTGTGTTGTTGGGTGGAGGGGGTGGTGTTCTGAGCTTTACTGTTGGAGCAGCACTTTTGTCTCCAGTGGTTTTGAACAGTGACTCCATAACAGTGACTCCGCTGTTTCTGACGGGCAGTGTGCTGAGAATGTTTGCCTCTCAGGGATTGTGGAGCAGGGGGAAAAAAAAAAAGCTGAAGAGCATTGATTTAGAAAATTATACTACATTAGCAGTTAATCTTTTTGTTAAGCCTTTTAAGAAAATTAGGAGAGTGGAAGAATTTTATCTATAGGGAATGATATGATTATTTCGTCTCTTTTTGGCTTTATCTTCTCTGAATAATTTTATACTTAGAGGGGACATGTGTATCACCCAGTCTTCATTTTACAGTGAAGAAACAGACCCAGCACAGTCATGATGTTCTCAGTTCTTTAAGTAGTAATGATAGGGCCAGGACTAGAACCCTGGTCATCCTCACATTTGTGAATTCTTGAGAAGCTTAAGAGCCTCTCTGCCAGTTGAAGCAACTGCTGAATAGTGGATGCACTGTAAATTGCTTGCCCATCAGTGCTGTGTGCTTGAACTACTTTTGCATGCAGAGTTGGTGACTAAGTTGTGTCATAAGCACTAGTGCATGATGTTTTATAAAAAAAAAAAATTAGGACTCCAGGAGAATTGTTGATGGGGCTTGAATATCACATGTACTCTATCTTATTAGATTCCATGTAGTGAATACTGAGGATATTGAAAATCAGTGGGAAGAAATTTATATTCAGTGTGGATGCCATTTTGTGTTCTGATACAACCTGAAAGTATTCGTGTATAAATAGGCCTCCTTGAGCACAGAATTCCATAGTTTTCTGCCTTTCTTTGTCTCTTGGTAAAGAAGCAGATCAGTCTTCCCTTCATAGGAATGTTGTTGTTGTTTAGTTTCTAAGTCATGTCTGAGTCTTTTACAATCCCGTAGCCTGTAGCCCGCCATTCTTCTCTGTCCACGGGATTTCCCAGGCAAGAATACCGGAGTAGGTTGCCATTTCCTCCTCCAGGGGATCTTCCCAACCCAGGGATTGAACTCATGCCTCCTGCACTGGCAGGCGGAGTCTTTACTGCTGAGCCACCAGGGAAGCCCCCTTTATAGGAATAGTAGGGAATAAAACCACTTTGGTTTGTAGATCACTTGGATGCCTTCCCACCGTCAGTTGTCACTTCTGGATTTCCGGAGAGTTAAAGCTTTGGGGGCTTCAGCAGGAACCCATGAAGATGAGCATGTTTTAGAGTCTGGGGCTCCTCTACCTCTCTGCCTGCCCCGCCTGTGTCACAGCTTCTACCTTGTGCAGAGTGGCCCTAGCTCGGGAGAGGATCCAGAGTCTCCACCCCCTTCAAAGGGGTGCCTCTGCCAACTCGCAGAGCTTGTGGCTGAGGGTGAGAACAGGACAGGGCCCTGAGGCCACAGCAGCAGCAAGAGAGTGAGGGGCTAGACAGTGTCTGTCCCCCAGGCTGAGATGCCCAGGAGCTGAGAGAGGAGACCTCGGCTCGGGGCCGCGAGAGTCTCAGCATACGGGACAGATTGCTGGAGGAGAGTAGCTCTGAGGACATTTCATAACCTGAGTGAAAGAAGACCAGACTCTATTTATGAGATCCACAGTGACCCTCCGTGGCCACGTGTAACAGAGAAATACACTGCATGGCTTCCTTGCCCTGACATCACCTTGAAGTATAATGAGGCTTAGTAAAAAGAGCCTTTATGAGTTCTCAGTTATGGCTTATCATTTTGAACTTCTATAAGTTTCCATCCTTATCACCCTCTTTCTCTCAAGTACCAGCATTTACCATTTAAAAAATAAAAACCTTTGTTTAATATTTTTATGTTTTGCTGAATAGTTTATATCTTAAAAACATTTTTATAGACTGTGTATGGTTTTATTTTATACACACACACAGTATAGTATTTCAGGTTTGTAATGGTTCTTATAGAGTTTTATAGAATAGCCTGCAAACCTCTAATGTAGTTTCCACAGGAAATGTGTTCATCCTACAGATAAATCTGAAACCCATCTGTCTGTAAACTGAGACTACCTTTTATAATAAGATATGTCCCCTTAAGATGATTAGAATGATTTTAAGATTATTTGTAATAGTCTTTTACTCATGGTATGATCTGTTCTATTTATAGCAATAATTGAGCGTTTAACTTAAAGCCAGCATTTTTTCTTCTGTTTTACAATTTTCCTGGGTACATTAAAGGTTTCATAATTTGGATAAGGGATATATAAACAGCGAATATTAACCAAAGCAGTGTAATAAATGGCTTCATAATAACCCTATTCTCTGTAGTTTCCTAGCCTTCAGATGTTCTTCTGTTGTGAAAGTATTACGCACTCAGAGAGTACTGTCCTTTAAATAGCCAAGACCAAATGTCCTATCACACATTAAATCTTAACTTTCTTATTGTAAATATTCGTAATAGAAGAAATTTGGTTTCTTAATTTAGAAGTGAGGTCTTTTTTTGAGATTTAGTAACAGACACCCTCACTTGTTTCTAGTGTTTTGGAATGTCAATGCTGTTTTACTTCCTTTTATTCTTTCTCCTTATCCCTGTCTTAAGCACCTATTTATTTATTTAACTGAGGTATAATTCATATAACATAAAATTAACATTTTAAAAAGATTTTTTAAAAATTTACTTACTGCCAAGCTGTGCAGCTTGTGGAATCTTAGTTCTCCAGCCAGGGGTCAAACCTGTGCGCCTGAACAGTGAAAGTCCCAGCCTTTGGACCCCCGGGGAGTTCCCCAAATTAACCATTTGAAATGAACAACCAAATTCAGTGCATTTAGTACATCTACAGCTCTCATCTCCATCTTGTTTCAAGACTTTCCTCACCCCCAAAATAAGCCCTACACCTGTTAGGCAGTTTCTTCCCTATTCTTCCTTCCCTCAGCCTTAGGGCATATTTTCTAAAATTTAAAACTGAGGAATTAAAACTCTATGAGGTAACTGAGATTTTATAAGACCCGAGTACACTCTTCTAATTTAGTGGGCATCCCTGGTGGCTAAAGAATCTGCCTGCAAATGCAGGAGATGTGGGTTCAATCCCTGAGTTGGGAAGATCCCCTGGAGTAGGAAATGGCAACCCACTTCAGTATTCTTGCCTGGAAAATTGCATGGACAGAGGAGCCTAGCAGGCTACAGTCCACGGGATTGCAAAAGAGTCAGATACGACTTAGTGACTGAGCATGCACGCATGTTCTAATTTAGTAACACGAAGAAATGCATTTACTGAACTGAGTAGAAAAACTAGATCACAATATTGTATGTATTTTTTGTCCATACACACACTGTACAGCCATCGGGGTGGGGGAAGGGGATGAACACTTGGTAGGAAACACAACAGTGATTTTGTTCTAGGTTTTCTTTTCCTCATTCAAAGGAGGAGCAAAAATAATCTTCCCATAGTTACACAAAAAGTAAAACCCTCTAATGGTTAAAAACTTGGGGCCTGAGGACCCTGGAGGTCCAGTGGTTACACTTTGCCTTCTAATGCAGCAAGTGTGGGGAGCTAAGATCCTACATGCCTAGTGGCCAAAACCCCCCAAAAAACATAAAACAGAAACATTGTAACAAATACAACAAAGGCTTTAAAAATGGTCCACCTAAATCAAATTTTAAAAAATAAAACAACTTACTATTGTAATTACTTATTTCAGGGTCATATTAAACTTTTTTTCCAGACTGAATACAATATTTCTTAGTCTTTACTAAAAGAAAAAGATTTGTGGAGGAATAAGACTAGATGATATTTGTAGTTTTTTAATCCTTCAAATTGTATCTCAGATCAGGATTATCTGTTTCAAGTAAACTGTGTTCTAATTTATTTTTCTTTTTAAAAATATACTTTATAGGTCTTTCTTTTCAAACTATAAGACTGTCATGTTTTTATTGATATAAATCAGATACCACAGGGGTGTGTACACATAAAAAGCCAATAGCCAAGACTACCTCACAGTAGTCTTCTCATGTACCTGTGTTAAATAACTGTTAGCAGTTTGGCATTTTTCTTATTAGTCTTTGTCATGTGACTTATATGCACGTATAACAAACTTGGACCCAACTGAGTGAAAAACTAAAATGCCGTCAGGATGGCCCTTAGCAGTTGATATAATGCAATAAGGAAAGGTAAAGGTAAGGTAAAGCCCTTGGTTAACTGGAAAGGGATTTTTACCACTGAAAGCTTTCTTATGGGCTTCCCAGCTGGTGTAGAGTTGAAGAATCCACTTGCCAATGCAGGAGACTCTAGTTTGATCCCTGGGTAGGGAAGACCCCTGGAGTAGGAAATGGCAACCTACTTCAGTATTCTTGCCTAGAAAATTCCACGGACAGAGAAGCCCGGTGGGGTACAGTCCATGGGCTATGGTTGGACATTACTGAGCATGCATGCATGCACAAACTTTCTTATGCACAAATAGAACCCTGTGCTGGGCAGACAGGCAGAGCCCCTTGGATAGTGTATGATTGTACTCCCCTATCCCTCCTTGCCCTCTCCTCCCCTCCTACACAAATATAAAATGAATGTATGTCAAGGGCTTGTTTAACTCATTAATGAAGAAACCAGTGGGATGGTGAAGCTGATTCCAAGAGCATTTGAGGGATTGTGTGAATGCAGACACTGAAGAATGAATGAAGTAAATTGCTAGGTTAGATATAAAATCAATTAATGTCCTGCAGGGTAGTAAAACCATAACCCTCGGAGTATGCGGGACAGATATTATCTCTACCAAATAAAATCCTACAATTTTACCTGTAACTTCATGGAATTTGAGTCCTAGTCAGTAGAAAACAGCAGGTCACATGGTGGTATTATAATTAAATATCTTTGGGATATTCATTGTATCAGTATAATGTGTTTCCTTATACATTGAAAGGGCGTATAGTTCTTGAGTCACTTTATTTCCAGTGTTGGCTAATTTTTCTTAGCAATAAGAAAGGCTGATTGTGACATACTGATTAGGCAAGACTGATATAGTAGGGATCAGATCTTGGAAGAGCTTAGTATCTTGAACTAAGACATTTGAATTTCACTTCAACAAGTGTTTATTGAGCATATACTGTGTGCCAGGCTGTCAGTTTATTATAATCCTGAGTGTTGGTTGCGCTGTCCCTCTCATGCCCCTAGGAGACTGCCTAGTGGTTCTCAAGGAGTCACCTGGGAAGTTACCTTTCTCAAAATAGACATGTTCTTTTGTCCTTCTGTCTGCACCTCAATGTAGATGTCTCTGCCCAGAGAACGTGTGTATTTTGAAAAAGCTGTTTTCAGGTGATCCCTTCTCTTTTAAAATCACTGTTATGTTTATAGGGCTTTAAAAATTGAATAAGTAAACAGCAAGCAAAATTGTAATCAATATTTTAAAAGTTTTCATACCCTGTTTGCCTACCTCATCCCTGTAATAAATAGTCAAAGTAAGTAATATCCTGATTATACCTTCAGCAAGAATTACATGCAGTTATAATTATAGAATTATATTTAATGCAACTGAGGCATTAATTTGGGAAGAATTGGGTTTAGTCTTCCGAATTGTATCCTTAGGCTATGCCTCTCACTAAAGAAACCGAAAGAGTTGTCGTTTATAGTAGCTTATGATCTGTGTGGTAAAGACATGTGATTTAAAGATTTAGACTTAAAAAACGTTTTTAATCAGACAATAGATTGTCCCTCAGTTGTCAGAGACGCTGGTAGAAAGGAGTGAGTGATGAAGGAGAAGTGTGTCTAACTTGTGGCTAAGCCGTTTGAGTTGAGTCGGCAGTGCCAGTGAGCAGCTGCTGTGGACGTGTGTTCGGGTTCCGCGCCGCGTAGCTTTAATTAGGCAGCCATCTTGTGTAAGTGCTCTCGCAAAGCGGGCACTTGTGATCCCAGTGCACCTAAGCAGACGTGGAGTTTGTAGCTTAATCACGGGATGTGGTGTTACAGATTAGGGGAGAAACTGGGGACTAACGTGATACAATTGGTATACTGTGTGTTTTTCTTTTTATTAGTGTGCCGGTCCAACAAAAGCCCCTGGGTCTGTCTGACTTGTTCAAGTGTCCACTGTGGAAGGTAGGTGACTTACTTATCATTACTTAACTACCCAACTTGCTTATTTTCAGTTTACCTTTAAGCTTTGGTCAAAGTTCTGTTGATTCGGATTTATTTAGCACCATTGTTTAATCACAGTGTGTACATACGTCTCTGTACGGCTTCCCTCTCCTGATAGAATCCCTTTGTTCAGCGGTGGAACTGAGGAAAATCTAGTGGTGGGGTGGGGTGGGGAACCCCTTTCTGTTGATACTCAGAAGAATTAATTTGATGATCAAAACAATCTATTCGTAATATTTGATTGACATGTGGCCAGTTTTGTTTCACCTGTTACCTACTCATCCCTACCTTTACTGACCTTTGAATCAAATCCAAGATACCATCTCATTCTTCAGAAAACAAAACAGATAAAGGAATTCCCTTGAAAATGGTCTCACTGTGAAGTTTGTTGTTAATGGTGTCTAAGACGTTCCAAATATTTCACTGTTCCATTAAAACATTTTTGCTTTCTAGGGGCTTAACACTCCCAAAGCCAGTTCAAACCTAAGCATTTCCTCCTAGTTCTTGGCTTCAAAATGATGTTACTTAAATATCAAATACTTTAGTAACTCTTTCTTCTAACAGAAACTCAAATAAGTAGCAGACTTGGTGTGCCGGGTAGTAGCACATTTATTTCTATGGCTCTTTTAGCTTAGAAAATTTGCTTTGAATTTACTTAAGAAGTTAGTAGCTTAGCAGCAAGGGAATGGGAAATCATACTGAATCCTTCAGTCTGAAATTTATATTGTATTTATTTGGGTGGCTTCTCCATTATTATTTGTAAACACTCAATGCATGAAGAGAGCATCTTCATTCAGTTAACGTTTGATTTTTCATATTTTCAGTCCTGGAATTGAGTATTTTTTTTCCATGTACACTTAAGAGTGCTTTTGGAAAATGTTAACTGCATATCTTAATTGTGGTTGTTGTGGTTTTGAAATCTCTAGGATTTGGGGAACCTGAAAATACTTTGTACAGATAACATTTTTTTTTAAAAAAAAAAGAAGAAAAGTAGAAGCGCTTAAATTCTGCACTTGAAGAGACAGATTCCTCTCCTAGATTTTGAGAGGTGAGAATTATAATGCAATAAAATTGATATAGTTCTGTCCTCCAGTTGTCTCCTAGTGCTCTACAACCAAAATCTGGAAGGTCATATGTCAACAAAAAGACCTGACAAACTCTCAAAAATTGGAGAGATTAAGATTCTTAATAGCAAGCAACACATAGTTCTCTAAGTAAGTATTGGAAGAATAAATGGAAAATTTTCTAGGCTCTGTAGGTAGTATGTTTCCAATTTCAATCAATCTTAGGTTTATAAATTTGACATAGTTTCAGAGAAATATGATTAAGTAGATTACATAGATAATGAGAGTACCCTGCATTTGAATCTTCATTTTATACAGTTGATTGGCTATTTTTCTTTTACATGTAATCCTGGGATTTCACTGCCAAGAATTCTGATTTTATTAGTAATTTAGATCACTCGTCTATAGGGGAGTCTTAAATTGAATATTCTTTCAACTAGGAAACATAGTTTATCAGTAGCATATTTGGGTTATATATCTTATTGGCCATTATGGCACCATACCATTTAAGTTATTTTTCCAGTGTTAAAAAATCTGTGATGTTGTATAATGACATTCTTCCTTTTTTCGACAAATTATCTGGTTAAAATCTAAAACTGGATGAGGGAAATGTGTATTTTTATGTTAGTTTATACATGACTGTTAACTTCTGATATGTATTTGAGTATTAGCCAAAACATTGCTAATCTTAATGTCATCTTTAATACACTTCTTACTTTATCACTGAAATTTATTAT
This sequence comes from Odocoileus virginianus, assembly GCF_023699985.2. Taxonomy (NCBI): domain Eukaryota; kingdom Metazoa; phylum Chordata; class Mammalia; order Artiodactyla; family Cervidae; genus Odocoileus; species Odocoileus virginianus. The sequence continues at coordinate 35,615,771 of NC_069679.1, read as the reverse complement.
AGTAACCATGAAAACATCTAGTACATTTGGAGACTGCAGTATGGTTAGTAAAGGAACTATATACTCTGTCCAGATTATCAGTTTTCAAAGACTTGAAAGTGGTAATGCCTTTATTATTGTTCCATATTGACTTTTATGGGATTCTGAGGGTACTCATAAATATTACTGTTGTTTTTCATGACACAGTACAAAAACATGTAAGCATAGGCTATTAAGCTGATTAGATAGTGAACCTATACGGTTCCTTGGAAGTTATCTTTTAGTTAAATATTGGATGTTTTCTGATCTGTCCAGTGTGTTATCTTGAAGTATGTTTAATGTGATGACTCTCTAAGCAGTTACGTTATTGAGATTCTGAATAGATAGTGATTAAGCATATAAAGGAAAATACAAGTAAAATAAAACTGACTTTCATTCATTTGTTCATTCATTCATTCATGCATGCATGCATTCTGAGCCATGGATTATAATAATAATCACCTAACAGCCCATAGGGTATAAGTACTAATATCTCAGTTTTATAGATGAGAAACAGAAGTAGAGAAATGAAGTAACTCACCCAAACATACCAGACCAGCATGTGACAAAGCCTATTTTTAAACCTAGGCTGTCTAATTTTTGAATTTATGCTCTTAATCAGTTTATATGAAAATTCATTTTAGTCCACTTTTGTGAACAGAAGACCCTACACACAAGTCTTCATTATGTTTATTACAGTGAAAAAAATGGGAGGAAACATGATCACATCCTGACGTTAGTAGTGCCTCTGATGCCTCTAGTTTTCCTCGGGTGGAGAGGCTGGGCTTGGAAGTTGATCCTCCCGGTGCTGTACTTAGTCGCTCAGTCATGTCCGGCTCTTTGTAACCCCATGGACTGTAGCCCATCAGGCTCCCCTGTCCATGGGATTCTCCAAGAAGGAATACTGGAGTGGGTTGCCATGCCCTCCTCTAGGGGATCTTCCCAATCCAGAAATCAAACCCAGGTCTCCCGCATTGTAGGCAGATTGTTTACTGTCTGAGCCGCCAGGGAAGCCCGTGATCCTCCCTACTTAGCAAAAACTACCCTACTTTCTCCACGGTAAGTGTTGCTCCTGTACAATTAAGGCACCTTATGAGAAAAATGTCACCTCAACTCTCTGAGCAGATTTTGGTACTATGTAAGCAACATTTGTTTTGACTCTTCTTAGTTTACAATTAGGCCTTACCTTCTATAAACTGGCTGTTTGCTAGGAACTGGAAAGTTTTTGCTTTATGAAGGTCTTTAAGTAGTAGCAGTTATGGCATTATATTGTACAGTGTTTAGGTGAAGGTATAGATGAAACTTTATTTAAATTTCATTTTGCTTTTTGTGATAAAATGATTTATTAAATCTGAGTTGGAAAGTGTTAGAAAATTTTTATGAGTATAGTCAACCTTTGATTATCTTTGTCCATGTAGTAAGAAATAACAGTTTATATAAGCTTAAGGTGATTTGTGTTTTGTTAGGATTTCTTTTAAACAAGCCCTATTTCCATGTTAGTGGAGTGATTATTCAGGCATTCAAATAAAAAATCTGAAGCCATATTGATGAGAAAGAGATGGGAGATTATCCTGTTTCCATGTCTCACTCTCATGTTTTATATTAAGCAGAAACCCAAGCAGAGCCTGTGGCCCTGTGGGCTGTAATTGAGTAATTCAGTTTACAAAGCTTGTCTTTGATAATAGCCTGAGTTGGGGGCTGGCAGCCTGAGAATAGCTTAAAAAAGGAACAGGCTAGCAAAAGAATCAGCAAAGGAGTTGATAAGGTATTAAAACTGATTTAAATAGATAGCGCCTTTCCTTTCCTGGCCCTAGTCTTGTGTATAATTAAAAGTTGATTGTATGTTTGCAAAAAAGGAGTATGTTTTAAGAACTCAGCTTAATAAATCACCAAGTGATGAATGCTCTTATAGGACTGAATGCACTTTGTTAGGAGGAATTCTTTCTCATTCTTATTTGATTACCATCTAATTTTATTATCATCTCCTGCTACTTTAACCTCGAAAGCAGTATTTAGATTAAAATATATTTTCATTTGACTTTTGGAAGGTATGTGAATGGCCATGCAAAAAAACATTATGAAGATGCACAAATACCCTTAACCAACCATAAGAAATCAGAAAAGCAAGAAAAAGCAGAGCACACGGTGTGTATGGATTGCAGTAGCTACAGTACATACTGGTAAGTGTTAATATTTTCTGAAAGTGATATTCCTTTACTATGTGTGTACAAGTGTTTGCTTGTCTTCCTGGCTCTTTGCCCTCCTCTAGTCTCTAAGCCAGTGGGAGGCTGCTGTCACTGCTCTCTAGACCTGTGGGCATGCACAGAGGACTGGGGCTGTCAGGAGTGCCTGTCCTTAATCATTCAGATGTAAGCTTGCATGGCCCTTTCCACTTCTTGGCTGCCTCTTCTTCCCATCCCACTAAGCTTTAGGGAAATGAAAGGTAACTGTTGTTGTTCATTATGATTTCTTTTCTTTTTCTTGTTTTGTGTTTAATTAAAGAATAACATGATAGAAATCCATGTTCCTACTGTTCCAGTTTACATCTTGTTACATAATCTTAAAATTTTCACTTCTTTGTTTAAAAAATTATTTTGACAGTCTCTCCTTTTCATACACAGTTCACTCTCCTCTTCTCTGTAGGTAAATGTTAAGAATTTTGCGTGTAGTCTTTCAGGCTAATTCCTTTTTAAATTATTTTTTCTTTTTATATATTTGGCTGCATTGGGCTTAGTTGCCCCACAGCATGTGGAAGCTTGGTTCTCCAACCAGGGATCGAACCCAAGTCCCAACATAGGTAGGCAGATTCTTAATCCCTGGATCACCAGGGAGTCCTTCAGGCTAATTTTTTCTTTTTTTTTAAGTATCACATCCTATAAAAGGACATTGGAGGCCTTATTCTCTCTTTGTGATACACTGTACATGTCTGTTTCATATAAATGACAAGAAATTGAGAATTTTTCTGACTACTTAGAACAGGTTATTTAGGTTACAAGTGATATTTTAACAATCCACATCCATTCGGTATGATCAGAGAGTCAGTGTATTTTACAGTTTTACTTTGGTGTGAAGCAAATCTCTTTCCTTGACTAGTAAGTTGTGAATAAATCTTTATTGTTTTTAATAATTTTACTGAATTTGAAAGGTTTTTGACATTGAAAGGGGCCCTTTGGTTTTTGTTTTTGCCATACAGCCCTTGAATGCTGTGTGGCAGAAACAATACATGAAGGCAATACTGGGCAGGAATGGGGATTTAAGGTCCAAATACTGCTTTTGATTCACACTTTCTACTGAAGTTGTGTGCTTTCTATATCATTGGTTGACCATTGTATTATAGACAGGTGCCCATCAAAAGGCAGGGGAAAAGGTCAATGGCTTCCCAAGTTTACATTTTTACAAGTTTACAGTTACAATGCTGTGGCTACTGAATAAACCATGGTAAGATTTAGTCCTCCAGATCACTACTGTTTCAGTGATCCTTTGTGTGGATGATGTCCAGACCTGAGAGACAAGCTAGAGGCAGGCGAAGACATCAGTAAAAGTGAAAATCTTGTGAAGATTTTCTGAACCTAGTGCTCAGTTTATTGTCCTGTAACCTCATGAAACACTCCTTCCTACAAAAATTAAGCATTAGATAAGGTGTTAAAAATTTTCATTAGATTTTCCCCCTTTCCCTCAGGACACTTAAGTACTAGAATGACACAACTATCTAACTGACAGAACTGTGTGTTTCTATAAAGTTGTGAGTATTTCTCTTTCAACAGCAGGAATTAAGATCATTCTTGAGGTATCTGTCTCATAGTCATCCTTGTAGGTTGTGTCAGTCTGTATGCACCAGATGTTGAGAACATTCATTATTCTTGATATTTAGTTAGCAATGTGCATGAGATGCTTAATGGGGAAGTTTGGAAATACAATTGGATCTCTGTGTGCCGTGGGTTTTGTTGCTATTGGTAAGATTATGAAGGAATAGTAACTCTTGAAGAAATTTAAAGAATTATCTTAGAATTTTCTTAATGGAGTAGAATTATATTTGTAGGTCTCTTTAAAAATAATAGACTGTGTACTTTAACATCTTTGCATATTGCATTTTGGAGGAATACCTTTATTAACTTCGACTGGAATTTAATTTGCTTTCATTTGGTATAGGGTACTAAAGTACAAGTCATTTCATGGCTGAATTGGAATTAAGTGGTAGATCTTGAACCTTGGGGAATATACACCATGGCAGGGGCTTCTTGGCCAACTGCCAGTCTCTTGTGTGAGGTAATACAGAGCCGCAAGTGTGTGGACACCCAGGGCTCCTGAAATGCGGGAAGGGAGCTGCAGCTGGTCACATAACCGCCTCGTTTGTGGGTTTAGAACAGAATACTAGGGAATCATCCTGCAGTTTTATTCTGACAGCCTAAAAGGAATCTGTGATAGTGGTAAGCTGGCAGAGCTGTAGTCCAACATTTCTCCCACACCTCTCAATGATTAAGAAACTAAAAAGGATTTCTTTTCCTGTATGGGGTGTGTGTGTGTGTGTACGTGTGTGTATTTTCCAGTGTACTTTAGTAATTTTGCTTCAGTTTGTAGATTTTCCTTGTATATACGTTTCTTGTGGTTAGACCGATTGGTTTGCTTCAGAGATAAAATATTGGTGTATTAGATTTAACCTATTTGATTATTAGTTATTATACTTATAGTCAAAATAGCTGTAGACTGTAGCTAATGTTAAGGCTCCTTTTCCATGTGCTCTGTCCTCTGAAGCAGTTGAAACCTACTCTGAGGTCTGCGGTTCTTCTCTTGTTTTTTCCCCCTTTCCATGAGTCCCTGCCCTGTCCTGTTTTTGCATATCCTTTATGAACTTATCACTGAACTGGCTGCATGCCCCTCCCCCACTCCCGGGCTCCAGTTGTAGCTGGATATAATCTCTCCTAAGCTCACAGTCCCTGGGATACTTGTAATTTCCTGCTGCATGTTAGTTATTTGTGAATGTCCTTGGGGGCTTTAGGAACCATACGTCAGATCTTTGTATCGTCCGCAGTACTCAGTGTCTGGTGCTGAGTAGGCAGTAGATGTTTGAAAGATTTGAATTTTGTTAACTATTTTCCAATAAGTGGTGAAGGTTATATCGAAACTATACTGCTGTACCCTCTCGATCCTCTTGGAGGACTGAGGAGCTACAGAACATTTTTCCTGAAAAAGAGCCAAATCACAGCATACATGAGCTATTCCATTGACTTCCCAAGAGGGACAGTCTTGCAGAGCAGGTCCCTTCACTTCCTATGTAAACAGCACATCCAGAAGACGCACGCATCAAGCAAGCAGAACAACATAAAATGGGTCATGATTTCAAAAGAGGGAAACCAATGCCAGAAGGAATCATTTTGGTTTGACACAAACCCACTCTTTTAGGAGACACAGGAAGATTTTAATAAAAATGAAAATCTCAAGATTTTCACACAAGGGCAGGTGTTCAGATTATTGTGTGTAATATTTCCTCTCCTTTCACTCCAAATTCTCTCCCCTAGTCACTACAGATGGAACTGTATGTGGTACATATTATTGTTTCAAAAAGAAACAGAAGTTAAATTTAGGAACTCTTATTTGACTTATTTTCCCCTTGTATTTTAGATAGAATTCATTAAGAAACCTTGTGAAATCTCCAAAATATACAAGCAGCTCGTGTAGCTCAATATCAGAAAAACAGCCCAATAAAAAATGGGCAGAAGACCCAGACACCTCTCCAAACAAGACATACAGATAGCCAACAAACACATGAAAAGATGCTCAACATCACTCATAACCAGCTACAGTTAATAGATTTAAAATATTGAACAAGTCATTGTTGGTATCTGACTTAGTCTTGTCAACTTATCAACAAAACTGAATTTCTGAGGATTCAGAAGTATAAAAGGAATAGTAAAACTAAGTTACTGGAATTTTTCCTTCCTGGCAAAGTAATTAATGTTTTAAAGCACTCTTTCAAACAAAGAAATATTATGAAATGTGAGTCGATTCACTTGTCTAGAAAAAAGACTTGTATTTTAAATTTTAAACAACCATAACAAATAGCAGGTTTAATGAAGACTTATAAAAGTAAAGCTTTTATTTGTGGGCTTAAATGGATGCTGAATCACTTTCAAAGGCAGTTGTGATTAAAAAGATCTTTTGTTGACTCCTTATAAACTTTTTGGACACAGGTTTTCAGTGTTGTAAAGATTAGAGAACAGGAAGAATTTTGTTTATTTAAAAACAGTATTTCGAAGTTTTATTAAAAAGAAACTAACACACGGTCTGAAAATAAAAGGCTCTTAATAAGCAAGTGCTTGTCTGCTTTTAACAAAGGAAACGGGTTTTCTCTGCAGGTATTCTAGTTTTCCAAAATTGGTTTAGCTGATGGCAGTACATTAGGATCGAATAAAAGAGAATTTAAAAATTAGCTTGTTTTCTAAAAGAGTTCTTTGGATTTAACTTTTCTTGGTTTGAAATACATGAAGTCATTGAAATATCAGCTTTGCTTGTTTTGTGGTTTGCTCTCTGTAACTATATCTGTCATTTTTAGTAAAGCTGGAGGTCATAGTTTGCTCTAGACATCACATTACGGTATGTGTTACACCAGGGATGAAAAATAATTTAAAACTTAATGATCGATTTGTCATTGCTCTTTCTTGAGGGGTACTTTTTGCATAAAAGTTTTTTATTTTCTTTGTATTAGTATTATATACAATATACTATATAAAGATTGCTGTATAGTCAGTAGATTAAAGGACTTGTTTCTTTACTGTTGCTTAAAAAAAAAAATCAGGTTCATTTGTATGATGACTGCCTCTTGTTTCACGAGAGTGAAGATTGGTTTGGTCTGGGAAGTTTGTTAGTACTTCAAGAATATGCTGTGGAAAAGAAAAAAAAATAAAAGAATATGCTGTGGAGCCTTGTGACTTGGGTAGCTTCAATAGCACTAACAACAGGAATGGAAAAAGCTGTAAAATTTTAAAGCTGAGAGAGAGATTTTTCTTTGTTTTGGGTGTGACATCTTTGTCATATTATATGGTAGCAGTTGAACAATTAAAAGTGGCTGGTAGGACTGAGGAGTTGGATGTTCTGTTTTATTTTAATGATGTTTTAATTGCAACATGTGTCTGGTAGCTACTGTATCAGATAGTGCAGCCTCAAACTATTAAAATTTAACATTGAGTATACTAATATCATGAAACTTTTAAAACCGTAAGACAAAAATCTGATAGAAAATCCAAAAAGAAAATGTCAGTTGTAAATAAGTATAACTTAAAGCCAGTCTAACACAGGAAGATGTGTCAAAAAGAAAAATATGTAATTACTGAGTCAATTTCACAAGTCTGCCAACACATTCATTTTTAAAGGAAATCCCAGATTATTGTACCATTAGAAGCAAAAGTACATTTATAAATAAACAATTTCTGATTCTTAAAAACTAATAACATTGAAATAAAAGGAAACTATTAAAATAGGATGGTCCCCCCAAAAGAAAGCAAGCATCAAATGCAAATTGATGAAATACTAAAGCTGTTTCCATTAACATCAGAAACAAGACAAATACTTCCAGTCATCACTTTCATCATCACCACTGTTTTTTGTTTTTTCATTTATTTTTATTAGTTGGAGGCTAATTACCTTACAACATTGCAGTGGTTTTTGTCATACATTGAAATGAATTAGCCATGGATTTACATGTATTCCCCATCCCGGTCCCCCCCTCCCACCTCCCTCTCCACCCGATCGCTCTGGATCTTCCCAGTGCACCAGGCCTGAGCACTTGTCTCATGCATCCAACCTGGACTGGTGATCTGTTTCACCCCATCACCACTGTTATTAAACATTGCTTTCGCAGTTCTAGTCATTGAAATAAGACAGAATAAGTAAATAATTGGTATAAATTTGGAAAAGAAGAACAAATTATTTCTGCTTTCAAATTGTTTAATGCCCAGAGAACTCAGGGAGACTTTAGTAGAAAACAAGTGGAATTAATAATTAATTTTGAAATGGTCAGTTCAGTTCAGTTCAGTCGCTCAGTCATGTCCAACTCTTTGTGAACCCATGAACCGCAGCACGCCAGGCCTCCCTATCCATTAGCAATTCCCGGAGTCCACCCACACCCGTGTCCATTGAGTTGGTGATGCCATCCAACCATCTCATCCTCTGTCATCCCCTTCTCCTCCTGCCCTCAATCTTCCCAGCATCAGGGTCTTTTCAGATGAGTCAGCTCTTCGCATCAGGTGGCCAAAGTATTGGGAGTTTCAGCTTCAACATCAGGCCTTTCAGTGAACACCCAGGACTGATCTCCTTTGTGATACATGATAAATATACAAAAACTAACAGGTTTCTCTTCATTAGTTAAAAATGGAAATGACCAAACAAAAAAACATTCAACATAGGACAAAAATTACAAACGAAATCTAGGAATAAGTGTATTAAAGAAGGACACCAAGGCAAAGCTATAGATCCTTTTTGAAGATTTGTCATTACAAGCAGTTCCTTTCCCCCTTAAGTTTTTGCCTTCAAAAATTTTCCCTGGGCACAGGAACTGATGAACATGATGATCCTTGAACATAATGTGAACAACATCCCGAAAAATCAGAATAGCGGATATGTTGCTTTTATTCAATAAGTAAATATTCATTGAGAACTAACCAGCTCTATGTTAGGAGTCTAGTTTTTAGTGCAGTGGTCTCTAAAACAATGTACTGAAACATATGGGAAGAGAATGTCAGAACTTCTGAAAAAATCTTTGGCAAATATTTTAATATACCTACTGCCAGAGGTCTGTGGACTAGATGGTTCTGTCATGAACTACACACAGAGTGTCCTGAATCAGCTGCATGTGTGGTGGCCTCACCCTTGTTCACTTTTATTAGCCTTTTGTAGTATGCTGCTGTATTTTTTGTCTGCCTAGTTACATGGATTTACTTTATTTTACCAAAAATCAACCCTCATCAAGTGGATAAACATTTTGAAAGATTTTTATGAGGAGAAATCCTTCAAGATGAAAATAGTAATGATAATAACACAAATACTGGTGAAAAAGGAAAAGGCAAGCTGCCATACTATGCTCCTACTTTGATCTCATCAAACACATTACAAAATAAAAATGTTGGCTACCTAAAATAAAAACACAGACTAATCAGATTTGATTAGGACTTCCCCTGTGGCTCAGTGGTTAAGAATCTGCCTGCAATGCAGGAGACTCAGGGTTGATCCCTGGGTTGGGAAGATCCCCTGGAGAAGGAAATGGCAACCCACTCCAATATTCTTGCCTGGAGAATTCCATGGACAGAAGAGCCTTTCAGGCTACTGTCCATGAAGTCGCAAAGAGTTGGACACAGCTGAGAGACTTAACTTTTCCCCTTCACTTTCAATCAGATCTGATAAATCGGACAAAAAGTTTACGAGACTGTGAGATACGAATTTATATCCATTATCATTAATGTCAAACCTCATCCTATGTATATATACATACAATATATATACAATATATATACTATATATATAATATATACACTATATATAGACACACTATATACAATATAATATATATACATGTATGTATATATACATACACACATATATATTGTATGTATATATACATGTATATGTATATATACATCCTATATATATATTGTACTTTGAGATACTGGTTTAACAAAAGTATTAAAGATATGAATAGCAAGACATCTTAAAAGTTTCTTTTCATCTCTAGCTCATTCTTCTAAAATTTTTGTATACTATGCATGTATTAATTTAGATTTCCTTAAATTTCTAATTAGGACAGCCATGTGTAAGTGTGTTGTGTGTGGTAGATGCTCAGATTTGTGGCTCATTTTTAAGTCTCATTAGAAGTCACTGAAAATAATTTGGAAGATTTTGCCTTAATGGACCTGTGTTTTGCCTTTATAATTAGAGGGTGCATGAGGTGCAGGGTGAAAATAAGAAGGAAACAAGTGTTTCTAAAATTAGAATTTTTAAAAGGAGGTAAACCCATATTAAATTTTAGGATGAGAAAATGATTGAGCCGTGCTGCATGTTTTAGTTTTTGGAGAATGGGGAAATAAAGTACAGATGGGGATGACCAAGTAAGGAATACTTTTTGCCATTAAACAGTGCATGGTGTGCTACATGGAAATGAGGGAGGATAAGGGGGTTGATGATGTGTGGAATGAAAGCTGAAATCTAAGCGTAAAGAAGGTAACACTGAAGTGAAAGGGAAGATTGAGAGGGAAACTTGAGAGAGAAGAAAATTTAGGTGAGGTCGACATTGCAGGACCATCAAATACTACAGCTTAATTCAGCTACAGCTATTTATGGATTTGACTATAATTGTACTTAGATAGGACAGGGACAAATATTATATGAAAGGAAATAGCCAAAGTATAGGATAAACTATTAGTTGAGATGGAGGAGGAAAAAGGTGGGTTTGGGAGACATTATAGAAATAAAAATAGACAAGAATTAAGCATGATTAAATGCTAGAAATTAGAAAAAAAAAATCTGAAAATGTATGCGTAAGAAACCAGTGTAATGAAGGAATTGGACAATTTTGCTATTCAGTCGTATCCAACTCTTTGCGACCCCATGGACTGCAGCACACCAGGCCACCCTGTCCATCACCAACTCGCGGAGTTTACTCAAACTCATGTCCATTGAGTTGGTGATGCCATCCAACCATCTCATCCTCTGTCATCCCCTTCTCTTCCTGCCTTCAATCTTTCCCAGCATCAGGGTCTTTTCCAGTGAGTCAGTTCTTCACATCAGGTGGCCAAAGTATTGGAGTTTAAGCTTCAGCATCAGTCCTTCCAATGAATATTAAGGATTGATTTCCTTTAGGATGGACTGGTTGGATCTCCTTGCAGTCCAAGGGACTCTCAAGAATCTTCTCCAACACCACAGTTCAAAAGCATCAGTTCTTCAGTGCTCAGCTTTCTTTATAGTCCCAACTCTCAACATCCATACTTGGCTACTGGAAAAATCATAGCTTTGACTAGACAGACCTTTGTTGACAAAGTAATGTCTCTGCTTTTTAATATGCTGTTTAGGTTGGTCATAACTTTTCTTCCAGGGAGCAAGCGTCTTTTAATTTCATGGCTGCAATCACCATCTGCAGTGATTTTGGAGCCCAAAAAAATAGTCTGTCACTATTTCCATTGCTTCCCCATCTATTTGCCATGAAGTGATTTTTTTTTTTTTTTTTTTTTGCTATTAGAGTAGCAGAATTTGAAATTAGTTATGCTATTATCCATTTTTTTAACCAAATTATTTAATAGTGTAAATAATTGGTACTTTCTATGAAAATTTACCTGCTACCTGGTGCAAGATAGTAAAATTATTTGTGTGTCTTCTGCTTTGAACAACAGTATGTATATAATACCCTACTCTACATTTAATCAGTTTATTAACTATTGGTTTAAAATACTTTAAAACTAGTATCATGTTTGGTTCAAAGAATTTGGGTTGAGACTAATTTTTACATAGCTGAGATGATAGTATACTTTGTCTCAAGGTGTTATAAGTAGAGAAAGATAAGAATCCTCCCTCCTTGCCTTTTTATATCTCATTTTCTTATCTAACATCTCTAACATGTTGTCTAATATGATTTCTTAAGTATTATTTTTTGTCTTTAGTGTCCAGTTTACTTCAATTTTCTTAAGCATTTCTTTCTTTTCAGTAAATACAGAAGTAAATGTTCTCTGTATCAGACAAGTAGTCTAGTAGAGGTGTAGCCCATCTTTACTTGAAGAATCGCCTAAAATCACGAAATTTAAATTTGCTTCAGTATTGATTCAATAGCCTAAAAGTTGGCTGTGTAATATAGATAGTTCCTGACTTTTGTTTGTTAGACACATGAAGTCCTATTTATATGAATGAAGAGAAGCCAAAACCTGCACCTCAGCTCCAGTTTCTCAGTAGAAAGAAGAAAAAGAGAACAACTTTTTACATTATTTCAGTTATATTCTGGGACCCAGGTGTATTTTTACCTTAAGACATTTAGCCGTGTTTTTTTTCCATTCATTTTTTCTCATTTAGCCGTATTTTATAACAATATTTATTCAAAATGGGACATGCCTTCAAGTTTCTGATGCCCCAGTCTAGAAGCTCTGGAACACAGCCTGCAAGTTGTGAAGTTGTGTGCTCCTTTGTACTTCTCATTCTGGTATAATCTCCTTGGAGGGAAAACCCAAGAATGGTGGCTCATTTTTTTCAGGTGTTAGAGGCAAGCATAATTCTGACCTAGTGTCTTCAACATAATTGCAGACCAGGAAGAGATTCTTAGAACTTGTTTACTTTAAATTCTTCTGTTTGTCTTGGGACTTTTTAATACCAGTATTAATGAGAGAGTTTCCAGTTTTAAAGCAGTGTCTCATCTCAAGGCTAAGGCACCAGACAGCATTTAAATTTTTATTTATTTCCTACTTTTGTTACTTATTTTCTTTTGACCTCTGGGCCAGGGAGGAAGAAGAAATCAAAACAGAGGGGATGGGGGCAGCTAGAGAAGGGTGTGTTACAAGGCAGTCCTGGTTACACAATGGAAGGAAGCCGACATTTATTGACCCTGTACCACATGCCAGGCGCCCCTGGAAGTTTCGACCTGTGGAAGCAGGTGCTTTCCTTTCATGATCATCATCAGATAATGCTTGTATAGTGTGATGAATTCAGACAGGATGCAAGTTAGAAGCCTAGAAATAAATGTCCTTCTTAGTGACTGTAAGAATTTCTAAAATCTACTCTTGGAAATAAGGACAATTGTGAAAACCTAAAATTTTTTAAGACAATGAGACCAAATTCAGCCAAAATCAGATCGATTTCTTCTAGTCCATTGAAGTTATACTTCTTACCTCTTTATGACAATGGTAGTATCATAGAATAGTAGAGCAGCCAGTATCTTAGATATTTTTCTAGGCCAGCAGTCCTGTCCAAGGGAAATAATTCATCATGTATGTAATACAAAATTTTTTAGTATCCACAATAAAAAAGGAAAGACAAACAGGTTAATTCATTTAAATTGTATATTTTATTTAACCTGGTTATCCAAAATATTGGGTGGCCAGAAAGTTTGTCCAGGTTTTGTCATAAGGCCTTGCATATATTGACCCTCTAAGATCTTACAGAAAAACCTGAAATGAAATTTTTGGCCAAACCAGTATTACCATGTCAACATGGTAATCCATGTAGAATTATTAGAGATAGTTTGTGTCTTTTTTTGAAATATGAAACCTTCAGAATCCAGTGTGATATTTTACACATATAGCGCATTTCCATTCAGATGCTAACTTTTCATCAGAAATGCTTGATCTGTATTTAGTCATAAGAGTTGCCATTGAAAATGTAGATTCCAAACACTATTAAAATTTTTTCCAATAAAGTACCCTCAAACCCCCCCATTTTCTTTAATACTTGACATCTGTATTGACAGGACTGACATCTTTTTTTTAGAATAATTGACTCTGACGCAAAAGCCTATCAGTTTAAAAACTGTATGTAAGTTAGGTAAATCCACTCACTTTTGTTAACAACTCAGTATTATCAATATCAAATTCAAAGGGCCATTATATAGACTGAAAATCAGCTCTAAATTTATTCATGTCAACAAAGCATTCTTCAATTTTTCTTATAGCTATTAGAGCCAACTTACATAATGCTATTGCATTTAAAATCTCTTGCATATTTGTTCATGTTGAAACATGTAAAACCATTATTAATTTATGGTATGAATAGTTTAAATTTTAACATAAATTCTCATACCTGTCCAGCTGTGTCACAAACAAGCATTCTCTCTCCTTGGATCTTTACATTTAGCTCCTTCATGTGCACTGTGCTGTAGGTAAAATGTAAGTCGTGGGGTGATGTTTTCTGTTATGTTGAATATTGGCAGGTGTCCTTTTGATTCAAGAAAATCTTGAATTAGAGTTAACAGAACAGTAAACCTTTGTAAAATCTGCCATGACTCAAGCAGTGAAAGTTGGCAAAGAGCATGTAGTCATTAAATTATCTTCTGTCTCTTATAACAGTTCCACTGGTGATGAGTCAGAGCATTTATACATGTATACTGAACAATTTTAGTAACTGCATCATTTTAATAACTGCACCCATAATTCAGTCCACTTCAGAGCACAAATATTTTCAGTATGTTAATGTGAAGTGGATCAAATAAGGGAATTAATTCCAGTAAATCTGGGGTTTTGATCCCACATAACTGGTTCTTGTTTGTGTTGATAGAAAGTAGCTTTTTGCTATCTAGCTGAAAGTGACAAATGTAAAAGATTAAAAAATACTTGCAGCACGAGTTTGATTGCTTTTAAGGTTGCAAGTAGACAAGGACATTTCAATTTGGAAGTCATTTGAGACAAAACATACCCTAAGTATTCATTGGCCACTGTCTCTTGTAAAGCTTATCTAAAGCTAAAAATAAAAGTATTTGTAGTTTTCAAATGTTGAATCAGTTCTTGGTGAATCAACTGAAGATCTTTCACTTTTTGTAAAATATCTTTTGTGATCTTTCTCTCAAATTTTAAAACATAATTCCCTTAACTGAAATAATAAATTAATGTTTCATCTCTCCATCTAAAAATGGTTTTCTTTCTTGAGCAAGAATTCAGGCTGTTTTGTAGCTTGCCAGAATTATAAGCTCAAATCCCAAAGTCAGTGAGAAATCATTTTGTTACACATTTCTTTCTGATTTCATTATGACAGAGTTCATTGATTATATTTTGACTGTAGAGAGGCAGCTTCTTGTTAAATCACTATGCATTTGCTGAAAATGACTCAACATTGTCTATTATCTTAAAACTTTTTTATATGCAGCTTATTAATTTGGCTCTGCTGTGTTAAATCATAATTGCCATTCTTAGTAAAATTACACTCGATTCTACCTCATTAGCGCGCCTTAATTTGGAAGTTAAAATTTTTTTTTCATTCTTAGTTTTTGAGCCAGAAAAATAATTTGATTGTATTATAATTAAAATAAATATTTCAATTTAACTACCAATTATGTATGTAGGTATTTATTTATGTAGGTATCACTGTAACTGCTGCTTTCTGCATAAAATATTGAAATAAGTACTTTACAGTGCTTCATTAATGCATAGAAAAGTAACAGAAAAATAGCTATGCCACATTAGAACAGCTCTGGAGCCTAGAGCAACTTACTCACTTTAATGATGAACACTCAAAGAGATGAAGTAAATAGACCCAGTTAAGGCAGATTAGTTCAGAATGGAGCAAGGTCATAAATAAACTGTATTTCGATGTATGAAAATGTTCCTTTAACAAATGCTAAAGGCTGATTTCATGTCACACCAAAAAGAATTACTTTAATGTGAAAAAAACCAGTTATTTCATATAATGTAAAGCCATTTGTTTCTTTAAACAAAGCAACATTTTTTTTCTGTGTGTGTGAAAGTTAAGAGGTTCACTTTTCAATTAGGTAGACTAGCAGCATGGAAATATGTGAAAGGCCATCTAAATTTGCTCTTAGACTTCATTCCCCAGATGAACAGTAGCGTTTGGAGTTGTTTTTGTTTCGAACACTGGATAATTCTTTTAGTCAAAGTGCATGTATATGTTTATGCCAATCTAAAATGAAAATATAAGCAGGAATTAGGGTAACAATACAATTTCATGCTCTAGTGCATGCCTGGGATTCACAGAGGAACCAAGTGCCCTAATCCCAGATTTTTAGAGTAGACCTTACCCTCTTAACATTTATGCTGAGAAGAAGCAAGGAACTGAAACTTTCCACAAATTTAATTGCTTTATGTATTTGTTATAAAACCAATAAAGAATTATTTTCCTCCCATTGCTGATGGCTTTGATCATAGAGAAACAGTCTGGGATGTGAATGGTAGCTTTTGCTGTTAGTAGAAATGTTAAGGATTAACCATGGGAGCTTGGAGAATATTAGAGACTCTTGATTGACAGCATTAGATAGTCAGATTTTGGGGGAGGGACTTGTTAAATAATTACATGTGTAAATTGTGGCTAAGAGACACAAGCCATGTTTTTGTGTGTGATCTTTTTTTAAACAAATTACTTTCTCCCATCCTCTTTACAATTTTTGAATAGCCTGGTTTCAGGTATGTAAGAAATAGTTTTTGGATTGTGCTAGATTTGACCTAATTTTTACTAATTGCTGCCAAGTTGCTTCAGTCGCGTCCTACTCTGTGTGACCCCACAGACGGCAGCCCACCATGCTTTGCTGTCCCTGGGATTCTCCAGGCAACAACACTGGAGTGGGCTGCCATTTCCTTCTCCAATGCATGAAAGTGAAAAGGGAAAGTGAAGTCGCTCAGTCGTGTCGGACTCCTAGCGACCCCATGGACTGCAGCCCACCAGGCTTCTCCGTCCATGGGATTCTCTAGGCAAGAGTCCTGGAGTGGGTCGCCATTGCCTTCTCCATACTAATTGCTAGGCATTCAGAATTTTGCTCAGAAGAGTGGCATTGTTATTGTCATTATTCTTTGGTAGTTTTAATAAGTGGTTTTGTACAAAGCTGCAGTTCAAAAGAATATTTTGGTACTAGCTTGTAAGTTGTTTCAGTTAAAATTGGCCATATTCCAGGGAAAAAAATTGAATGCTGATGTACAAGTTAGAGTTTATTATGTCTGATTCCTTATATTATTTGCTTATTGACTTGCTAACACACACACAATATCAGTTCTAAAGAATACCTTAAACATCTTTCCTCAAAGCGTTTGTTTCCTGCAAGATGTAGTCACTGTTCTATACTTTTGTTTTCTAACATTGCAGAATGAAAAGATGTATTCTTCTCAGTTTAGTTTATTTAAATTAAATTATGTGTAAAAGGAGCTTTCCTGGTGGCTCAAACGGTAAAGAATCTGCCTGCAGTTCTTTAGGCAGATTGCCTGGGTAGGAGACCCAGGTCCTATCTCTGGGTCAGGAAGATCTCCTGGAGAAGGGAATGGCAACACACTCCAGTATTCTTGGTTGAAAAATTTCATGGACAGAGGAGCTTGGCTGGTGTGTAAAATGTATAGCTTTTAGTTTTTTATTCAAATATCCCTACATGTTAATTATCTTTTTCCTGCTTTTTTCTTACATCTCTTCTTCCCATTAATTTGAGTTGGGAGGGATCACATTAAAGCTTTAGGCTTCATGCTACATGAATAGAATTGGTGCTTTGTATTTCGTTTTCCATGTATTATGCACCACTAAAAGGAATATAACACATGTCGCAGCCTATTTCATTTTCGAAGAGGAATTGAAGAGCTTTTGAATAAAAATGTGAAAAGAAACTAGTGTTCATTGCCTACGTGGCTTTTTAAAAAGGCTCTTTAAAAACATTCCAGTGTGGATTCTAAGTCCTCTTTGAACTCACCGCTGACTGTAACTGCTTGCCGAGCCACGTGACCATCTTGGCAGCATGGTTTTAGTGATTTCATTACTGTGGTTTCCTCAAGCTCTTTACACACACTGATTAATATTTTCCTTGCAGTTATCGCTGTGATGATTTTGTGGTTAATGACACCAAGCTGGGACTGGTACAGAAAGTCAGAGAACACTTACAGAACTTGGAAAAGTAAGTAATAGACCTTGGGAAAGAAGGGATGGAATGGGGTTGAGGGGTCTTTCAGAATTTCTGAGTGGGATTTTTGTTGATGAGTTCCATAACCTCATCACATTCAATGTTTTTAGTGTGATTGAAATGTGAGCAAAATAAACTTTGGAGTTTGGTATATGAAAATTGTCAGTGATCATAACTCAGCATTTATTTCATTTAGTATCTGTCATAACTGTATCCAAGGGCTCCAGAGCCTGTTTTTTAGTTACTACCCACCATCCTGTAAGTTCCTCAGTTTATATGCAAGGGGAGTTTTGCTAGTGCAAGGGAAGGGCAGAAAATGATCCAAAATCATTATAGGGTTATCTGAAATACTAGAAAACCCTTATCAAATGTATTAATGAGGTCTTCTTAGAAGCTCTGAAATTTATGTATAAATTTTAAGGGAAAATAGGTTTAACTATATTATTGTTTACTTTGCATCTATATGATAGCAGAAGATCCTAGTTTCTTCTTTTTCTTTTTTGTGAGGTCTAGTATTTATCACTTGAAAGTATAGGAAGCTGTGAAATGCTTTGTCATCAGAAAGAAATTAAACTACTGTGAATAGTTTTTTTTTTTTTTTTTTGCTGAAGCCAAATAGGTTAGTCAGATACAATTCACTGGACCCAAAATTCAAGCAGTAAACAGAAGCCCCAGTGGCAGTGTCTGGTGCTGCAGTGGATGGAAGCATGGTCCTGGAATGATTGCTGACTCAGGTGCAATCTGTGTAAATCTCCCGATCATCAGGTGCCATCTAATTCATTTTGACAGTTGATGTATAAATGGCATTGTGAAAACATGCCAGAAGTGGGAGTCCTTTAGCAAACTTACACATAAAGCCAGCAGGGTATTTTTAAATTGTGTGGTGATAGAGAATGACCTGAGTTCTCTAAGTTAAACACTGTCTAGCTTTGGTTAACCAAAGTCTCTCTGCATGTTTCTGACTAAATATAGATTGTAAGCTGAAAAGGGAGGAAATGATTTCCTTAAAATCTAAACTAATTAGAACACTTTGGATTTAAGTACGTTTTGGCTTGTCCTGTTGGGGCACCTCACTTTTTCAAAGTGCTTCCCCCCTTCTCTTAATTTGAACAGAGCAGCAGGAGCCCTGTCTAGGATTAGAGACACAGCTGTAGACACACAGATCTAGACTATTGAGTTTGGTCTGAAATTGTCACAATTAACTGTGACGTAGGAGATTCTTGCAGTAGTTTTTGTAACATCACTCTCTGGTGTGATGACATCATTGTAAAGATCTTAGTAACCTGATTCTTTGTTATAGAAGGAGGTAGCTACCAAATTATTTCTCCCTGTCACCTAGAGTTTTCTCTTAAGAAAAGACTATCATCTTAATGACAAATTCATCAGAACTAAGTCATAGGGAGAACAGGACTTTCAAGAACCTGCATGCTTTTATATAAGCAGCTTTCAAATATTTTCTTTCCAATGACCACTTCATTAGGTAAAAGGTGTCACAGACTACCTTGTCGCCACTGAAAAACGTACCTTGCAATCCTTCTGTGTTGAGAAACATTATCTAAGTTTATTTTGATGTTCTCAAACACAGCCTTTAATCTGTGCTGGAAGCTACAGTGGAAGATCCGTGACTGCATTTGACTTTTACTGCCAACCGTCCAGCCTATCTCTGGAGCAGCACTGTGCACCACGAACCTTGTATAATCACACTGTGTAGCCACTGGCCATGTGTGCCTGTGGGGCACTTGACAATGAGCCAGCATGACGAGGAACTGGATTCTATGTTCTATTTAAGTTGAATTAATTTAAATTTACTAGCTACATGTAGTGAGCGGCTACAGGAGTTGGTGATGGACAGGGAGGCCTGGCGAGCTGCGATTCATGGGGTCGCAAAGAGTCGGACATGACTGAGCGACTGAACTGAACTGAACCTTGTTAAATAGCATGGATCTAAAGGGTTCTGCCATTTTGAGAATCACCAATGGTAAAATTTAATACCGTATTTTAGACAGCTAAAGGCTTTATTTGTATAGGTTGAATAAAAGTTAGCTATTAGGCATTGTCACTGTGCTTGTGACTCAGCTTCTTTCCTCGCAGAATCTGTGAAGGAATAACTTGACATTATACTATATGTGGGCTTCCCTTGTGGCTCAGCTGGTGAAGAATCCGCCTGCAACACGGGAGACCTGGGTGTGATCTCTGGGTTGGGAAGATCCCCTGGAGAAAGGAAAGGCTACCCACTCCAGTATTCTGGCCTGTAGAATTCCACAGACTGTATAGTCCATGGGGTCGCAAAGAGTCTGACATGACTGAGCTACTTTCACTTTCAAGGCACTTTCTCTTTCATACTACATACGGGGTTGATCACTTCTTACCTTGTCATCAGAGGCACATACAGTTCTGAAGACATTTTTCCTAAGAATATTTTTAGATTTGAAGCAGCTGACTGTCACTAGATCTACTGCTCTCAAGGCAGTTCATGTGGAAATTCTGGAAAGAAAAATAATTATATATTTTCTTTGGATTAGCCTGATAATTTTGGAAGATGGAAAAGGGTTGGTAGACTTAAAAGTCTGTGTTGTTTAATAATAGTAGCTTTTACTTCCTTTGGATTAGTTCCCTGATACATCATTTTAAAGTGACCCTTTGAAGATAGGAATTACTTTCTGATAAATTTCAAACAAGATCTGTCTTTCATTGTGAAAAATTTACATAATTTTAATTCAGAATTTGTGTTTTACAACATGCTTCGTAACATAGCTGAATCAAAGGAGTTGGTGTATGCCTGTGTGCCTCTGATGTATTTTCATTCCACAGACTCAGACTATGTGATCATCTGTTACAACATACAAACAAAAGAGGATACCTTTACCAAAATTAAGAAAGAAATAGAGTATTTGAGAGTTGATGTTAAATGTCAGAATAACCATATCAGACCAGGGTTTCCCTTTTTTATGTGGTTTGTGTATTCTCTCGTTTGGAGATTCACCATCGGTAGACAGAGTTGGGGAGGAGACGGACCGTCTCAGAGACCACATCTACCTGGCCAGCTTCTCTGGGAAGTGCCCGGAGGTGGCAGATTCTAGTCCCACCCTGCTGGAGGAGCAGTGGGGATTTCCAGGGGAAGTGGAACTCCTCGGTACTTGAAGGACCGGTAGGCCACAGCGGCCTCCTGGGTCCCTCCTGGGCCTGGCTACTCAAGTCAGCCAGGGCTGTACCCTCGAAGCTTAGCATGGCCACCTTTGCTCTCTGTCCTGCTGGGTGGTGTGTATGTAGGCATGTCTTTTTGACTGTCTGTCTGTTTGTGTTTTAATAGCTCGTCTTTCACAGCTGACAGGCATAGGAAAAGAAAACTTTTGGAAAACTCATCACTGAACAGCAAGTTACTAAAAGTAAATGTAAGTAATTAAAATTTATTCAAATACAAGGATTGGTTGAGGTCTAGTCACTGATTACAACTCTTAACATTAATGTTACCCCTTTATGAAATTTTATAAACGTATGTCTTGTATTTGGAATATTTTACAAAGTGTTTGCCCCTGGTACTAACGACTCTTGATGTGACTAAATACCCCGGCGAGTCTGTCAGTGCCTGCCTTCCGTCAGGATTACTACCATGCTCCAGTACCTTAGTGAGCATTTGTTCTTAAGGCCTCCTCGTGTACCTTGTTACCCTTTTGCATAGGGTCCCAGAGATCCTTGCTTCCTTCTGCTAAAGGTCCCTACTTCAAATTCTGTGGGTCTGAAGTTATGGTCAGTTTTGTTCCTTAGTTATATTTTTTCCACTTTGTAGTAGCTTTAGTAGTCTTATGAAGGTTTTAGGGCTTCCCAGGTGGCTCAGTGGTAAAGAATCCACCTGCTAATACAGGAGATTTGGGTTTGATTCCTGGGTCAGGAACATTCCCTGAAGAAGGAAGTGGCAACCCACTCCAATATTCTTGCCTGGAGAATCCCATGGATAGAGGAGCCTGACGGGCTACAGTCCATGGGTTCACAAAAGAGTCAGACACGACTTAGTGACTAAATAGCAACAATAGTAAAGGCATGACGTCTTAAACTTATTTCTTTTAAGGACCTTCCTGGTTTTTGCATCATGTACTCCATAGTACTTATTAAAGCTGATTTCCTGCTAAGTTTCCATTTAGAACTGTCCTAGGATCAGAAACAGCCTTCTAAAAATATCCAGACACTTATACAGAGAGTAGAAAGAGAATTTGAAATATTCATTGGACTGAAAAGGATTGATTCCAACCTGGTTTGATGCTAGAGTTTCAAATACAGTCCTTGGCCCTGTAATGTCTGAAGCAGTTGGCCTTCTCTTGGCGTTACTGAGGCCGCCTCTCGTTTTACAGGGCAGCACCACTGCTATTTGTGCCACGGGCCTTCGGAATTTGGGGAATACGTGTTTCATGAATGCCATCCTTCAGTCACTCAGGTAATGTTACAGTCAGACCTCAGCTATCTAATGTTAGTTTCTGGTGGAATGGTTAAGAGCAAAGGGTCCACGTTCAGGTTCTGTCTCTGGCCCTGACTCTAGCCTGGTAACTCAGGGCAAGTTACCTCAGTTCCCTGCGCCTTAGTTTTCTCATCAGTGAAATGGGGATAATAGTCTGCCTCACGGAGTAGCTGGGAAGATAGTGTATAATTTGCATGAAGTGCTTAGAGCAGTGTCTGGCAGTAAATAACTGTTAGCAGTTATTATTTAGTTCCTGTCACTTCTTAAATAGGCTTGACCACAGGCCAGCAAACTTCTGAAAAAGGCCAGATTAAATAAATATTTTTAATCTTTGCATGCCACATCCAGGCCCTCTCACATATTTTCCTCCTCTCTTCAATACTTCCCTCCCTTTTAAACAACTCTTTAAAAATACAAAACTCATTTTAAAAATGGAAAAGCTCACTGGCCCAGGGCCAGATTTGCCCTGTGGACCATAGTTCGCAGACCCCTGGGCTGAAAAGAGCCTTGTTCAGAGAGCTCAGTTTAGTCATTAGTTTTGTCTTAAGTATGGTCATTAGATCAGGATCCTCAACGTGTAGGATGAGCAGTGAAAAATAAAACAGGCAACAAGGCTGACCTAAGTTATCTAAAAGAGATTATTTAGAAAGTTGAGTACTTTCAGATTCTAATGTGGTATCATAAAGACCAGAATAAATTATTTTCCCAGGGCCAGAAGCTACATGTGCTCTCTCCTTAAAGGGGCTGGCTCTCAGCTTTTCTTGCTTGCAGAAGAAATTCTAGTTGCTACTGAATTCTCCTTGTTACTCTGTATAGTATATTCAAACAATATGGTTGCTCTCATAGTTTACTTCTGCTGGAGGAAATTATTGAACACCTGGAAACAAACACCCTGAAAAGAAAGAAATGGTGACAATCTCTGATTGGGAAGGGGGATTGAGGATCTTGGGAACAGAGAGTTTGCTTTAAGGTCTTTCTTTATTTCTGCAAAGTCATCTACTTGTATTATTTTCTGGGAACAAAAGAGGAATCTTAATGAAGAAACATGATGTAAGAGATTGCATTGAATACCACTTTAATGAGAAACTGACAGATCACATTTTCAAAATCCATATGTGGGTCTCATAATACTTTCTTTATAGGCCCTAGGACATTTAAAAAATAATTTTCTTTCCTTCCTTTTAAAATAGTAACATTGAGCAGTTTTGCTGTTATTTCAAAGAGCTGCCTGCTGTGGAATTACGGAATGGGAAGACAGCAGGACGGCGAACATACCACACCAGGAGCCAGGGGGATAACAACGTGTGAGTCTCAAAATATGTCCTTTCTGGCTTTGAGCTACAGAACAAATGACTCTTACTGGTGATTTCCATTGTGTTATGTGAGTAAATAGGCACGTGCACTTAAAAAGAAACTCTTAACAGTTGTGTTTCAGTACTTAGCTGGCAGTCTTAATAATTGTCGGAATTCTTTTATCTCTATTTACCTAGCAGGCAGGATAAATTCAGCACTCTACTTGTGGAGTCTATGGATTGGGGCATTCTAAAATTGACATCTATGAATGAAGCACAGTTCTAGGTATAGAGCAGCATGAATGTCATTAGTCTTTGTGAATTAACTTGTGTGATCGGGTTAGGTAAACCTGTCTTGAATAATTAATTTGCAGTTATCAAATTCATTATGGGGCAGTACAGTCATTATTAGTTGATGTGGGAGGAGGAAGTGACAAGTGATTATTGAGAACCAAAACAATATGTATTCAAATTCAAACCATGTTCTATTGGGGTTCAGAAGTTGTGTCATCTTATCATGGTTGTAAGAGGCATCTTAACATTATTGAAATGAGGCTATGACAATGTAATGTTTTCCCTGTCTGCCCATCCCTGCTCTCACACACCCCATCCCCACACATTCTGAAAAGCCACACATAATCCAATACTTAACAGTCTGACACTGTTCTTCCTGCCTGGCTGAGGGAGAATAGCATAGACCGTGTTAGAAGAGTGTGCAGTGTGGAATATGCAGTGAAGCCAGGCATTGGCGCAGGGAGGGCATGATATCATGAGGAGTGGAGTAGTGAGAGTCTGCTTTGGTAGCAGCGTGCAGGATGAGCTAAAACGTGCCTGTGTTCAAGGAGGCTTCTTCACACATTATAGTAATTGGTTAGAGGGAATAGCAGTGAAACGAAGAGAAAAAAATACATGTGCACAAAAGGGAAGAATTAGTAGTACTTGATGCATTAGTGTGATTTAGGGTTTAGTTACAAATTACAAAAATTGCCTCTGGCTATCTTATGCAGAAAAGGAATTTATTGAAGGTCTTTGGTGAACTTACCATAAGCAGATGGGTGGAAAATCAGGTTAATGAGTCCAGGCATATATAAAGGTGTCCTTATTAGGACCACTGTCCATGCCCCGCCTAAGTTTTCCCACTGCCAGCACTGCTGGGGTTGGTCCTGGGGGGAAGCTGCTGTTATTGCTCCTTCCATCTCCCCCCCCACACTCCTGAAGATACTCGTTGCCACCTGAAATGATTTGGCACTGTCACAGCCTCGTTTCTAATTCCTGCTTCAAACAGGCATACCAGGGCCATGTACCGGAATCCTGGCTGCAAGGAGGGAGTGGGGCAAGGGCTGAGGAGCAAGTATTTAGCGTTTTCAGCTTCCATAGTGGGGGGCAGGCTTTGACTCTCACAAGACTCTTTAAGATGGAGTTCCTCAAACACAGGATGAGGATTGAGGTACTAGGAAGTAAAAAACATAATTTCTATCTCAGGAGCCTGTTGGATGACAGGGGTTGAGAAAGAAGGTGGTGAGATTCTCTCTGGTGTCTATGAGGATGGTAGCTGTATTGACACATACAGTCATTGCAGTTGAGGAGGTGTTTGAGTTTACCTTTGTGCATAGAAAACCAAAACTAATGGTGACTTAAGCATCCCTGGTTTCTTTTCTTATGTAAAAGTTGGAGGTAATCCATCTAGCTTTCTTACAATCACCGGGCTCACCTGACGTTCTGTCCACCATCCCTGGCTGTGGCTCTCATCTACACCGTCCACAGTGCTGCTGGGGAGCCACCGTTTCAACTTCATTCTAGCCGGAAGAAAGAAGGAGTGAAGAAGGACCACTCTTTCTCTTTAAGGGGATTTGTCAGAAGTTGGACACACTCAGAATTTTTTATTCCATGAACTCATATGCCAAGAAAAAAGTGGAAGCTGTATTCCTGTGGGGGGAGTGAGTGGAGACCGGGCGACCGTAGGAGCAGGGAGCAGGTTTAGGACACACTGCGTGGGAAGAGACTAGAGGACGCCAGGAGGACGTTCCTGCTGGGACCTGGAGACACCTGAGTAAAAGCAGTCATGAGAAAAATGTGGGTTTCAGATTTGGATTTGAGTGTTCTTGCCTGGAGAATCCCAGGGATGGGGTCGCACAGAGTCGGACACGACTGAAGTGACTTAGCAGTAGCAGTGCAGAGGTGAGTTTTGAAGCTCTGCAGTCAGATTACCTCTCTGCAGCAGAGATGAGCAGACAGCGCCGAACAAGTCGGAGAGGTGCTCCTAGTGAGGGGCAAGAAGGAAAGAGCCAGGAGGTGGACAAGGGATTCTGTTACTTGTTTTACATGCTTGAAAATATGCATCAGTAAGTAATTTGGTTTGTAACTTATCCATTGCTTTATTATACAAGTATGATGGTACTTTGGCATACTCAAGAGTTCACCATACAATTGAAAAACTAGTTTTGTCAAGTAATTACTGCTTTTTATATGGGTTTTTGAGATGCTGTTACTTAACTGTCAGATTTAGTTCAGAAGAGACCAAACTTTTTATGTTTTTATATTTTATTTGTGAATTTTAGACAGTTTGGCATTGTGTAGTAAAACACTAGCCTCTTGTGAATGCAGTGGGGTCTCATCATCCCTTCCTCTCTTCTAGGTCTTTGGTGGAAGAA
The DNA here is from genome assembly GCF_023699985.2 of Odocoileus virginianus. Taxonomy (NCBI): domain Eukaryota; kingdom Metazoa; phylum Chordata; class Mammalia; order Artiodactyla; family Cervidae; genus Odocoileus; species Odocoileus virginianus. The sequence continues at coordinate 35,589,803 of NC_069679.1, read as the reverse complement.
TTTAGAAAGACACTCTGTGCTTTATGGCAAGGTAGCCAGACTGCATTTAGCCCAGAGTCCTTGTTTTATGTTGTTTGGAAGATTATGCCCAATTTTAGGTAAGTAATATTTAATGAAGGATATTTAAAACATTAATAGTAGTCCTTACATTGTTCCTGAAACAATTTCCAACAAGTGGTATTCTTGGTAATGAAGACTGTTTTGTTTTTTAAGGAGAAGGTAAGTTGGATATATCCTACTAGATAATGTGTTTAAATAATAGACCTCAGAAATGTCTTTAACAAAAAGCAGGGCATTTTGTTGTTATAAAAGCAAAGACCTTATAAATAACTTATGTGCTCTAGGAAAACATACTGGGCAAAATTTCCTTGATTCTTTTAAAATCTTATAAACGGTAATTATCATCATACACTGTCTTATTTCAGCTAAAAGAAAAAAATCCAAATGTAATCAGTAGAAAACCATGGCACTGTATTCCAGACTGTAGTTAAGTCCATAAGATTCATTTCTCAGACAGTAACAAAATGAACAGATCATCTCCTTACATGGCTGCAGTCGCTGAGTTTTCCATGTTGTTTATCTAGTCTCACTTGAGAGGGAAACGCCCTGCTGTCAGAAAAGCCCCTCTTCTCCTAGGCTCATCAGCCCTGTAGCGAGCAGCAGATTTGAAGCACTGCGGGTGTTTGACAAAGCCTTTGCCACCTTCTGCTGATTTCATCTTTCTGAAGCACATCATGGTTCTTACTAGTCATGATTCTGGCATCTAATATATGCTCCTCTCCTTTTTTAAAGCCAGCACGGTGTAGTAAACCCTAGCAGTGTATCTTGCTTGATTGTCTCAGAGTGGTTCAGATCTATGGGTAGTGTGGAGAAATGTCTGAAGGGTAACAGGAGTTGTTGCCTTCCTGAAGAGTGTGGCCTTGAGGGTCGGATGTAATTGACTATTGTTAACCCTGGTCTTTGTTTTGAAGGATATTTCTTTTCTATTTCATGTTGTTGAAATCTCTTCTCAGGAAAGAATATCTTGTAAGAATTTTAGCATTATCTGACTCTAAATAGGAAAGGTAGAAATGATTGTTAAGTTATCGTTAATCACTGGTAGAAATTTCTATCAATCACCTAGTTAGACAACTTTATTTTCTTGGGCTCCAAAATCACTGCAGGTGGTGACTGCAGCCGTGAAATTAAAAGAAGCTTGTTGGAAGAAAAGCAATGATTAACCTAGATAGCATTTTAAAAAGCAGAGACGTTACTTTGCTGACAAAGTTCTGTCTAGTCAAAGCTATGGTTTTTCCAGTAGTCATGTATGGATGTGAGAGTTGGACCATAAAGAAAGCTGAGTGGTGAAGAATTGCTGCTTTTGAACTTTGGTGTCAGAGAAGACTCAAGAGTCCCTTGGACTGCAAGGAGATCCAACCAGTCAATCCTAAAGGAAATAAATCCCAAATTCATTGGAAGGACTGATGCTGAAGCTGAAGCTCCACTCCTTTGGCCACGTGATGTGAAGAACTGAATCACTGGAAAAAAACCCTGATGCTGGGAAAGATTAAAGGCAGGAGGAGAAGGGGACAACAGGATGAGATGGTTGGATGCCATTACCGACTCAATGGACATGAGTTTGAGTAAGCTCCAGGAACTGGTGATGGACAGGGAAACCTGGCATGCTGCAGTCCATGGGTTTGCAAAGAGTCAGACATGACTGAGCGACTGAACTGACCTAGTTAGACTCTTGATAGGGATTTAATCCTTGTGTTTTGTTATCAGATAAAAAGTGCTTCCATTTGTTGAGTATCTATTATGTGCCAAGCACTTTGGGTATTTTATATTTGATCTTCGTTAAGAAACACAACAGAATTCCCATCAAGGTAGGAAGCATTGCTGTTGTTCAGTTGCTAAGTCATGTCTAACTCTCTGCAACCCCATAGACTGCAACACGCCAGGCCTCCCTGCCCTTCACTAGCTCCCATGAACTTTGCCCAAGTTCATGTTCATTGAATCGGTAATGGACTTGATTCAGTGGACTATCCATGATTCAATGGGCTATCCATGATTCAATCGGCTGTCCAACCATCTCATCCTCTGCCACTCTCTTCTCCTTTTTGCCTTCAATCTTTCCCAGCATCTGAGTATTTTTCCAGTGAGTTGGCTGTTCACATCAGATGGCCAAAGTATTGAAGCTTCAGCATCAGCCCTTCCAGTGAGTATTCAGGGTTGATTTCCTTTAAGATTTACTGGTTTGATCTTCTTGCTGTCCAAGGGACTCTCAAGAGTCTTCTCCAACACCACAGTTCAAAAGCATCAATTCTTTGGCACTCAGCCTTCTTTATGGGCCAACTCACATCCATCCATGACTACTGGAAAAATCATAGCTTTGACTATTTGGACCTTTGTCACCAAAGTGATATCTTTGCTCTTTAATACTCTGTCTAGGTTTGTCATAGCTTTCTTTTCAAGGAGTAAGCATCTTCTGATTTCATGGCTGCAATTATTATCCACAGGAAGTGTTAGCCTCATTTTAAAGATGAAACTTCGACAAAGGAGAGCAGTTCAGTGTTATGCATCTAGTAGGTGTTAGGACCAGAATGAGAACCCAGGTCTTTATGGCACTGGTCACTGATAGATGTGTTCACAGTAAACTTGTAGGAACTTGTTCCCATGCCCAAGTGAGGCCTATCAGCTGTTTCTGTACTCTTCTACTTGGATTGCATGGTGACTCAGTTCCCTCTTCATTTAATAGAATTCTGCTTTTCATCTAAATCTTCCCATTACCTCTACCAGTTTATTTATTCTAGCCGTGAGCGTGAGTTAGTTTTTAGCTACCTAATTTTATACATTCTATTATTCCTACCAATGAAAGAAAAGAACTGGAAAAGCTGACCAGGTTGAGAAATTTGGATGGCGTTGCTGGAGTGATTCCTGTAAAACATGGCCTCTTAGATCTCGCTAATGACTGAGAGACTAAGCAGAATAACATGTCTCTGTGTTCTCAGCAGGGCTTTCTCTTTGTTCTGTAATAATTCATATTGTTCCCCACTTCCATGTTGTTGTTCAGTCACCAAGTCGTGTCCTACTCTCTGTGACCTCAAGGATTGTAGCCCACCAGGCTCCTCTGTCCATGGGATTTTACAGGCAAGAATACTGGAGTGGGTTTCTCAAAGAATAATTTTCTCTTGGTTAGACCTAGATCTTGAGATTGTATCATGGATAAAGTTTTAGTGCAGGGTCACTGCCCAATGCCCAGGTGTAAGGCTGTGAGGTAGGGTTTTCTTCTTATAATTGTTACTCCTATTATATATATTGGGCTTCCCTGGTGGCTCAGTTGGTGAAGAAACCTCCTGCATTGTAGGAGACCTGGGTTTGATCCCTGGGTCGGGAAGATCCCCTGGAGGAGGAAATGGCAACCCTCTCCAGGATGTTTGCCTGGAAAGTCCCATGGACAGAGAAGCTTGGCGGGCTGCAACCTATGGCGTCACAAAAGAGTTGAACATGACTTAGTGGCTAAACCACCACTACTTCTTATGTATACAGGGTAAAGTTCTTATAACATGCCAAAGTGGAAATGAAGTGAGTCTTGAATTATGTTTTTATTGTAGTTATAATCCCAAAGTAAAATTTTTTACAGTTTAGAAAACCCATTTTCCTTGGTTAACAGATGTCAGTATCCAGGGAGTTTGATCTCTGAAAACAACTTTCATCTCATTGTATGTCTCCATCAGAGCTCATGGACAACACGTCACAGGTGTGTTGTTCTTGAGCAGTAATATTTTGAAAGAAATCTTGTCTGAGAGTGTCAACAGTATGCTTAAAATATTCAGTAAATCGTGTTGTAAACAGATGTACTACATCCAGGCCTTGTGGCTCCATTTATAGAGCACAGGCAGAGTGGATTGAGCATTATTCTTATGGCCTTAGGATTTTCAGACTGGTAAATGAGCACTGGCTTCAGCTTCAAGTCTCCAGCTGCATTAGCCCCTAACAGGAAAGTCACTCTGTCCTTTGAAGCCAGACGTTGACTTCTCCTCTCTGGCCGTGAAAGTCCTAGATGACATCATCTTCCAGTATAAAGCTGTTTTGTCAACATTGAAAATCTGTTGGTTAGTGTAGCCACCTTCATTGTTGATCTTAGCAAGATCTGGATATCTTGCTGCAGGTTCTACATCAGCACTTGCCGCTTCACCTTGCACATGTATGTTAGGGAGATGGATTCTTTCTTTAAACCTCACTTACCAACCTCTGCTAGCTTCAAGCTTTTCTCCTGCAGCTTCCTCACCTCTCTCAGCCTTCCTGGAATGGAGGAGAGTTATTAAGGCCTTGCTCTAAATTAGGCTTTGGCTGAAGGAAATGTTGTGGCTGGTTTGATCTTCTGTCCAGACTGATAAATCTTTCTCCCTATCAGCAATAGGGTCTCACTTTTTAAATCAATGGTGTCTTCCCTGGGGTAGCACTTTTAAGTTCCTTCAAGAACTTTTCCTTTGCTTTCACAACCTGTCTGTTTGGTGCAAGAGGCCTAGCTTTTGGCCTCTGTCGGCTTTTGACATATCTTCCTCACTAAGCTTAATCCTTTTAGCTTTTGGTTTAAAATGAGAGACTTGCGACTCTTCCTGTCAGTTAAACACTTAGAGGCCATTAAGGGTTGTTATTTGGCCTAGTTTGAATATCATTGTGTCTCAAGGAATACAGAGGCCCAAAGGGAGGGAGAAAGGCAGGAACAGCTTGTCCCTGGAACAGTCAGAACACACACAACATTTACTAAGCTTGCTGCTTTACATGGTTGTGGCACCCTAAAACAGTTACCAGAGTAACATCAAAGATCACTGACCATTGATCACGGTAACAAACATAATAGTAATAATGGACAAATTTTAAGTTTTACAGGAATTACCAAAATGTGATAAGAGACACAGAGTGAACAAATGTTGGAAAATGGCCCCAACAGACTTGCCTAAAGCAGGGTTGCCACAGACCTTCGACTTGTAAAAACCGCAGCACCTGCAAAGCACACTAAAGCAAAGTGCAGTAAAACGAGATACACCTGTATTCTAATTAGGAATTTATCTATTGTATGGTTTTTTTGTGTGTTTGTAAACAAAAAATTATTTTCATTTTCTTTTTTTTTTAATTTTTAATTTTCATTTTCTAGTATTTTTGTCTCAAAGAAACTCAGCCTTGATTAATGTCTTACACTGGGTAGGAATAGCTAAATGTAACTGCTTTTGGTTTTACAGATAATTTGGGCAAAATTGTAACTTATTTTAAATATGAACAGAACCTAAAACTCTTACGTGTCCTAGATATTTCAGAAGCAGCTTGTGCCATTTTCCACGTAATGCAGTGGTCCTCACTAAACAGCAGATGGCCAGTGATGCATAGGCATGTGTCAGTTGTGCATGTTGGAGCCTCGCACAGGTGCTTGTGTGTGCCTGTATTATGTGGTGTCTGTTTCATTTGGAATATCTGCTTTCCACTTAAACAGGCTCAAAGTAACATTTTCTTCATTGGAACCTTTCTTTGTTCTTAAGATGAAGAGACAGTTGCCCTACGTTCCTGTGTGTTTTACCTCAGCAGTGTCCCTCATTCAGAATGGAGGCCTTATGATCGTCTAGGCTTTTTATGTTTGCAGTGTGCTCTCTAAGATGATTTATCTTTATGATACAGATTTTCTATAGACATTAAAGAGAAAGAGGTAATCTTTATGTAAGGTCACAAACAAGTGAGGATAAGGAACAGTGGTAAAACTGGAGCTGCTATTCTACAGATAAGTCAATGAAAGATTTTATTTAAATGTTTAGAAATGGAATTGTAAATGTTTCTTTAGTCAGAATTAAAAAAAAAAAAGTCCTAGTCCTAGAAGAAATACTCTTCCTTCTCTGGGTAAAGATCACAAATTGTAACAGATGCCTATAACTTACCTTTATGAAATAATGAGTGTTCCATGATCTCATATAGGTCATCAAATGTATTTCTAATGGTAAAGGAAACAGTAGAAAATAATGTATTTTGATATAAGGAAAGTGAATCATGGTGTGGTTGGAAATGTTCATTAATGTACATTAGATTATTTTAAGGGATGGATATGTGTTTGATGAAAATGCAAATTGACATAACTACAAGATACAGGTTTTAATGATCCATTTTAGAAAATGATGATTAGATATTAGGTTATTTTGGTCAGACAATAAAACTTTTTTATATAAGATAGAATTTCAGATATGACCTGAGATACTGATATTATCTTTCAGTCATGAAAAAGATGTATATTGAAAAGGTTTAAAGCATCTCCTTAGGTATATATAAAGGAACTACGAAGTTTGAATAGTTTTACTTAAGTTTGACATTTTATTCATAAGAGTCTTAAATACTTAAACAACATATGTATTACTATTTAGTTGCTAAATAGTTTAGAAAAAGTTACAGTGAAATACTTTTGATGTAAATTCCATTGATTAGGCAGATCATTTCCATAATTTATTTCCAGGAAAAATTTTAGGAAAAGGGGAGAAATCTGGCTAAAAGAAATTTTGTTTGTGGAACCACTGCCTAGAAGGGCAATGAAAGTTTTGACTCCAGATCAGGTCAGAAAACTTGCCACTTAGGGCAGAGATTAAAGAGAACCTTCCATGCTGGTAAAAATTGTAGTCTTTCTTATCCATAATTTTATAAATATGCTTTAGACATCATGCTGATTTATCAACATAAACCTCTAACCCTTCTAGCTGTACCAGCTTAATTTTGTCAGATTTCATTATTCTGCACTTGTCATTGATCTGTATTAGTACAAGAATTCCATAGAATTTCCTGACTGAATACAGTTTAAGAAATAACCTCAGAATATGTGGCTATATATATTCAAGTTTTAGGCTACAGCATAACTGTATATGAGTCAATGCATTTTGAAAATTTTGTTTAAAAAAATGTCCTTTGAATCAGAGATTAGGATGATAGAATGTTACACATCTTCAGCTCTTTAGATAAAATTTTTCTTCCTTTCAGCCAGTGTTTGAAAATTATCTTTTAATCTAAAGGTTTTATTTCTTAAAACAAACTTTAATAAAACTTTAGACCTGGTTTTCTGGTGCAGGTATGATGTGAAGTTTTAACGTGTGAACGTCTCCTAGAGAGGCTACGTGGGAAATGAGGAAATTCACAGTCCACCAGGAGACAGAGTTGTGGTCCCATCTCTGTTACTCTCCTGTTGTAGGACTTCAGGCAGGTCACACAACCCCCTTTTTGCCTCTCAGTGTTCCTCTTGGGTGAAGTCAGTTGAGGTTAGTGTAAGTCCAATTAGCTCTACTAGTCCGTATTTCCAAACTGATTTTTAAGAAGTGGAATTCTTGTCTTGAAGGGAATTTTATGTGTAAGATAAGAAGGAAGTGAGGGTGAAGGACAAGGGAGCCCCCCTGTGTTCTGAGCGCAGCGTCGCGGCCCTCCCAGCACCACCCTCCAGCGAGCTGGGCTGGGTAGGCAGAGCCCCTCGGTGACTGACTGCGTTTGCTTCTAGGGGCTACCAGCAGCAGGATGCCCATGAGTTCATGCGCTACCTGTTAGACCACCTGCACTTGGAACTCCAGGGTGGTTTCAACGGTATTTCCCGCTCATCAATTCTGCAAGAGAATTCTACTCTGTCTGCAAGTAACAAATGTTGCATGTAAGATTTCATTTCCATTTGTTCACTAATCACAAGGGCTTAAAATATTTTGAATGTGTATTTTCCTACAGCTTCATTTTGGACTTAACTTTTCCAAAAATAATTTTATTTTTTTAACCTGTTTTTTAATCATACCGAGGCACTGATAACTTTTCTGAATTTTGGGGTTTTTTTGCCTATCAGTATGAACAAAACAACCGTTTGGTTGCTTTCCCAAGTACTAATACTTGGGATCAGAATGTTTATTTTGCTAAGAAAGACATAATCGACTTTTATTTCAGCTTGGATTTTGCTTATTTGTCTCCTTGTGTTCAAATTTTGGGAAAAACTTTATACTTATCTATGCAAGAAAGGGACTTTATAAGATGAATTCCCCAAAGAATGAAAGAAAATAATATATAGGGTTGCTGTCATATTATTGCCTGGCAGTCCATAAATCTGTAGTCTCATAGTTAATCTGATTGTATCAGAGAAGGGCAATTAATATGAATGGCCATACTTCTTAAAATGTTTGATCCTCAAGGTTCTAGGAGCTGTGTTCAAGTTAGAAACAAGGATGGAGGGGGAAGGAACTGTGATCTGGTAGAAATGTCCCTGCTGCTAGCATCAGTTCAAACATAGGATTAGATAACAAATTCTGCTTTGTATTTTATGTGGTGGTATAGTCATACAAGTAGGATGCTGAGCTGGGCTCTAAGGAGGCGAGTCCTTGGGAAGTGAGGGGGCATCACATTTTGTGATAGTCACAGGTGGTTCTTTTAGTAACTCCTGAGTTTTCAGTATTAATCCATATCTTTTAATGGTATTTTAAATAATAGTAAATTTTAAGTTTCATTAGTGAGTTAGGAACATAAAAGTGAAAGTCGCTCAGTCTTGTCCGACTCTTTATAACCCCATAGACTATACAGTCTATGGAATTCTCCAGGCTAGAATACTGGAGTGGGTAGCTATTCCCTTCTCAGATATTAAAAATTCAGGCTTCTTTATATTTCCTTAAATTCACTGGCGGATGCATTTCAGGATCTAAGGATGAGACTTGCTAAGACTGCAAAAAAAAAAAAAAAATCAACAAAAAAGGTCTCCTGTGTTTGTATTTATTCATATAAACACATAAAACCCTACTGAAGGTGGGGGTGAGGATGGCAGAAATAAATAGCAGGTGGGTTCTTTTTAATATATAGAAAATTGTTAGTGCAAGTATAAAGGACCTCCTCAGCATAACAGCCTGTCCAAGTAGCTAATATTTACACTTTCTTGGTGTGCAGTTATAATGTAGAATAGTGATTTTGAAATAATTTTAAAATAGCCAAGACTTGATTAGTATCTTTTGTTCAGAGGAAGAAATTGTAATGGAAGAAGTACATTGAGTTTAAATGTACTGCTTTTTATTTTTTTTATTTTTTTTTTCCATTTATTTTTATTAGTTGGAGGCTAGTTACTTTACATCATTACAGTAGTTTTTGTCATACATTGAAATGAATTAGCCATGGATTTACATGTATTCCCCATCCCAGTCCCCCCTCCCATCTCCCTTTCCACCCGATCCCTCTGGGTCTTCCCAGTGCACCAGGCCCGAGCACTTGTCTCATGCACCCAACCTGGGCTGGTGATCTGTTTCACCCTAGATAATATACATGTTTCAATGCTGTTCTCTTGAAACATCCCACCCTCGCCTTCTCCCAGAGTCCACAAGTCTGTTCTATACATCTGAGTCTCTTTTTCTGTTTTGCATATAGGGTTATCATTACCATCTTTCTAAAGTCCATATATATGTGTTAGTATACTGTAATGGTCTTTATCTTTCTGGCTTACTTCGCTCTGTATAATGGGCTCCAGTTTCATCCATCTCATTAGAACTGATTGAAATGAATTCTTTTTAATGGCTGAGTAATATTCCATGGTGTATATGTACCACAGCTTCCTCATCCATTCGTCTGCTGATGGGCGTCTGGGTTGCTTCCAATGTACTGCTTTTTAATAAAGCAGTTTCCACTTTAATTAAAGGCAGCAGAGTATGTGAATATCAGTATGAAAGGATCAGTCATAAACCCTTTATTTTCAGTAGATTTTTGGGGGGGTATATCCTTTGTAGTACTAAAATCATGTATCTTATGAACAACTTAAAAAGCTACAGTGTATTTCTTTTACCAGTATAGAAGGAAGCCCTTTCAAAGAAAAGGAAGCAGAACTTTTAAAATAATAGGTTTGCTTGGGTAGGTTTTTTCTGTCTCATCATTGCAGTAGGTTTCATTTGGAGCACTCAAAGTGTGGTTCAGTGTGTTAGGAATACTATTGACTGCAAGTGACAGAAACCACCTCAAATTACTGTTAGTAAAAAAGAGCAATATCCTGGCTCAGATAACTGCATAAGTTTACAAAAGTTCACATTTGTGTTCACTATAGTGCTATTAATGAAAGCACACAATAAAATAACCTCAGTACCATTAATAATTTATTTATATTCTGATTTATCTTTATTTGTTCTGTTGACAGTTTTATGTGGGTTCCTGTGGTTGCAGTGAAACCTGGAGGCATTTGGGATTTTAAATATTTTTTACCAAAGTATATACCCATCAATACTATATTGTTAAGAGAAGGAGCATAGTGTTCACAGAAGGTGCTTAGGTCAGGCCAGCTGTGTGAACTTGGGCCAAGTTATTTAACCTTTGAACCTCAGCTTCCTTGTCTGTAAGATGGGGATAATCTTCTCTACCTCAGAGTTGTTGTGAGCATTAGTTTAGCACACGGAAAGTACTTAGAATGGAGCCTGGCCCGTAAGTACATAAGTGCTTGTCAGCTGTTATTGTCCAAACCGTGGCACGCTGTGCACCTGTCAGAGTGAGGTACACATCCAGGATACATACTTAGGGAAGAGAAGACAAGCAGAAGGCAGGTATGACCCTGATTATTCAGATCAAAGATGCTTACAGTACTCAACAGGCTTTCTTTTCGGTAAGCACTTGTCTAAAAAGCATTGTACGTATATTCTCATATCATCATCACCAGGCTTCTAAGGTAGGTAGATGTTATTCCTATTTTACATTTGATGAAGCTGAGGCACACATAGGTTAAGTAACATTAGGACAATTAGTGTCTTATTGTTCTTACAGTGCTGTACATATTTTTGATCTCTACAAGGGAAATATTGTTTAAGTGTTTAATTGTGAAATCATCTCTCTACCAGTGATGACTAAGTATATGTTAAATTTGTTTACCTCATTTTCCCCAAATGTGACCATCTAAAAAAAAATCTTAAACTATCTTTGATGAAGGTTGTTGTTCAAAGTAATGTAATTTAGAGAGATCCCCATATGATGAGAAATCTTGCAAAGGATCTAATATAAAAGGGTTTCCTATTTCCTGAGGGGTATATTTGAGGGAAAAGGGGTCCTCTTCCTCCGAGTGCAGGTATGTATGTGATCTATTAGTAATGGCAAATGTTCAGTGTTAGTAACTTTTGTATTATAGAAGGTAGTGGGATTGGGAGAGGGGTCAGAGAAGGCCAGTGGCTTAAACCTTGTATTTGGTATACATCTATGTAGCTTTTAAGCTTTTGTGTTATTCTATAATTTAAATTAACATATATATATATATCCCCCAAAGGGAGTGGGGAGTGACCTAGAGGAGCTTTTACATATATTTTAGTTTTTTACTGAGATATTTTCCTGTGTGATTTTCTTTAGAAATGGAGCATCTACAGTTGTCACGGCTATATTCGGAGGCATTCTCCAAAATGAGGTTAACTGTCTCATATGTGGGACAGAATCTAGAAAGTTTGATCCATTCCTAGGTAAGACATATTTGGCATGTGATGATATGATACTGTATTAAAATAATAACTGCAATGTTTCCTTTGAAAGCTAAGACAGTAAAGAGATAAATCTGTAAAAATACATCATTTTTGGAAATTATTTTTTGCTTGGTTATATATTCCTTTAACAGTTCTGTTTTCCTATTTCCTTTTAAGACCTTTCATTAGATATTCCAAGTCAGTTCAGAAATAAGCGCTCTAAGAATCAAGAAAATGGACCAACTTGTTCATTACGAGGTAAAGATACTTTAATATTCTGGAGTTTTTCCCCCACCCTGAAATAGCTGAATAATACATTTATAAGCTTCATCTGTAAGTGCTGTGTTGTTGATTGTTTTAATGAATTTGTGCTATAACTTAAGTCAAACCTGAATGTCTCTTCCTGTCCAAAAAAATTGTTTAGCAAGAATACCTGCCAGAGGTATTGACCTGCTAGCAAGTGTAAAATATTTCTTACCTTTCTCTTTTTATTTATTTTTGAACTTTTTATTTTGTATTGGTGTGAGGTCAACTAATAATGTTGTGATAGTTTCAGGTGGACAGCAAAGGGACTCAGCCATATCTATATGCATATGTATCCGTTCTGCCCCAGACGCTTCTGTCTTTTTTTTAATAATTGTAACTCTATCACAGAACTTTCTTCTGATCTAATGAAATAGAATTTATTCTATGGCTATTCCCCTAGTACCAGAGGGAGAAAGAACCTCAGAAAAGCTTTATGAATTGTGGTGTCATTTACTCTTTTGTATGATAATTTGAGAGCTGTTGATGATAACAACTGTTGGTTAAGCCTGAGGCCTTGCTTTTAATTGGAAGATTAAAATTCACTTTTGAGAGATTTTTGAACAAATTTTTTCCTTCGTGATTTAGTCAAGGCAAAAGACCTGTCCTTGATCAACCACTAAAATGACTATTCTCTTCAGTCAGAGAAAGAACCTAGGATAGGGGGAAAAGAAAAAAAGAGGATCTAGTATGTGTCCTGTCATTAAGGACCACTACAGTGAAGGCAGATAACAAAATTCTACCCTGAAGGGCATGTTCACAAAAAACAATTTTAGATAATGTTGTCATAATGATTTATACACATATTATGTAATCTTTTCTTATAGAACAGAAGGTTCTGTTGGTCTAAACATGCAACCACAAAGTCACATGTGCCTATTAAAATTTAATCGAAATTTAAAACTCAGGTGCTCAGTAGCCATATAGAGCCAGTGGTCAGCACAGATGCAGAATATTTCCACTATTGCATAAAGTGCCATCATGGACAGTGCTGCTCTAGAATCAAATTATTCAGCAAAATGTATATGAAAACACTTCGTAGATGCTTTTAGTTTGTTCTCCATCTGTCTGACAGTGTTGTCTGTCTTTTCTGAACAAGAGTATGGAATAAATTTAAGGAAGCCCCATTCATGCTGCTGCTGCTGCTAAGTCATGTCAGTCGTGTCCGACTCTGTGCGACCCCATGGACTGCAGCCTACCAGGCTCCCCCATCCCTGGAATTCTCTAGGCAAGAACACTGGAGTGGGTTAACATTGCCTTCTGTAGTGCATGAAAGTGAAGAGTGAAAGTGAAGCCGCTCAGTTGTGTCCGACTCTTAGCGACCCCATGGACTGTAGCTTACCAGGCTCCTCCATCCATGGGATTTCCCAGGCAAGAGTACTGGAGTGGGGTGCCATTGCCTTCTCCCCATTCATGCTACTTCCCCCTAAAATATGTGGCTACAGTATGTTTCTCTAAAACTGTTTCTGGCCTGTTTGAGATTAAGAAAATATCACAGTTTACTTAATAGCAAATGTCAGATCATCTTCCCTGTATATATACAGCATGTGAATTCAGGCTAATTTAAGCATAAAACAAACATTATTTGATCATTTAGAGAGGAAATCAATGAAAATTTTAAAAGAATTAGCCTTAAACTATATCATCTAAATTAGACTGAATTCATCTTAAAATTTCAATAAGAACACTAATATTAATGTTATTCTTCAGTATATACATATATATGGGTATATATCTAAATAATATTTCCTCATGTTTAACAGCACTGATTTAGTCCAGATGATTTTTGACTGCAAGACACAGACACTCATTTGTTCATGTTTCTTTCCTTCTCTTCCTCAGTGCTGATTCCTCCCACCCCTCCTGAACTGGTCACATACCTGGTTCTTATTGCTTTCTATAACATTTCACTTAAACTTATCCCAGAATGCTCTAATACTGAGAGATTTTTTTTTTCTGGAGACCATCCAGGAGAGTGTATGACACACCTTACACAGGTGGTTTATAAGCTGTCCTTAACTACAAACAAGAAGAGTGACAAGCTGCATTTGCCTCACATCCCAAATGGTATTTTTCTTGGCATAGACTCACTGAAATCTGATGCAGGTTGGTATTAGCATCAGGGGGCCCAGAAACATGTTTCCTGTATTCTCAACTGACTTCCCTTTGAATCCTTAGACTTTTGATTTTTATTTTATTAAAAGAGCTTACTGTCAGCTTCAGAATTTCTAAACCATGCAGTATCTTTGAAACACAACAAAACAAGATTTTCAGATGATGCTGGTAATTTTCAAGAAGGTGTAAAGGATCCAGAATGCTAGAAAAATTTCAAGATGAAAAAGCACCTTATTTTAGAAACTTTCCTAAGGTAACGGAATTGCACAGTAGAGACACAGCAGCAGACAGTGGCATTATCTTTCATGATGAACCATCAGAGATATCTGCTTGTGAGTCAGGGCTCAACTACTGCTTAAGAATGAGAGAGGCAGGAGATGAGATGGTGGAGTAGGACGTGAATTCACCTCCTCTCACAAAAACACCAAAATCACAACTAATTGCTGAATAGCCATTGACCAAAAAAAGACTTAAACCCACCAAAAAAGGTATTCTACACCCAAAGACAAGTCACAGTGAGATTGTAGGAATGCTTCTGTTTTATAATCAACTCCCAAATCTAGTGGGAGGGTGACCTGCAAACTGGAAAATAATCATATCACAGAGACTGTCCCATAGAAGTGAGAGTTCTGAGCCCCACATCAGGCTCCCCAGCCTGAGGGTCTGGAATAAGAAGAAAGAGCCTCCAGAGCATTTTGGCTTTGAAAACCAGTCGGGCTTGACTGCAGGTGCTCCACAGGACTGGGGGGAACAAGAAGAGACTCCACTCTTGGAGGGTGCACACGAGGTTTCACATGCACTGGGACCCAGGGCAAAGCAGTGACTCTGTAGGCACATGGGCTAGACCTACCTTTGGTTCTTAAGTGGGGGTCCTGGGGAGGCGGGGTCAGCTGTGGCTCACAGTAGTGAACACCCCAGGGAAGGCTCATCATTGTGAGCTCTCACAGAGATGGCCATTTTGGAACCTGGCTTCACCCAACAGCCACCCATAAACACATCACTTGAGACAGTCCTGCCTATCAGAGGGACAAAACCCAGCGCTACCCACCAGTGGGTAAGTACCAGTCCCTTGACGAAACTCACCTGCCAGGGGGGAAGGCACCAGAACCAAGGAAAATTGTAGTCCTGCAGCTTGGAAATAGGGACCACAGATGCACAAAATTAGATACAATGAGATGGCAGAAAAATATGTTCTAGATGAAGGATTAAGATAAACCCAAGAAGAACAACTAAGCGAAATGAAGATAGGCGTAATAGTAAAGAAGATCCAAGATCTCAGGAAAAGAATGGAGGCATAGACTGAGGGGATACAATAAAGAGCTAGATGCTTTAAAGAACAGAGATGAACAATAACTGAATTGAAAAATACGGTAGATGGAATCAATAGTAGAATAAATGAGGCAGATGAAAAAGTGAGCTGGACACCAGATTGCTGGAAATCACTGTTTGGAACAGAATTAAGAAAAAAGAATGAGAAGAAATGTTGACAGTCCAAGAGGCTTCTGAATCAACATTAAATGTACCAATGTTTGCATTAAAGGGGTCCCAGAAGGAGAAGAAAGGGCCTGAGAAATATTTGAAGAGATAATAGCCAAAAAATTCCCTAAGGAAAGGAAACACACACTCAAAGTTCAAGACGTGCAGAGAATTCCATACAGGATAAACCCAATGAGGAACACATTAAGACACACATTAATCAAATTGACAAAAAGAGAAAATATTAAAAGCAACTAGGGAATTCCTGTCTGGTTATCAGCTGATGTTTTTTAAGCAGAAACTCTGCAGGCCAGAAGGGAGTGGCATGATATATTTAATGTGATGAAAGGGAAAAACATACAAACAAGAATATCCAGCAAGGCTCTTGCTTAGCTTTGACAGAGAAATCAAAAGCTTTATAGACAAGCAAAAGCTAAAAGAACTCAGTACACCCAAATCATCTTTACAACAAGAAAGGAACTTTTCTAGACAGAAAAGTAAGGCCACAACTAAAAATGAGAAAATTACTAATGGGAAAGTTCACTGGTAAAGGCAACCAAACAGTAAAAGTAGGAAATCAGTCACACACAAATACAATATCAAGACCAGCAATGGTGAGGAGAGTACAAATACATTTGAAATTAAGAGACCAGCAACTTAATCTTTGTGTGTGTGTGTGTGTGTGTGTGTGTGTATAGACTGCTATATCAAAACCTCATGGTAATTGCAAGCCAAAAACCTATGAGAGATACACACTCACAAAAAGTAATCCAAACCCAACACTAAAGATATTCATCAGATCACAAGGGAAGGGAAGAAAAAAGACCTATAAAAACAAATCCAAAACAACTGACAAAATGGCCTTAAGAACATATATATTGATAATTACCTTAAATGTAAGCAGATTAAATGCTTCATTCAGAAGACACAGATTGGTTGAATGGATATAGAAGCAAGACACACACACATATATGCTGTCCTCGAGACCCACTTCAGATCTAAGGACACATACAAACTGAAAGGGGATGGAGAAAGGTATTCCATACAAATGAAAATCAAAGAAAGCTGGAATAGCAATACTCATATCAGGCAAAATTGACTTTAAAATGAAAAATGTTACAAGAGACAAAAAAGGACAGTACAAAATAATCAAGATTAATCCAAGCAGATACAACAATTGTAAGTATGCACCCAGTATAGCATTTATCTTATACATTGGGGAACTCCTAGCAGTCATAAAAGGGGAAATCGACAGTAACACAATAGTGGGGGACTTTAACACCCCACTTACATCGATGGATAGATGCAGACAGAAAATCAATAAGGAAACACAGGCCTTAAATGACACATTAGACCAAATGAGCACCACAATACAAAACCTAGGGGACACAGAAAAAGCAATTTTAAGAAGGAAGTTTAGTAAGACAATCTTACTTCAGAAAACAAGAAAAATATCAAGTAAACAGCCTAATCTTACAGCTAAAGCAACTAGAGAAAGAAAAACAAAACTCAGAGTTAGTAGAAGAAATCATAAAGATTGGAGCAGAAATAAATGGAGACAATGAAAACAATAGAAAAGATCAGTGAAGCTAAAAGCTGGTTCTTTGATTAACCTTTACCAGACGCATTAAGGAAAAGGAGAGGGCTCAAATCAATAAAATTAGAAATGAAAAACTAAGTTACAGTGGACATCACAGAATACAAAGGATCATAAGAGACTACTATAAGCAACTATATGCCAATGAAATAGACAGCTTGGGAGAAATGGACATATTCTTAGAAATGTACAACCTTCCAAGACTGAACCAGAAGAAATGTGAACAGACCTATCCTTAGTACTAAAAGTGACACTGTGATTTAAAAACTTCCAACAAACAAAAGTCTAGGATCAGATGGCCTCACAGGTGAATTCTACCAAACACTTAGAGAAGACTTAATATCTATTCTTCTGAAACTGTTACAAAATATTAAAGGGTAAGGAACCACTGCTAAACTCAATAGAAAAAGCCACAATCACCCTGATGCCAAAACCAGATAAAGATACCACAAAAAAAGAAAATTACAGGCCACTATCACTAATGAACACAGATGCAAAAATTCTCAACACAATACTAGCAGACTGAATCCAATAATACCTTAAAAGGATCACAAACCATGATCAGGTGGGATTTAGCCAAGAATACAAGGATTTTTCAGTATCTGCAAATCGGTGTGATCTGCCACATTAATGCATTGAAGAATAAAAACTCTATGATCATCTCAATAGATTCAGAAAAAGCTTTTGATAAAATTTAACATCCATTTATGATTAGAAAAATAAAGCTCTCCAGAAGGTGGGCATAGAGGGAACCTACATCAACATAATAAAGGCTACATACAGCAAACCCACAGCTAACATTACTCTCAACAGTGAAAAGCTGAAAGGATTTCCTCTAAGATCAGGAACAAGACAAGGATGTCCACTCTCACCACTTTTATTCAACATAGTTTTGGAAGTCTTAAGCCACAGCAATGGGAAGAAAAAAGAATAAAGGGTTCCAAAAGAAGTGTCTGTTTTGAGATGATATGATATAACACCATACATAGGAAATCCTAAAGATATTACCAGAAAACTACTAGAGCTAATCAGTGAATCTGGTAAAGTTGTAAGATACAAAATTAATATGCAGAAATTTCTGGCATTTCTGTATACTAACAATGAAAGGTCAGAAAGAGAAATTAAGGAAACAACCCCATGCACCATCACATCAAAAAGAACAAAATACCTAGGAATAAACCTGCCTAAGGAGGCCAAAGATCTGTAGTCAGAAAACTATAAGATGAAAGATACTGATGAAAGAAATCAAAGATGACACAGAGAGATACAGCATGTTCTTGTATGGTAAGAATCAATATAAAAACGACTCAACTACCCAAAGCAATGAACAGATTCAGTGCAATCCATATCAAATAACCAATAGCATTTTTCACAGAACTAGGACAAAAAAAGTTTACAGTTTGTATGCAAACACAAAAGACTCCGGATAGCCAAAGCAGTCTTGAGAAAGGAAAAAGACGGAGCTGGAGGACCCTGACTTTAGACTGCACCTCAACTATAGTAATCAAAATAGTATGGTACTGGCACAAAAACAGAAATATAGATCAATTGGAACAAGATAGGAAGTCCAGAGATAAACCCACAGATGTATGGTCAACTAATCAGTGACAAAGTAGGCAAGACTGTACAGTGGAGAAAAGACAGTCTGTTCAATAAGTGATGTTGAGAAAACAATAGCGAGCTACATGTAAAAGAATGAAACTAGAACATTTTTTAACGTTATGCAAAAAATAAAATGGATTAACGACCTAAATGTAGGATTAGATATTATAAAACTCTTAAGAGGAAAACACAGAACACTCTCTGGCATAAACTGAAACAGTATCTTTTCGGATCCACTTCCTAGAATAATGAAAATAAAAACAAAAACAAATGAGACCTAATTAAACTTAAAAGCTTTTGCATAGCAAAGGAAACCATAAACAAAAAAAAACAACCCACAGAATGGGAGAAAATATTTGCAAATAAAGCCACCGACAAGGGACTAATCTCCAAAGTATGTAAATAGCTCATATAGCTCAATAACAAAGCACCAAACAGCCCAATTGAAAACTTGGCAGTAAATCTAAACAGACACTTCTCCAAAACAGACATACAGATGGCCAAAATGCACATGAAAATATGCTCAGCATCACTAATTATTAGAGAAATGCCAACCAAAACAATGAAGAGGTGTTACTTCACACCAGTCAGAATGGCCATCATCAAAAAAGTCTACAAACAATAAATGTTAGAGAGAGGGTGTGGAGAAAAGGGGTCCCTCTTACACGGTTGGTGAGAATGTAAATCGGTGCAGCCACTGTAGAGAAAGGTATGGAGATTCCTTAGACCAAAAATAGAACTGCCATATATATGAGCTAGCAGTCCCACTTCTGTACATATATCCAGAAAACCATAATATGAAAATATACATGCACCCCAGTGTTCACTGCAGCACTGTTTACAATAGTCAAGACATGGAAGCAACCTAGATGTCCAGTGATAGAAGAATGGATAAAGAAGATGTGTGTGTGTGTGTGTACACACACACACACACACACACACACACACACAATGGAATACTATTAAGCCATAAAAAAGAATGAAATAATGTTTGCAGGAACATAGATGGGCCAAGAGATCATTATACTAGGTGATATAAGTCAGAGAAAGACAGATACCATGTATCACTTATATGTGGAATAAAAAAAAAATCCTAAATACAAAACAGAAGTAAAGTCAAATACATAGAAGACAAACTTATGTTTACTAAAGGGGAAGGTAGGGAGAGGCATAAATGAAGAGTTTGGGATTAACAGATATACAGTATTATAGATAAAACAGATCACCACCAAGGACCTACTGTGTAGCACACTATACTCAGTATTTTGTAATAATCTATAAGGAAAAAGAATCTGAATATATATTTGTATGTATAACTGAATCACTTTGCTGTACACCTGAAACTAAGACAATAATCAGCTATACTTCAATAATAAATGAATAATAACCTTACTGTTAACTTTAAAAAATATATGATAGGGTGTGGTTCTCTTTTTGTTTGCTGTTAATATCAGTTAAGGGCACTATTTTTTCTTGGATGGTTCATAGTGTGATTAGTTTTAGTTGAGTGATACATACTTGTTTATTAAATGGGAATGGAGATGTGTAAAACTATTGCTTTTACATGCTTAAAAGTCTACTTGGCTAGTATTTTGCTTTTGTGCTTTTTGGATTTGTAATTGTTAATGTTAGTCAGGCTCAGTGGTGTCCCACTCTTTGCAGCCACATGGACTGTAGCCTGCCAGGCTCCTCTGTCCATGGAATTCTCCAGGCAAGAATACTGTAGTGGGTTGTCAGGTTAGTTTTCATTTAAAAAGGAACAGTGATGGTGAGAAACACGACTGACATTTGAAATCACGTAATTGAAAGGGTCTGTGTTACGAGAGGCTAAAATAACCTCAGCTCTAAATTGTAACAAAAATATCATCCTAAAGGAAAGAAAATGTAGTTTAGTATTACTAATACTGTAAATCAAAGAATCCTAAATAAAATGTTAGCAAGTAGAATCCAGGACTGTCCTCAAACAATGTATATAGAGATCAAGTAGGATTTAGTCCAATAATGCAAAACTGATTTAACAGTAGAAAGTATAATTTATTGGGAGAAGAAAAAGCAAAATGCCCAAATAGGTTTTGGTAAAATTGCAGATTCATTACTGATTAAAAGCAGAAAAAGCCCTTTTATTATAGGAATAAACATGTTCTTAACCTGTTGAAGATTATCCATTGAAAGCTATCAGTGATCATCCAGTTAACAGTGAAGCACTAATGACTTTCCATTACAGTCAGGAATCAGCCAAAACTGCTGCTGTGGGACAAGGCAGTAGATAAGGAAGAGAAATAAGAATAAGTAATGAAGAGGAAAGACTAAATTCTTACATACCTAGAATAGTTCAAAAGAATCAGTTGGAAATTATGAAAGAATGTTTAACACTAGCTATCTCTGGAATATGGGACTGGGCAGGAGACCTGCTTTTTCTAGCACTCAACTTAGAAAAATAAGCACAAGTATTAATTAGATAAATAAGTTCTTAATCTGGAGCCAAAAAGTTTAGTAAGATGGCCAAATAGAAACAGGCAAAAAATAATAATAATAATAATTAACCTTCTTATGCATAGCAAAAGATCCTATTCACAGTTGTATTCAAAAACTCTAAAATGCTTAAAGATAAATTTATTGAGAAATGTGCAAGATGAAAAAATTGTAAAACTTTATAGAAGGACAGAAAAGGCCAGAATAAACAGCTGTGTCATATTCTTGGATGGGAAGACCCAATATGGTAGAGATGTCAGTTTCCCCCAAATTACTCCCAAAATTCTGATTAGTTCAGAATTTCTTCTACAAGCAGATATTCTTAAGAAGAACTAAAAAGTTTTAAAACAAAAATAATGGACAGAGATAATGGAAGTAGTGTCCTAGAGGCACTAATTTAACAGGTACAGGTTTAGAAAATATGTATGTGGGAATTTACTATATGGCAAAGAAGACACTTCAAATTAGTGGAGAAAATAAGAAATTAGTCAATAAATTGTATAAGTGAAAATTTATTGGGAAACTTTAATTTCATTCCTAACATACATGTTTTCCCAAATTAACTTGAGGCTTCAAGATTTAGTGTGAAAAAAAAGGACATCATTGGAAAATATCTCTATGATTGTATTGTAGGAGACAGCTTTCTAAGTATATCACCAAGGCTAGAAATTAATAAATTTAGCCGTATAATGGTAAAAGATGCCATAAGCAAAGTGGAAAAGGAGTTAATAAACTTGAAACTAGTATTTGTAACATATATATATATAAGTACTTGGGAAAATACATGAATAAGAAAGAAATGCAAGACTTTCCTGATGGTTCAGTAGTTCAAAACCTTCCTGCCAATACTTGGGACACGGGTTGGATCCCTGGTCTTGGAAGATACCACATCCCACGGGGCAACTAAGCCTATGTACCACAACTACTAAGCCTGCACTCTGGAGCTGGTACTCCACAACAAGAGAAGCCGCCACAGTGAGAGGCCTTCGTGCCGCAACTAGACAAAGCCCACACAGCAACAAAGACCCAGTGCAGTCAAAAATAAATTTAAAAAAAGAGAGAAAGAAATGCACATGGTCAGTTTAACATCTGAAAAAAATACTAAGTCTCAGTTATATTCAAGAAAGCGTAAGTAAAGCAGAATTGGTCAAGATGATAAAGACTGATTACATGCATTATTAGTGAATGTTTCCTAAAGAGGGCACTCATATATTGGTGTTAGGATCAACAGCTGATCATACAGCTTAATCCTACAGTTGTGGATCCTACAACTGATCAATAGCTAGGCCACAGAAAGAAAGCTACAAAATACTGGAGAGTCAAACACTATCTATGGAAGTATGTATATAGAATTATCCCATGAATTCTTCCATTTGTAGAAGATTTTTAAAAATATGTGCACTCAAATTCTAGAGCGGCGTACACCTGTTCACAGTGATTATCTTAGTGGGTAGTGGGATTCAGAAAGAAATGGAACTATTTCTCATCTCTTTTATATTGTTTTTTTTAACTTACTGCATCACTTTCATATATTTGCTTTGGGGGAGTAAAACAAAATGTGGATTATTTATGCATACTTCCAAATTACTGCCCTGTTAGATTTATGTAGTACATAAAGTGATTTAGTAACTTTAACAAACTACTTTTATTTTCTGCTATCTATTGGATACTATTTAACAGGTCTTTTTTTTTTTTTACAAATCTTATATTTAAATTTTTGGCTGTACCCTGTGGCATGTCAGATCTCGGTTTCTCAGCCAGGGATCAAACCTGCAGCCCCTACATTGGAAGGCAGAGTCTTAACCACTGGACCACCAGGAAAGTCCCTTTAAACAGTTTATATAATTCGTTAGACTGACACTTGTGAAATATTATGCCCTGAAACCTTTAAGAATCTTAGTTTCAGAAGCCACCATGGCATACACACACACACACACACTTTTCCTCATGAAATGCAATGAAGTACAAATGAAAAAGTTAACCAGTTTCCTCAGATCCTTAGTGAAGGTAAGTAGAGAACAACAAAACTTGGCTGAGGTGTGAGTGCTGGATGCCTCGTAGACTGATCACCGACCATATGACTCACATCTATATCTGAGCTCTGAGGTGAAATTCACACTCATGCTGCTGCAAAATATTAAAATGGAGTACATTTCAGGGTCATTCAGACTTTTCATATAGTTAAGACATCAAAGCAATTGTCAAATCTGTGAATGTCAAGGAGATGTTTCAAACAAAGAAGTCTTTGTATGTTTATTGTAAAGTTGGGGGGAAATTCAAAAGAGCACAAAAAAGGAAAGCAGACTTCTTTTATAAGCCTATTTCCAGAAATACCATGGTTATGAATATTTTAATTTAAAATCTCGTTCAAAAACCTTTATAAAAAGGCAGCAGTTGAAACTTTAGAATGATCGTGAGTTGTCACTTTTTAACCCATAGAAATCTTGACAAACAGGCCCTAATTTTCCAGGCGCGCTAAAGAAGCTTTCTAAAACTCGTAGGAAGATGACTATGGTAGTGGGGCTAGTCCTCCACAAGCCCAGCGAGGCTTTGGAACGGCACTTGTTGAAACTCCTCGGAGGCTGCCCCTGGCACAGCGGTCTGCTGACCGTGGCCCGGGTTCAGCCGCAGGCGTGGGCTTCCTGTGATGGCTCCAGGGAGAGTTGAGAGAACACAGCGAGGGCTCCTAGAAGCAGCTGGGTCACCCTTTAAAGCTGAGCGCTCTGCACGCCAGGCTCAGCCTGTGCTGAGTCGTCCGATGGGCGTTTCACGTCTTCCGTTCTGTTTCCGTGTGTCGTGTATGGCCTCACTGGAAATGGAGGGATCTCTGTACTGTTTTATGCAGAAGTTGGCCATGGGACCACTTCCTTGTTGGTTACCCCGTAAGTTCAAGCCTCTCAAAAATTAAGGAGGAATAAAAATGCAAAGGAAGAAAATGTTGGAAAGCAGAAAGATGCTGGGGGAGGTTGCAGTTATGTCAGGGAGAAGGTAAGGACTGGAAGGTTGCTGGATGGAGGGGCTCTTTCCAGAGAAGGAGCAGGTGATGCGGGCCGAGGCCAGGTGAGGTGCAGAGGAGGCTCGAGGGTGTGCGAGCGGGAAGCGGGCTCGGCCTCCCCGCGGAGGGAGGGCTGCACTGTGGCTGCGGAGGCGGGAAAACCAGAGGGCAGTCCAGAAAACCGATGCATCTTACATTCTGGTCTCAAAAATGCAGATGAGTTGCTGCGAAATACTGATACATTCTTTCACTAATCTCAACATTTATAAGGGTATCAAGTTCCTGAAATTAGAGGTTCTAAATAATTATCATAGGAGACTTTTACAGTGCCTACCTACAAAGTCACTAGTATGTCCCTCTGAACAACTGCATGCTTCCATACAGGAACATGGTTCAGTGCAGGTTAAATATAGGGGACAAATGCTTCCCCACCATCAAGTTATTTTCTTTTTCAGTGTTGTGTGGCTGGGGAGACCTAGAGAATGGTGTCTTGCTAGCAAATCATAAAAGCACCTGGTTAATATGGGATAGAAAAGCTGAGTGACCAGGCATCTCAGAATCATCATTCTTGCCTAGTCTCATTTGTTCATGAAAGTTTTAGGCAGATACTGATTTTCATTTATTTTTTTTTAATGCTGGTAAAATATACATAAAATTTACCATGTTAATAATTTTTAGGTGTACAATTCAGCAGCAGCCAGTAAATTCACATATGCAACCATCACCACTGTTTCCAGAACTTTTAAAATCACCCCAAACAGAAAATGTACCAATTAAACAATAACTCCCCATTTCTCTCTCCCAAGGCCTGGTACCTCTGTTCTGCTTTCCATGAATTGTACCATTATCCTTCTGTGACTGGTGTATTTCACTTGTTTTCAAGGTTGATTGTTACTGTGGCACATATCAGAACTGCCCTCCTTTTTAAGGCTAATACTCCATTGTACATATATACGACATTTTATTTATCCATTAATCTATTGATGTAAACTTGGGTTGCTTTTACCTTTTGGCTATTATGAAAAATGTTGCTGCAAACGTAAGTGTACAAATATCTGTTTGAGTCCCTGCTCTCAGTTCTTCTGAGAGTAATACCTAGGAGTAGAACTGCTAGATCATGTCGTAATTCTTTAATTTTTTGAGGTACTGTCAGACTGTTTTCCACAGTGGCTGTACTATTTTACATTCCCGCCAGCAATGCATGAGGATTCTAATTCTACTAATCTTCCAAGACAATAGAAATGAAAACAAAAATAAACAAATGGGACCCAATCAGGCTTACAAACTTTTGCACAGCAAAATAAACCAGAAACAAAATGAAAATACAGTCTACAGAATGGGAGAGGGTATTTCCAAACAGTGTGATTGACAAGGGATTAATCTCCAAAATATACAGACAGTTTATACAACTCAACAACAAAAAACAATTCAACAGAAAAATGGGCAGACAGCGTAAACAGACATTTATCCAAAGAAGAAATACAGATGGCCAACAGGCACATGAAAAGATACTCAACATCACTAATTATTAGAGAAATGCAAATCAAAACTACAGTGAGGTACCACCTCACACTGGTCAGAAGGGCCATCACTAGAAACTACAAATAAATGCTGGAGAGGGTATAGAGAAAAGAGAATAACCCTCCTATACTATTGGTGGGAATCTGGTGTAGCCACTATGGTAAATAGTATGGAGTATCCTCAGAAAACTAAAAATAGAATTACCATGTGGTCCAGCAATTCCACACATGGACATATATCCAGACAAAACTCTAATCCAGAAAGATACATGCACCCCTATTCATAGCAGCACTGTTCACAATAGCCAAGATGTGGAAATAACCTAAATGGTTATTGAGAGATGAATGGAGAAGGAAGATGTGATACATATGGGATACCACCCAGACAGAAAAATGAATGAAATAATGCCATTTGCAGTGACATAGATGAGATCATTTTAAGTGAAGTAAGCCAGAAAGAGAAAGACAAATGCCATATGATATTACTCATGTGGAATCTCAAATACGACACAAACAAACCTATCTATGAAATAGAAACAGACTCACAGAGAACAGACTTGGGGCTGCCAAGGGGGAGAAAGCTGGGAGAAGGATGGAGTGGGAGGTTGGGGTTATCAGATATAAAGCTATTATATACAGAATGGGTAAACAATAAGGTCCTTATGTATAGCACAAAGAACTATATATTCAATATCCTATGATAAACCATAATGGAAAAGTATTTTTTAAAAGAATACATATATATATATATGTATATAACTGAATCACTTTTTTATACAGCAGAAATTAATACAACATTGCAAATCAACTATACTTCAATTTAAAAGAAAAAAGAATGTATGGGGGAGGGTTCCAACTCAAGATGGTGACACAGGAAGATCCTGAGCTTACCTCCTTCCATGGATGCACAGATCTCCAGCTACGTATGGAACAATTTGCTTTGAAAAACCCCTAAAAACTAACAGCGAGGCTCCTGCACGTTGGGCAAGTAAGAAAGAAACCAGATTGTAGTGGGTAGGAGAGGCTGAGACATCATCTCACCATAAGCCCTCACCCAGAGCTTCTCTCTAAGGAGGGAAGGGTTTGAAACCCACACCAGGCACCCCAACCTTTAAGACCCACACCTGAGAGGTAGCTTTGAACACTAGCAAGGCTTGTGTCCACCAGGCCCACGAGACTTGGAAGGGGCTCTTAAAGGGCTCGTGCGCAGGCTCTCATCTTAGGGCTCCGCACTGAAGCAGCCGTTGGAAAAGCACCCAGACTTGACTCAGGCTTATCTGCTGATCTTAAAGCATCAGCCTGAGAGGCTGGGGCCCGCTGCAGTACCCTCTCGGGATGGAGGCTGGGGCGCCATCTTCATGCTCTCTGCCCTGGTGAAACCGGCAGATGCCGTGTTGTGTGTGGGTTTTTTGTTTTGTTTTGGTGGGTGCCATCTTTATACTCCTTTTCTGTTTTGCTCCAGCCAGCAGGCACCATCTTCAGGCTGTCCTCTGCCACCCTCCAGAGCACCACCATCTCCCGGAGGGGAACTTTTACATGTGTCAGCTCCCAGCCAGGGATGCCCCCTTGATCACCTGGCATGCATTCCTGGGCCCCGTGAGACTATTAACAGTGGAGAGACAGTTCTTGGCCGACTGCCATCCTCACAGCATTGCACAGAAACAGAAACACAGACTGAAATACACCCAGTCTTGAGACTGCTTGTGCAGGAGCCTTGGCCTGAGGGGGAGGCTTCCAATCTGGCACAGTCCTAGGGACCAACAGAGTTGCTTTCAGGGAATGGAGGCCAGTGGACACCACCTTTGTGCTCACCTTTGGCCTTGCCCTAGCTCACCAGTATCTTCCAGACAGAGGCTTACACCCTTGTCTGGCCCTTGGATTTTTGTAGCCCCTTTCAGGGGACACCTTTATATCGCCTGACTCTGGTGTCCAGCAGGGTCATGCTCACAGGTCCCACAGGACTGTAACCAGTGGAGCAACAGCTCTTAAACAGCCCCCCCCCCTCTCCAGGCACAACAAGAAGCAACAGACTAGGAGCTCAGCCTTTCTTTGAAAGAGGCCTGTTAGCACATCATCATAGCTGCGGCCTGAAGGGTAGGCTTCTAATTAAACACACATCTAAGGCTCACGATAAGCCTTTCAGAAATTCTGGACAATGAGTGAGGTCTTCTCCTTCTGCCGTGCTCCCCGGCTCCAGTATCTCCTTGAGGGGAGCTTTTACACACGTCTGCTGCTCCTTTTTTTGTGGTTGCAGCCTAAGGGATGCCCCTTGACTGCCTGTCTCCAGAGGCCAGGGGAGAGGGGTTGGGTTCCTTGGTCACACAGGACTGTAACAATGTAGGCCACCACCCCCAGGGCACCACTCAGACAGCTGACTAAAACACACCCAAGTCTTCCTGTGAAAGAGGCCAATCTCCCTCTCCTAGAGCTTTGGCCCAAGGGGCAGGGTTCTGGTTTGACTTACGTCTAGGGGCTTACAGAGGCCCTCTCAGAAAACATAGGCCAGGGAGGCCATCTCATAGATCACTGGTATCTTCCAGAAAAGAAGTTTATACCCTCATCTGGACCCCAGTTTTTTGGATTCTGGTGGGAGGGACACCTCCAGATCTCATAGGACTGTATACATTTGCATACTTTAAAATCTGCTGCCTGAGATTCTTCCCTTTGGGAAAATGACAGGTCTTGGCATACCTTCAATTACTGAGAGCTATTAACAATAAAATAGGCAGCTGTTTAGACAATCAGAAAGCTTTGAGAGACAGCCAACAGCTAGAGCAAGGTTAAGCAGTAAGGTTCATCTCCTACACAAAATCCACTCCTTCAAGACTGGGGAGTTGGCTCTTATAGCTAATGTGTAGAGTCAAGCAAAAGGACTATGGTCCAAATGAAAGAACAAGATAAAGCCCCATTAAAAAAAAAAATTAGATAAGTAATTGACCTGGTAGAGTTCAAAATAATTGTCATAAAGATGCTCACCTGTCTTAGGGGAAGAATGGGTGAACAAACAGTGAGGACTTCAACAAAGAGATAGAAAATATAAGTACCAAGTATCGAAGTCACAGAACATTTGCATTACAGAAGTGCCAGAAGGAGTAGAGAGAGGAAGGAGCAGAAAACTTAAATTTGAAGACATAATTGCTGAAAATACCCCTAATCCGGCGAAGAAAACTGACATCCAAATCCAGGAAGCCCAGGGAGTTCCAGAAATACTGAACCCAAAGTAATTCACCAAGACACATTATAATTAAAATGTCAAAAGTTAAAAACAAGCAGAGAATCTTAATTTTTCAGTAGACTCTTTGCAGGCCAGAAGGAAGTAACACACCATATTCAAAGTGCTGAAAGAAAAGAAATTCTATCAAGAATATTCTACCTGGCATATTTATCACTCAGAATTGAAAGCAAGATAGAGTTTTCCAGACAGGCAAAAGCTAAAGGAGTTCATCACCACTAGACTGGCTTTATAAGAAGTGTTAAAGAAACTTCTTTAAGGTGGAAATAAGGGGCACTAATTACAAAAACATACAAAAGTGTAAATCTGTCAAAGGTAAATATTTAGTAAAAGCAGTGGATTAATCACTTATAAACTAGTATGAAGGTTAAAAGACAGACTAGTAAAAATAACTATAATTGCAATAATTAGTTAGGGGATACACAATATAAAAGGATGTGACTTAAATAAAATGTGGGCAGGAAGAAATATAGAATGTGTTTTAACTTACTATCAACTTAAAATAGATTGTTATAAAGTTGTAACTCTTTCCACTTTCAACAGGAGGGTATTTGTAAGCCTCCTGGTACCCAAAAGTAAAACCTATAGCAAATACACAAAAGATGGGAAAGAAATTTAAGCCTAAAGGAAGTCATCAAACCACAAAGGAAGAGAGCAAGAGGAGAACAGAGGGGAACTATGACACAGCCATAAAACAATTAAGAAAATAGTAATCGGCACATACCCATCAATAATTATGGTTAATTATGTTAATAATTAAATGTAAAGGTACTAAGTTCTCCAGTCAAGAGACAGAGCAGCTGAGTGGGTTAAAAAAAACAGGACCCATTTATATGCTGTATAGAAGAGACTCACTGCAGATAGTAAGGACACGGAGTGAAAGGAGGAGGATAGAAAAATATATCCCCTGCAAAGGAGAACAAAGGAAAGTTAGGGCAGGCCTAACAGACAGATGGATTTTAAAACAGACTGTAAAAAGAGACAAAGATGGGTGTTACATAATGATAAAGGGGTCAACCCAAGAAGAGGATGTGACATTTGTAAATTTTAGCAGACTTAAAGTGAGAAATAGCAATACAATAAATAGTGGGGACTTTAATGCCCCAATTACATCAGTGCATAGACCATCCAGACAAAAAATCGATAAGGAAACCCTGGCTTTAGATGATACGTTAGATCACATAAATGTAACATACATACATACAACATTTTATACAAAAGCAGTGGAATACACATTCTTAAGTGCACAAGAAATACTCCCGAGGTAAATCACATTTTTGGTCACAAAACAAATTGGTTTTTTTTATTTGGCGCCACATCACATGGCTCGTGGGATCTTAGTTCTGGACCAGGGATCAAACCTGGGTCCTCAGAAGTGAAAGTGTGGCTCCCTAACCACTGGACCACTAGAAAGTTCACCAAACAAGTCTTAATAAATTTAATAAGGCTGAAATGCTATCAAACATCTTTCACATCCATGATGGAATGAAAATAGAAGTCAACTACAAGAAGAAAATTGGAAAAGTGACAAATGCGAAGATGAAAACCACTTGCTACTGAACAACTGGTAGGTCAAAAGAGAAATCAAACAATACCTTCAGACAAATGAAAAAGGAAATATACCAAATTCATAGGATGCAGCAAAGGCATGTATGCTCAGCCATGTCTGACTCTTTGTGACCCTGTGGACTGTACCCTGCCAGGCTTCTCTGTCCATGGGATTTCCCAGGCAAGAATACTGGAGTGGGTTGCTGTTTCCTTCTCCAGGGGATTTTTCCAACCCAGGGATTGAACCCATGTCTCCTGCATTGGTAGGCAGATTCTCTACCACTGCTCCATCTGAGAAACTCATTAAGGGGGAAGCTCATAGCAATAAATGCCTATCCTCAAGAAACAAGAAAAAATTTGAATAACATAGGTTTATACCTCAAGGGACTAGAAAAAGAACAAAAAATGAAATCCAGAGTTATTAGAAGGAAGGAAATAACAAAGATCAGAGCAGAAATAAATAGAGACAAAAAAGACAATAGAAAAGATCAGTAAAACTAAATGCTGATTCTTTGAAAAGATAAACTAAACTGCCAAACCTTTAGCTGTGATTTACCGAGCAAAAAAGACAGGACTGGGAATTCCCTGGCAGTCCAGTGGTTAGGACTCTGTGCTTCCACTACAGGGGGCATGGGCTCAATATCTGGCCAGGGAGCTAAGATCCTGCATGCCATGTGGTATGATCAAGTAAATAATTAAATAAAAGGCATTATTAAAAACAATTTTAAAAAAGAGGACTCAAATAGATAGAAATGAAAGAGGAGACATTACAACCAGTACCACGGCTATGCAAAGGATGATAAGAGACCACGATGAACAATTATATGATGACAAATTGGACAATATAGATGAAATGGATAAATTCCTAGAAACATAAAACCTACCAAGACTGAATTATGAAGAAACAGAAATCTCAACAGACCAATTACTAGTAAGGAAACTGAATCAGTAAATAAAACCTCCCAACAAACAGCATCCAGGATCAGACAGCTTCACTGGTGAATTCAACTAAACATTCAAAGAAGAATACACTCCTTCTCAAACTCTTCCAATAAACAGAAGAGAAAGGAACATTTCCAAACCCATTTTACAAAGCCAGCTTTACCTGATACCAAAATCACACAAGGACACAAGAAAAGAACATTAAGAGGCCAATATCCCTGATGACAAAAACACAGAAACCTCACAAAATCCTAGGATACATGATTCAACAATACATTGAAAATATCATATACCATGATCGTGTAGGATTTATGTCAGGGATGCAAAGATGGTTCAACATCTGCAAAGTTGATCAAAGTGATACACCACATTTACAAAATGAAGGATAAAAATCATATGATCATTTCTATAGATGAAAAGAAATTTGAGAAAATTGAACATCCATTTTTGGTAAAAACTCTTAAAGTGGGTGTAGAGCGAATATACCTCAACATAATCAAGGTCATATATATATATCAGGTCTGGTTTTCCCAGGTGGCACTAGTGGTAAAGAACCTTCGTGCCTCCACCCCTGCCAAAAAAAAAAAAAAAAAAAAGAATGCTCCTACCAATGCAGGAGATAGAAGACGTGGGTTTGATCCCTGGGTTGGGATGATCCCCTGGAGGAAGGCATGGCAACCCGCTCCAGTATTCTTGCCTGGAGAGTTCTCACAGAGAGAGGAGCCTGGTGGGCTGTAGTTCACAGGGTCGCAGAGAGTCGGACATGACTGGAGTGGCATAGCATGCATGCACACATGCCAGGTCCACAGCTAACATCATACTCAGTGGTGCAAAACTGAAATCTCTTCTTCCAAGATGAGGGACAAGATAAGAATGTTTCCTTACACCACTTTTGCTCAATACAGTATTGGGAGACCTAGCCATAGCAGTTGGGCAAGAAAGAAAGGGCATTCAGATCAGAAAGGAAGATGTAAAACTGCCACTGTTTGCAGATGACATGTTATATCTATAGAAAATCCCAAAGACTCCATTAAAAAAAAAACAAACAAAAACCTGTTAGAATAAAGCAAATTCAGTAAAGTTGCAGGATACAAAATCAATATTCAAAAATCTGTTGTAATTCCATAATATGTTAATATTGAACTCTCAGAAAGAGAAATTAAGAAAACAATCCTGGGGCTTCCCTGGTGGCTCACTGGTAAAGACTCCACCTGCCAATGCAGGAGACCTGGCTTCCATCCCTGATCTGGGAAGATCCCACATGCTGCGAAGCAACTAAACCTGTGGGCTACAACTATTAAGCCTATGCCCTGGAGCCCAGGAACCAAAACTACTGAAGCCTGTGTGCCTTAGAGTGCCTGCTCCACAAGAGAAGCCACCACAAATGAGAAGCCCATGCACTGCAACTGGAGAGTAGTCCCTGCTTGCTGCAACTAGAGAAAGTCCATGTGTGGCAGTGAAGACCTGGCACAGCCAAAAATATATAAATAAAATCTCTTTTAAAAAAAGAAAGCAGTCCCATTTACAGTTGGATCAAATGGAATAAAATACTTAGAAATAAATCCAACCAAGGATGTAAAAGACATGTACTTAGAAAACTATAAGACATTAATAAAAGAAAGTGAAGATGACACAAACAAATGAAAAGATATACTGTGCTCACAGATAGGAAGAATCAATGGTTAAAATGACCATACTGCCCAAGGCAATCTATAGATTCAATACAATTCCTGTAAAAATACCAGTAGCATCATTCACAGAACTAGAGCAAATAATTCTAAGACTTATATGGAACCACAAACAACCCCAAATAGCCAAAGCACTCTTGAGAGGAAAGAAAAAGCTGAAAGTGTTATGCATCCTGACTTCAAACTATAATTCAAAGCTACAGTCATCAAAACAGTATAGTATTCACACAAAAACAGACATAGATCAATGGAACACAGTAGAGAACCCAGAAATAAATCATGTATACATGGGTCAGTTAATTTATGACAGCAGAGCCAAGAACACACAGTGGAGAAAGGATGGTCTCTTCAATAAATGGTGTTTGGAAAACTGGACAGCCACGTGTAAAATAATGAAACTGGACCACTAACTTACACACCATTTAACTCAAAATGGATTGAAGAATTGAATGTTAATACCTGAACCCTAAAATCCCTGGAAGAAAACACATGCAGTCAATTCCTTGACATCAGTCTTGGTGATGATATTTTGGATCTGACTTCAAAAGCAAAGGCAACGAAATGAAAAATAAACAAGTGGGACCACATTAATATAAAAAGCTTCTGTAAAGCAAAGGAAATCATCAACAAAATGAAAAGGCAACCTACTGAATTTGCATCATATATTCAATAAGGAGTTAATATCTAAAATATATTTTAAAAATTTTGCACAACTCTGTAGCAGAAAAAAACCTGATTATAGTCAACCCTTGAACAATGAGGTTGGTTCATGTGTAATTTATAGTCAGCCCTTCATATACACAATTCTTCTGCTTTATGGGTTCAACCAACCACAGACCATATAGTATTGTAGCATTTGCTGCTAAAAAGTATCTGTGTATAAGTGGAGTCAGCTGTAAGAAATGAGCAGATCTGAGTAGACATTTTCCCAAAGACATACAGAGGGCCAACAGGTATATGAAAAGATGCTCAACATCATTAATGACCAGGGAAATAAAAATCAAGACCACAATGAAATACCACCTCACACCTATAAAAATGGCAGTCATCAAGAAGACAACAACAAATGTTGAGGAGGATGTGGAGAAAAGGGAACCCTCATTGTCAGTGGGATTATAAATTGGTGTAGCCATACAGAAAACAGTATGGAGGTTCCTCAAAAAATTACAAATAGAACTACCATATGATCTAGCAATTCCACTTCTGGGTATTTGTCCAAAGAAAACAAAAGCACTAATTTCAAAAGATACATGCACCTTCATGTTCATTGCAGCAGCATTTACAATAGCCAAGATACAGTGTCCAGTGATGGACAAATGGGTAAAGAAAATGTGATAACATGCACTGTCATACTCACTCACGTGCACAGTGGAATATAATTCAGTCATGAGAAAGAAATCTTGCTATTTGGGACAACATGGATGGATCCTGAGGGTACTATGCTACGTAAAGTAAGTCAGAGAAAAACAAATGCCATATGACCTCACTTAACGAAATTTAAAAAACAAAAATAAGTTCATAGATAAGGATAACAGATTGATGGGTGCCAGGATCGGGGGTGGGGTCGGTAAAATGGGTAAAGGGAGTCAAAAAGTACAATTTTGCACTTGTAAGTCATGGATATGTAATGAATAGCATGCTAACTACAGTTAATTCTTTATTGCATATTTGGAAGTCACTAAGAATAAATCTTATAAGCTCTCATCAGAAGAAACAAATTTGTAACTTATGGTGACTAATGGTAACTAGATTTATTGTGATAATTTCACAATATATACAAATACTGAAACATTATATTATACACTCAAAACTGATGTTATGTTATGGTTTTAAAAAGTATGCTTAAAAAAAAAAAGCACATGGGGCCTCTGGACATGTGTTGGTCTGTGTAGAATCTGCTCCACTCATAAGCCCTGCTAGACCTTGCCCCACCAACTTCCCTGAAGGGGCTCTTCCTACACTCGCTAATGCCTAGGTTGACTATGACCTGAAGACTCTCGAGTACAATATTGCCTTTCCTTATATGCTGTTTGTCCTTGCGACCCAACCAACTTCTCAAACTAAGCATCATATTGTTTAAAGATGCATAAGGGCATTATATATGATCTAGAAATGACAAGCCAAGAAATGATTGAACAAAAGTCAGGATAGTGAGTTCTTCTGGGGTGCGGGGAGGGCTGCTTGGGAAGAGGCACCTAGGAAGCTCTGAACAGGGCTGGCCACCCTCTCCACAACTCTAGGGGATGCCATTCACATAAACTCTGGCTCCTCAAGTACTAGACAGTTCATATCCTTACCAGAGTGGTGGATACAAAGGCATTCATATTTTTCTCTAAAATAATAGGATATTAATTCTCACAGAACAATGCATTCATTTCATATGGACTTCTGAATACATTACTAATTGTCCCAGGATTCAGCAAACTTTTTCTATAAAGGGCCAGATGGTAATTATTTTAGGCTTTTCAGCAAATAAAAGTCTGTGGCACAGCTGCGCGGGTCTGCTGCTGTAGTGTAAAAGCAGCCAGGGAGTATATAAATGAGTAGGTGTGATTATATTCCAGGCTTTATTTACAAAATCAGGTGGCTGGATTTGGCTTGGGGCCAAAGTTTACTAAACCCCAGGTCACACAGTTAAATCTTTGAAAGGAAAAAATATACCTGTGGTTCATCTCACAGGATTTTGAGTAGAGTGTGAAACACAGGATTCATTGGAGATATTGAAGGAAGGTCCAGTGATGCAGCCTTTTGTAATCTATGTTTATTTTTGAATACATTCTGACTGTGAAACATTTGATCTAAATTTGACTTTTTTATGAACTTGGGGTTCTGTCCTTTGTTACATAAGACAAGAGAAAACTGCTGTTTGAACCTTGATTTCGTTAGGGAACCACTTCTGTCAGAATTATTCAGATTAATTCTTTTACTAATTATAGTAAACCCAACTACAATAATATCATCTGTCATGAACTGATCATCACCAGATGTTAGACATGATGCCAGGTGCATTATTACATGCTACTTCTCTTTCTCACAACAGTTCTTCAATGTAGACTTTTTCAGGGTCTCCATTTTGCAAGAGAAAAGCTGACTCTTCCAAGGTCACATAGCTAATAAAGCTGAGATCTGAACCCAAATTGTTCACTTTCAAAGTTCATAGTCTTTTTTTTCCTACAGTACACTTCCTCTATAAAAGGCATCCTCTTTTAATGCTGCCAAAATCAATTTGGTTTTAGATTGTCTTCGCAGTTTTACTGACTTAGAAGAACTTGATGAGACAGAGTTATATATGTGCCACAAGTGCAAGAAGAAACAAAAGTCCACTAAAAAGTTTTGGATTCAAAAACTACCCAAGGTAAGCGTTGCATTTCAAATTATAATGCAGTTTTGAGGGGGAAATGCTTGATTGGTTGGAAGACAAATTATTTTTCTAACTTTATACTTATATAATCTGTTCTGCATTTGTCTCTAGGGTTTTCAGTAAAGCTAAGTCCTTTATGAATTCATAAGTAAATATGTCCTCATCACTATTTACAGAGCGTGACGGGTGGGGTTTCCCCACCACACCACCAACATGCAGTTCTCTGACACCATGGGCGTCCTACATACAATTCAACTCCATTCTGACACTGTCGACTCAGAGAGAGCATCAGATTCCACAGGGTACAGGGGCTCAGTCCCACAAAATCGCCCTCCACATCAGACACCATCACAAGCCCAGGCTGTTACTTTGGGCTTAGGCTTCTGAAGGGACAACTACAAATCGAGGGTTCCTACGACTCCTTCCTTGGACTTCAGACACCAGTCACATGTCCCCATTGTTACTCCTACTTGTGACCGACTAGGTAGACATCAGAGGTCCCCATGACCCTTGTCCCTTCTTGGGTTCCATTAATTTGCTATAGCAGCTCACAGAACCCAGGAAACCTGTCTGCTCACCAGATTATCAGTTCACAACAAAGGATGTTAAAGGATACAAATCAACAACCAGATGAAGAGATACAAAGGGCAAAGTCCTGAACAAAGGAGTTTCTGTCCTCATGGAGCTTGGGGCCTTGCATGGTGGCACGTGGAAGAGCTCTGGTTCCCCAACCTGGAAGTGTGCCAAACCTTGTGCTTTGGCTTCATTACACAGACACAACTGATTAAATCAGTGGCTGTTGCTGATCGTTCAGCCTCCACTCCCTCTCCCCTCTTGGGGGTCAGGGAGGTAGGACTGAAAG
Source organism: Odocoileus virginianus (assembly GCF_023699985.2). Lineage (NCBI taxonomy): Eukaryota > Metazoa > Chordata > Mammalia > Artiodactyla > Cervidae > Odocoileus > Odocoileus virginianus. The sequence goes on along the minus strand of NC_069679.1, from coordinate 35,552,655 downwards.
TTTTAACTCAGTTTCTTGATTGTTTCTCTTGGCAACAAGCCCCCATACCTCACTATCATAACAAAAGATCACTCTGTGTGGCTCTCTTCACTTAGGAAATTTCAAGGCTTTTAGGATCTTGTGTCAGGAAAGGAGACAAAACTAAACACATTATTATAAATCACAGTACCATAAAAAGGTATTCATGGAAGAAACCAATATCAAGAATCAAAAGAAAAACTGATAGACTGCCTAAGATATTATCTAAGAGACATTAGTACCATCAAGTAGTTAATTTTGATTGAAAGGTAAATTAAGTGCTTGTTTATAATTTTTGTCTTTATCTCTCATCCAGGTGCTATGCTTACATTTGAAAAGATTTCATTGGACAGCATATTTAAGAAACAAAGTTGATACATATGTAGAATTTCCCCTGCGAGGCCTAGACATGAAATGCTACTTACTAGAGGTAACGTAATTACATTTGTTAATAAAATTAAGTCTTCACAGAGAGAGGGTGGAGGTCATTGAGGTAGGGAGATGCTGATGTCATTGACCACTGCTCCTAACTCAGTCCTGGGATGCCTTCTCCCCTGATCTGTAGCCCGAGAACAGTGGCCCAGAGAACTGCCTGTACGACCTCGCTGCTGTGGTGGTGCACCATGGCTCTGGGTGAGTATGCCAGCAGGCTCTCCTGGGGTTGGGAATAGGGCAGTAAAGCCCTGCAATTTTGTACCACTCTCAGTAACTCTGTCCCAGCTCCCTCTACAACAGTTCAGATTCATTCACTAAAATGGACAGGAATGGACAAATTTAATTCAGAGGACCATTATATCTATTACTGTGGGCAAGAATCCTGCAGAAGAAATGGAATAGCCCTCATAGTCAACAAAAGAGTCCAAGATGCAGTACTTGGGTGAATCTAAAAAATGACAGAATGATCTCGGTTTGTTTCCAAGGCAAACCATTCAAATCACAGTAATCCAAGTCTATGTCCCAACCACTAATGCTGGAAAAGATGAAGTTGAACGGTTCTACGAAGACGTATAAGACCTTCTAGAACTAACACCAAAAGAAGATGTCCTTTTTATCATGGGGGACTGGAATGCAAAAGTAGAAAGTCAAGAAATACCAGGAGTAACAGGTTTGGCTCTGGAGTTCAAAATGAACCAGAACAAAGGCTAACAGTTTTGTCAAGAGAATGTTCTGGTCACAGCAAACATCCTCTTCCAACAACACAAGAGAAGACTCTACACATAGACAGCACCAGATGGTCAGTCCTGAAGTCAGATTGATAATATTATTTGGAGCTGAAGACAGAGAAGCTCTAAACAGTCAGCAAAAACAAGACTGAGAGCTGACTGGCTCAGATCATGAGCTTCTTATTGCATAATTCAGAGTTAAACTGAAATAAATAGGGAGAACTACTAGGCCATTCAGGTATGACCTAAATCAGATCCCTTGCAGTGGAAGTGACAAATAGATTCAAGGGATTAGATCCGATGACAGAGTGCCTGAAGAACTATCATTGTACAGGAGGCAGTGATCAAAACCATTCCCAAGAAAAAGAAACGCAACAGGGCAAAATGGTTGTCTGAGGAAGCCTTACAAATAGGTGAGAAAAGAAGAGAGGCAAAAGGCAAAGGAGAAAGAGAAAGATATACCTATCTGAATGTAGAATTCCAAAGAATAGCAAGGAGACAGAAGAAAGCCTTCACATGTAAGCAATGCAAAGAAATAGAGGAGAAAAATAGAATAGGAAAGACTAGAGATTTCTTCAAGAAAATTAGAAATACCAAGGGAATATTTCATGCAAAGATGGGCACAATAAAGGACAGAAATGGCATAGACCTAACAGAAGCAGAAGATCGTAAGAAGAGGTGGCAAGAATACCCAAAAGAACTGTACAAAAAAGGTATTAATGACCCGGACAACCACAATGGTGTGATCACTCACCTAGAGCCAGGCATCCTAGAGTGTGAAGTCAAGTGGGCCTTAGGAAGCATTATTAAGAACAAAGCTAGTGGAGATGATGGAATTCCAGCTGAGCTATTTCAAATCCTAAAAGATGATTCTCTGAAAGTGCTGCACTCAGTATGGCAGCAAATATGGAAAACTCAGCAGTGGCCACAGGACTGAAAAAGGTTAGTTTTCATTACAATCCCAAAGAAAGGCAATGCCAAAGAATGCACAAACTACCACACAATTGTGCTCATTTCACATGGTAGGATAATGCTCAAAATCCTTCAAGCTAAGCTTCCAACAATACGTGAACCAAGACTATCCAGATGTACAAGCTGGATTTGGAAAAGGCAAGGGAACCAAAGATCAAATTGACAACATCTGTTGGATCATAGAGAAAGCAAGAGAATTCCAGAAAAATATCTCCTGCTGCTTCATTGACTACACTAAAGCCTTTGACTGTGTGGATCACAACAAACTGCGGAGAATTCTTAAAGAGATGGGAATACTAGACCACCTTACCTGCCTCCTGAGAAACCTGTATGCAGGTCAAGAAGCAATAGTTAGAACTGTATATGGAACAACTGACTGGTTCAAAATTGGGAAAGGAGTACATCAAAGCTGGTACGTTGTCACCCTGTTTAACTTGTATGCAGAGTACATCATGCAAAATGCCAGGCTAGATGAAGCTCAGCCTGGAATCAAGACTGCCTGGAGAAATAACAACCTAGATATGCAAATGATACCACGATTATGGCAGAAAATGAAAAGGAACTAAAGAGCCTCTTGAAGGTGAAAGAGGAGAGGGAAAAAGCTGGCTTAAAACTCAACATTCAAAAAATGAAGATCATGGCATCCTGTCCCATCACTTTATGGCAGATAGATGGGGAAAAAATGGAAACAGTGACAGACTTTATTTTCTTGGGCTCCAGAATCATTGTAGATGGTGACTGCAGCAATGAAATTTAAAGATGCTTGCTCCTTGGAAGAAAAGCTGTGATTAACCTAGACAGTGTATTTAAAAGCAGAGACGTCGCTTTGCCAACAAAGGTCTGTATAGTCAAAGCTATGGTTTTCCCAGTAGTCATGTACAGATGTGAAAGCTGGACCATAAATAAGGCTGAGCACCAAAGAATTGGTGCTTTTCAACTGTGGTGCTAGAGAAGACTCTTGGGAGTCCCTTGGACAGCAGGGAAATCAAAGCAGTCAATCCTAAAGGAAATAAACCCTGAATATTCACTGGAATGACTGATGGCTGAAGCTGAAACTCCCAATACTTTGGCTACCTGATGCAAAGAACTGACTCACTGGAAAAGACTCTGATGCTGGGAAAGATTGAGGGCAAGAGGAGAAGGGGGCAACAGAGGATGAGATGGTCAGATGGCATCACTGACTAGATGGACATGAGTTTGCGCAAACTCCAGGAGATAGTGAAGGATAGGGAAGCCTGGCGTGCTGCAGTTCATGGGGTTGCAAAGAGTTGGACACGACTGAGTGACTGGTAGAACTTTCCTTTAGTCTTGGTGGGAAAGAGTATTCCTGAAATATGTTGCAAAGCACGAAGAGAAGGCACACGAAAGCAAAATGGAGAAAGGTTCATTTGAGTCCAGCATTCACAACTAGTCTGTTGTCCACAAAATCCTTGAGTAGTCATTACTCCAAAAGACTGCTGATTTCCTTGGCCAATTGATATTTAAATGGAGGGAAACAGGTACTATTTAGAATAAACTTCATGTTCTCTACTTTAAAGGTACATTTCTTATTTTGTTATATAACATTCTTGATTACTTTTTTCCCTTGAAAACCTGTATTAGGGGTATATTCCTTCCTTTTTCTGGTCTGCTTGAGGATATTAGTTTTACCTTCAGACCTGTCAAGCAACTATCCATGTTGAAAATCCTCTTCCCTCTGAACTTTGTAGACATTGCTCTTTTGATTTCACCGTTCATAGTTATAAATGATAAGTCCACTACACATCTGATTCTCATTTGCTTGTTTTTTCTTTGGACTTAAGAAATTACTTGAGATGTATTTGTTTGGTAGTTGACAGGGATACTCTTAGTCTAGTGTCTTCAGCTCATGAAATGTTGTAAGGGTTTTTCTAGCAGTTTGTGAAGGTCTTTGTTCTGTCTACAGGCTTTCTCCTACCGAGGAGGACTGAGTCTGGGGCTCCATGTGTGAGTGGGTGGGTCATGCTGAGAAAGAAAAGCCTTTGATGGTCATACTAGGAGAGAAAGTGCTTCCCTGGAGGCAGATTTCTGTCCTGTGCTCAGGTTTCTTCTAAGACTGATGGGAAATCTGGTCCTAACTTTTCCCTGTTTCCACAGGCCGTGACCTCTGCTTGTTAGGCTCCTTTGATGTTTAGTTTCTCTGTTAATCCAGTGCCATGTAAACAGCTTTGTGTTCCAGAAAATCTTGTTTCTGGTCAGTCCATGGCACTCTTCCCTGTTCTCCAGTGTGACTATATTCCTTGTTGTTTCAGTGGGTTTCAAGAAGGTAAACGTGAGCTTAATCACCTGTCTTAAATTACAGATCTCTAGAATTTATTCCATACAGTAATTAAAATTTATTGCCCTTCTAATAATTTATATGGTTGCACAGATTCTTGTGTGACTTCTGTAGTCTTTTTCTTTGATCATTTGACCTTTCTTTACAGGGTGGGTTCTGGACATTACACAGCATACGCAACTCACGAAGGTCGCTGGTTCCATTTCAATGACAGCACTGTAACTCTGACTGAGGAAGACACCGTGGTGAAGGCCAAGGCCTACATCCTTTTTTATGTGGAACGCCAGGCCAAAGCTGGATCGGACAAACTTTAATACCTCCTCCAAATCATTATTCGTCAACTATACCGGACAGACATTTCCAATTTTCCATAAATACTTGATCCGAGATTTAATTTCATTATGCACTTTTCAGTTTCCTATTTTGGGTTTAGTTTTATTTTGTCAATGGTAGTGACTTATTGAACATGGGCACCAACTAATTTTTTTTTTTTTTTTAGTTCTACCAGAAAACCTCAGCAGATATTTTGATTTGCTGCTTTAGTTGTAATAATTCAGTTTTTATATGTAGTTTCAAGAACTTAGTTCTATTTGACTTTTTTGTATTAATGTTCAGTTCTCACTTTGAGGCACATTTACATCAATGCTTTGTTACTCTCATATGCTGAAAGCGAGAGGTGTTCCCCATTGTGAAGAGCGATGTAACCACCTGCTGCCTTCTCACTGATCCAATGGAGATCAGGTTGGCTCTAAACCAAGTGTCATGTGTGCACGTAAATTTGTGGCTCACGAGAGTTCAGTGACTACTGAGCATCATTCTTTCTGCTTGTAAAAGAGAACAGGAAGGGCATCATTAAACAGACCAGGTGACTGCTGCTCTTGGCATCTCTCAAAGGTGCTGTTTATCAGCACTAACTAAATAAATCGGTTGATTCAGTTGTACCTACATTGCAAATTCAATAATTACTTTTTATTTTCGGTTTTGGGGCACTTTCATAGATGAGATAGGGATACTGAACAGTCCAAATAAGACCAAATACACTTAAAAGTGTTTCAAAAGTTCTGTGACTCAGCTACATGTTATCCAAGTGTTATTTATTCAGTGTGCAGAAACTGTAGTGTCATGTTTGCCTTTTTGAGTCAGCACCTAATTACCCCATTGGTTGTAGCACTGGGATTAACTGCATGTCCACTCTAGTCTTACTTACTTGGCCACCAGAGGTTGAGATGCTACCTTCCAAAGTTGATTCTGACCATCACCTAAACTTCGGGCAACACTGTGGAGTTAGTTCACAGGAGGAAACTAAAGTCTTTAAGTTTTAACAGCTCTCACTGGCCTATCCTCATAGCAGAGCAATTGAAAATACTTTCCTTTGAATAAATAAGAGTTTTTGTTGTTTAGGTTAGCAGTCTTTTAAAATTGTTTTCAAGAAAAGTAGGCACCAGCACTACTTAGCTTTAATTCAAATTGAAATCTGGAACCAGAATCCCATCTAATGACGCTTCCTGTGCTTTCCAGAAGTGTTTTCAAGCCAGCCTGCTGATCTTGGGGTGCTGGTGCACAATGTACAAATTAGTGAGAGGAGGAGGGAGCGCCAGCTGGGCCTGTGGGATAGGGCCATGCACATTTTCATGTTCGCTCCTTGTTCCAATCGGTATTTTCCTCCCATCCCAATTCTTTACAGGTTGTTACGGGGGGGGGGGGGGGGGGGGGTGCAGAATATAGTTAGTTTATGTTAAGCCAGCCAATCAGACGTTCTCATATTATTTTTTTCTGTTTTAAAAAAAAAAAAAGGTCCAGATTTTAAGTGTATGGATGTAAAAGAAAGTTGGGTGGCCCTCCTCCTGGCCTGGATGTTGTTTGAAGCTGCAGGAGCAGAGCTGCTCCGTCCCCACTTCAACATTAGCTGGAAAAACCCCGCATTTTCTCAGAGCAGAACACACCTGCTAAACAGTTTAGAATAACTAGGCACAAATTATGTCTGAATGTCTACTGTCCAATACTGTGGTCACTGGCCACATGTAGTTAGTTGTTGATCAGTCACACTGGTCATGGTTCACGTTCTCAGCAGCCACTCGTGGCCCAGGACCACCCAGGGCTGGACAGTTGCGCCTGTGCTGCGCTCCCCCAGACGACGCTGGTCTACAGTTTCACTCCAGAGAGGAAAGCCTCGCCATCATGTGTAGATCTTACAGCTTAGAAACAGAGCGCCCAGGAGATAAAATTAAGAGGAAAACATGTATTTAAAAGTTTACAATGTTAAATTACATATGCCGAGCCACAACTTTTTGAACTACAAAAATGACAGTTTCACATAATTTGATCTACTGTATCAGTACATTGACATCACATGACATTGAACTAGAAACGTGCATCTCCTCTGACCTCACTCCTATGAATCCAGTCTCTTTTGCTTAGAAGATACACAGCTGGAACTTCTAACATTTGCACTTAGATCACTAGTTTCTGCGTGGGCAGCAGTTGTAACTCCAACAAGAAAGCCTCTGGCAGTGTTGATGGAGGAAAATGGCCTTTCTACCAAATGGAACTTACAACAGACTAGACTACTTTGTTGGGGAAAGTGGTCCTCACACAGGCAACACTGTTGGCTTAAGAGATGAACACACCTCCTCTCTTGAACTTTGCAGTGTTTTTCTCTCTTCATTTTACTAAAGCAGACATGCCTGAAGGATACCATGAAGGTTCTCTGGAAAAGCGACTGGACCCATGTGAACTGTGCACTTGAACACCAATGATGTAAATGTGCCTATTTGTATTTTGAAAATTTAACTGTGCAGCCTTACCACGCCTCTTTCGAAAGCTGACCTTCGTGCTCTTCAGGGCTGTTCCCTGGTGCCGTGTCGTCTCGAGCACGTGTGTGGCTTCCCACTCAGAGAGCAGTGCTGAGGCAGGGCCTCGCGCTGAGTCACAGGGCTCCTCGGAACAAAACTTCCTCAGAAGTCCTCCCACACAGGTGGGTGATAGAAACAGTTTGTGGCAACACAAATCTCTCTCCATGGTGGAGAAAACCTTTGCTTATCCACTGTGTTCTACTCAGTGTCTAGTGATGACAGATGTAATGGAATTAAACCAGTCAAGGGTATGGGCCCCGGTTAAGTGTTCAATGTGTATCTCACCTCTGGAACCTACTCAGCAGCTTGGTTTCTAGGGTTGGGGACATATTTATTTCTTAAAGCCAAACCTCTCCTTCATTGGTTTAGTGTGTGTACATATGTCTATTTAGATACACTTGTCCCACTTCCACCTCTACCGTCCCCTGAACTCTCTCACGTTCCCTTTGTAGCTGAAGTGGCCTCTTCCTGTGAGCCCTGGACAAGCTCCTGAGCAAAGTCTGTTTCTGCAGCCAGGAACAGATAAGAGGGGACCAGAGCGTGGCCGCAGGAGGGTGCCCACAGCGCAGGAAGGAGTGGGAGTGGGTGGCGGTGTGCTGTAGTCTGTGCGTCACCTCGCTGGGTGAGGACCTTCCCCCTCAGGTCTGACTGCGACGGACTTCAGACTGCCCTCTGCAAGTGTTGGTTGTGTGAGAGGTAATCATTTCCACTGAAACCTAATCTGTATGATGCTGAGAGGATTACTTGTGCAAGTGACTGATTTAAGTTGTAATCACAGCCTTTTGCTGTTTCACCAACCTGAACTGTTTATGGAAAGTATCATTAAAGATCTGGTCTCTTCCCTTTTGACTATTATTTCTGAACCTCTTTCAGTGGAGCAAAGTTAAGTGATGATGTACTTGCTCAAGCCAAGGGCCTTTGGAATGAATCATCAGGTAGTAGGTTTCTACGAACCCTTCACCGCCTGGGGCTGCTGGGCACTTGGGCCCAGACAGAAGGACCTGGAAGGCAGGGTTGGTGGCAGGCCAGGCCGTCCAGTGCCGCATCAGGTCCCAAGGGAGCTCACCCGCACTGTGTGACTTCGTCCTGTCCTTCCTTGTGACACTGATTTTATAAGAATGAGGTCTGCTTGCCTCCGTCAGAGCCGGGCTGCCCTGAGGAACCAGGTTTGGGGCTCTGACCAAAGGATCAAACAGGGAAACAAGTGCCACTGTTAAAAAGAGTAAATACCTGCTTTACAGTAAGCTCCTATAAGAACCACCCTGTGTCCACACCCATTGTTTTTCTGTGTTACTCATTTGCCTGTTTCTATCAGTTTTCTAAAACTGAAGACAAAGACGCCTGCAGCCCAAATGGTTTTGCCTCCAGTTCTCGAATCGCACATTTCCTTTTGGCAGCCATGCTGGTCTGAGGCTGTGGAGGTGCCGAGCTTCAAGGGGCAGAAAGGGAGGAGCTTGGAGGAACAGCTGTCAGAACACCCAGCTGAGAGCCACATTCCTCCCTGCAAGCAGGCATGCCTGTGGACCCACCCTATGTTCCGGGGTGCCTCCTACCACCCCATGTGAGGAGCAGCGAAGTGGCCCGGCTCTGCCCATATTTGCTGCTCAAGCAGAGCTGTGGACGTGCAGCTTGGGACACAAGGAACAAAATGACTCTCCCCTGTGGCTGGCAGGCTTACACTACTCTGCCTCTAAGAAGGTGAAAGAACCAACTACTTCCAGGGATCAGCCCTCTAAAAAGTGTTGGTTTGGAAAGGATTCAGGAGGGAAATCCTAAAGGCTTTCCAGTAAACCCACCTGTGGTGCAGCAGTACCTTTTGAATAAGTTTAACTAGAGCCCAAAGAGGGACTCTGGCTCTCAGCTGTCATTTGAACAACTGATGTGATTAGTGTGAAATATCTTAGTAACCCTTTCCTTGAGAAATACATCTTGCTTTTGGCTGTTTCTTGATGTATGCTGTTTTTAAGAAAAGTCATGCTTTCCACTTGACCCGGGCAGTGGTGGGGTAACCCAGGCACAGGGGACCACAGAGACTGGCTCCTCAAAGCAAGGGAGCTGGCCACAATGGCTTTCTCCCTTGGGCTGCATTCTGCTTTTACAGGCAAAGCTGCACCAGGTCTGACCCAGCCTCAGTTCCAGAAGAAGGTCCTGGCATATGTGCTTCATCCACACAAGTGGAAACAGTATTCCCATCCTTCCCATTCTAATTATGTGGGAAAAAGAACAATATAACCACGGAGGTGGTGTTTCCTGGTCAAACAGAGAAGAAAATGGTTCTCACTACTGCAGCCCCTAAACCGAGCAAGACATAGGAGACACAGACCTAGGAGCTCACAGGACGGGAAATACAGCAGGGTCTGGTGAAGGACTGGGAGCGAAGCGGTACTAGAAAATGAGCCCACAAATTAAGGAATCTCAGTTTTGTGTTAGGAAGGGAGAACTCATGAATAAAACCTCCAGGCAATTTACCTGGCAGCTTAACTGCCAGGAACTAAATTACACACATTCACAAGGAGGATGTGAGGCTGGTTTACAGGGCAAGAGTAAAACACTTCAACTTATAATTGCTTCAAGTAGTTTTGTGTTAAGAGTTACTTCATCCATCCTGGCACTTTGGGAAATATAGATTAGATACAGCAGGACACATAATTGGAAAAATGTAAAGCCAAGTAAACGAGTTTACACACATACACACAGAAGAACCCTGGAGAGACAGAAGCTACTTAACACAAAGCTTTTTCAGCTCAGGGTAAAAACAACTGGGAAATCCCTCTGCCTGGAGGGGAGCAGCAGGATTTGAAGGTAGTTCAGCCTAGGCTGGAAACCATCACTATGGAACAAAATAACACAGAAAAGGGGCATCGACCGTGGCTTCTGCTTACACCTCCAAGCATAAAACCACAACCTTTAGCTTTTTATAGACAGCAGGCTTCTTCCTATTGAAAGTAGAGCCGAAGACTCATACTGATGTCCCAGGAAATAAAACCAGATACTATTTACAATTAAAGTCCCTCCCAGTGAGTAGAGATTGCAAGCCCGGACAAAGGTAGTCTAGCCAGTACCTCGAATGAAAATGCCAAAAGAGCTCTCTGCCTAACACCATTGTCAGCTAAAAGGAAAGAAATCCCCTTTAAGTAGACTACTGAACTTCAACATGCTGATTTTCTGCCAGGGTTTTCAATTCCTCTAAGCATAAGCCGAGCCACAGACTACCGCACGTATGTCTGGGTCTGGGCTTCCCTCCTCCTCAGAGCGCCAGCACCAGTTGTTGGCCAAAAATAAACACCATTCTTCAGCCATATATGTCCACCAGCCCAGAGCTGGGGAGGAGCAGCTGCAGGCAGGTCGGGTCCCTGGGCTGCAGCCACATCGGTGTGGCCACTGCGGACCATGCACATCACCCAGCTCAATCGCGAGTGCCTGCTGCACCTCTTCTCCTTCCTGGACAAGGACAGCAGGAAGAACCTTGCCAGGACCTGCCCCCAGCTCCAGGACGTGTTTGAGGACCCTGCACTCTGGCCCCTGCTGCACTTTCGTTCCCTCACAGAACTCAAGAAGGACAACTTCCTCCTGAGCCCGGCGCTCAGGAGCCTCTCCATCTGCTGGCACTCCAGCCGCGTGCAGGTGTGCAGCATCGAGGACTGGCTCAAGAGCGCCCTCCAGAGGAACATCTGCAGCCGGCACGAGAGCCTGGTCAACGACTTCCTCCTCCGGGTGTGCGACAGGTAGGCCGCCTCCTGAGCCGCGCTGGCCTCCAGGGCTCTGGGAGGCCCCTGGGGGTCTGGGAAGAGCAAATGACGAGACCAAGACGGCTCTGCTTTGGAGAGCCTCAGACTAGGCCCAAGGCAGACCCCCCAGGCCCACCCACCGCGCAGTCTCCACAGGATGGAGAGAATTCTGGGGGGAAAGGGCGCCAATCCTCCTCTTAGCCTCACAGGTCCTGGAGCTGCTTTAGCAGAGAGGAAGGACTAGGCTTCAGCCTGTCCCTCTGCTTCTGGCAGCTGTCCTCCCTGGCAGCCATGAAGGGCTGGGTGGGTCGAGCTGGGCCTTCATTTGCAGTGTCAGGTCCCAGGAAAAGGTTTCAAGATTCAGCAATCAGCTTGCCCCCTTGACTCTGCTCCTGGCAAGCAAACCCCAAGACCTGTGAAGTGCAGCTGAAGGAGGGTTAGGCTGCTTGGCCCTGGGTTAGATGAACCAATCCAGACTCCAGCAGGGGTGCGGACAATGGTTTCCTTATGAGAAACTTACTAATCTTCAGAGTACCTGAAGTTACTGCGAGGATCAGTAAACTGAAGGGAAGAGTGCTTTAGCCCAAGTTCTCAAATGAGCAAACCCAAAAGTCTGACAGGTTGTGATTTGTGCCACAGTCTAGGATTCCCAGATTTTAGCAAATAACGATTCAAGAGGCCCAGATAAATCTGATAAGTTCAGATAAATCTGAACTTCAGATAGACAGAATAATTTTTGGCACAAGTATGTCCTAAATACATCCTGTATTTGACCTGTCGACCCCATAGTGGCTGAGCCACGGGCGAGACTCCCTTCACTGTCACAGCCTCCTGCCCAGAGCGGTCCACGAAAGAACAGTCTTCCTCAGCCAGGCTCTCACTGAGCCTTTACCAGCCCTGTCCTGCCTTTGAGGAAATGATCCCCTCGTTCACTAACAAACTAGGTTCAGTCCGCTTGTTGCCACCCAGGTTTTAATAGCTGCTGTATTCTGGCAGCCTAACAAGGAACAGAAGCAAATAGTGTAGTGGCCCCTCCTTTCTTTCTTTTTTTTTTTTTAAGGCCATAGAAGAAAATAGAAGATGGATTTGGGATTGTCCCTAATGAGACCATGCCATTTTGATGGGTTTAACAAGACCCAGTAAATAGACAGGGAAGTGATACATACAGGGTAAAAAGCCTGCCCTAAATTTCTTCCATTCTTCTTAGAAGCAGGTATAACCCCCCAAACCAGCAAGGTATGGACTGCACCTGTCCAGGCACGAGTGTCAGAAAAAAGCAAAGGGCCTGGGGCTGAGTCCCCCAGCACTGCTACTGTCTGACCATGTGACCCCCAGCCCAAATATTTAAATTAACTCAACTTCATTTCTTCCCCTGTGGACTGGGGTACACTGCCTTATCTCACAGGCTAATTTCAGATTAAATGACACAGTATCACTAGCACACAGTAGGTATTGATGCCTGTGCACCAAACCTAGATCTGGCAATCACCTGGGGACAGCTGAGGATGGCTTGGTAGGGAGTCCATGGTTTCTTTTGCTGGTTTCTTCCTGTCTCAGGATTATTCTAAAGGTTCTCAAGAGGAAGGAATCATGTTAACAGCCTTGGGGCTTAAATGCCTACCTAATCCTCACCACCACCCTGAAGGTAACAGTTTCTCTCCCACTTGACAGATGAAGAGGTGGTGCAGCAAGGTTCAGATATTTGTCCTGGGTTAGACAGCAAATAAGTCACAGGCAAATCACTTGAGCTTCCTGAGCCAGTTTCCTCATTCAAGAAACTGGGGGTGGAAGGCAGATATGAAGACTAAGGAAGATGTGCAAACTTGGAAAGATGGGATGTTCTTGGTTTGTGGATGCAGCCATGTCCAGTCTACTTTAGTTCCTTCCTTCCTTCCTAAAGCAAATGGAGCTGAGCTGGCTCAGTCAGGTGCAGCCCAGGGGCATTGAGGGAGGCGGATGGGGAAAGGGAAACCCTTTGTGGCCTGACTCCAGCTTCCTCTGGCTATAGGAAGCCAAGGCCTGCACCCATGAGACAGGTTCTTGACTGGAAGCAGTGTGGTCCTGCCTGCTCCCAGGAAACATGGCTTAGAAGCGCCTACAGAAGGCCCTGCACAGGCTCTAGACACTTCTAATCATTTAGTCCTCAGGACAACCCCACTGGTGGGCATTATCCTCTCCCAGCCAACCTCAAACATACATACCAGGTAATGAATGACAATCAAGGTCACGGCACAAAGAAACCACCTCCAACTGTACTCAAGATCTTTTTCCCAAGCAGTTGCTGGCAAGGTTGGTGCAGAGAGACACCTCCCTCCCCCCATGCTTTCTGGACGAGCTACCTGTGTCCCTGACTGTACCCACAACAGGCCTGGGTCTAGCTACTTGTGGATCTTGACTTCTGGCAGGCTGGCATCCCAGTGGAGTTGTAGTAACTGCCTCCGTCAACTCAGCTGAAACCAGGGCTCTAGAACTTGGAACCAATACTCAGAGGGGGCCCCGATGGCCAAGAGTTGGAATGGGCCTGATTCTAAGACACTTTACGGAAAACCCTCTCTGCACGGTCCTGCCACGATCAGCAGGGCCTCAGCTTGGAGCTAGACCTGAGCTGTCACCATGCACCGCTTTTCTCATCCTCCTAGAAACCAGCGTCGCACAGCAGGATGGGGGTTTGGGCTCCTGGGGCTAAAAGCCCACTCACAGCCAAGTATGGTGAGATGGAGTAGCAGAAGAGCAAGGGAAGTGGGTCCCAGTTCAGATCCGGGCCATGTCACAGCGGGCAGCTTCCCAAAGTGAAACTCGTTAGGTCCGATGAAAGTGAAGGTGGCTCAACAGGATCCAACTCTTTGAAACCCCATGGACTATATAGTCCATGGAATTCTCCAGGCCAGAATATTGGAGGGGGTAGTCTTTCCCTTCTCCAGGAGATCTTCCCAACCCAGGGATCGAACCAAGATCTCCCTCATTGCAGGCGGATTCTTTACCAGCTAAGCCATAAGAACTAGGCCCGGTACTCCTCTATAAGATGCGGTCTCCCAGAGTTGACACTGGGACTAACCAGCCAGGGAGCCAGGGGGCGTGACCGGGGGCGGCCGCACGCTAACCGCATCCTCCTCTCCGCAGGTGCCCCAACCTGGCAACCGTCACGCTGTCTGGCTGCGGCCACGTCACCGACGACTGCCTGGCGCGTCTGCTGGTTTCCTGCCCGCGCCTGCGCGCGCTGCACCTGGAGAACTGCGCGCGCGTCACCAACCGCACGCTGACGGCCGTGGCGGCGCACGGGCGCGCGCTGCAGACGCTGCACGTGGACTTCTGCCGCAACGTGAGCGCGGCCGGCCTGAGGCGCCTGCGCGCCGCGTGCCCGCGCTTGACGGTGCGCGCCGAGCATAGCGCGGCCATGATCCCGGACCAGCTCCCGCGCGGCCCGCACGCGCCCGGCGCCGCCCTCCGCAAGTTGCTTCTGCGCTAGGCCGGCAGGACACCGGCCCCAGGTCTCCGGAGGAGGGAGCTACTTGTGTTGAACGCCAGCTCCTAGACAGCCACAACATCCTCAGCCAAGACTCGGATACGAGCGCCTAACCCATATTACGATTTTATACATCGGCTGAGTGCGAGATTTGGTGGCCGGATGCTTGGAAAACACTCGATTGTTTCTCGTTAAACACCAGCACACTTTTCTGTGTCCCCTGCGCACCGGGTTCTCCATTTGGGCTCTATCTCATCCTTCGCGGCTGAGACTGCAGCTGCGGGGAGGGGAGGTGGTGGGGATGTCTTATATCACCCCCCGTGGGGAAGTGTGGCCAGCCGGAGCTCCCCAGGGGTGTGTAAGGGACAGCCCTCTCCCCAACCCCTCCTTGCTGCGCCAGAGGGAGGAGGGGTAGAACCCTGAGCCGTGGTTTCCACCGAGCCTTTGCTCGTGCCAACTCCCAACTCGCTTTGAACGATTCTAGGAAATTCTCGTTGATGTGCTTCTTTCATAAACTGCAGCTATGCTTGTTTTCATCCATCATAAACGAAGAAAATAATTTGACAGTCCCAAAGTAAAGACAAACACAAAAGCAGCAGCCCTGGTTAAATCTTTGGTTAACGAAACCATTAAAAGCGAATGCAAAGTTAAATTTTTACCTGCTAGATTTGAACGTTGGGCCAACGCCTTGAGTTCAATTTCATAGCTTTAGTCACTGCTGTCCCACCTTCAGCCATCAAAGCAGAGGCTCTCAGTCAGCAGTCATCCTGCAGCCTCCTGGTTCCAGGTACAGCGGGAAAATTTTGGGTAAGGGGGGAAGGTAGGGAGAATGGTGAAGTGGTGGGTGATACTCACTCTGGCTACTCTCATCACCAGGTGAAATCAAGGCCCTTGACCCACCTGAGACCAGGTGTTTCTTCTTTGTGAAAGGGGCTCTTGATGCCTAGTCACTGGTGTTGGGCTGCACCCCATAGGCCTACAAGGCCTACACTTGCCCAGCTTTAATTCTGAGAAAGAGCCCAGAGTCAGTAACAGACATCAGTGGTTTAATGGATGGAGGAAACTAACATGTCTGAAGCAAAGTCCTGGAGTGACACCCCATTCTGTGCAGCAGGCAGGACACTGTGGCACTCTTTGCTTGGGAGACGGGAGGGGAGACGACCAATTATAGGGGAATTGATGTCAGGTGGGCTCATTCGTTACCAAGGAAACCAATGGGGGCATGCCCCTCAGGGACCCTTTGATATGAACAATCATCAGCTGGGGCCTGGGGCAAGGATCTAGGAGGATCAGTCCTTTTGTGTGTAGGGTTTAGGTGAAACAGGTACTAGTCAGGCAGGGCACTTACAGAGAACAAGAGAACAGCTATCTTGAGGGCCCTGACCAAACATATGGGTTCCTTATTCATTGCCCAGATATTGGGGAAACAGCAAGGAAGAAAAAAAGACATTCTGTTCTCATGGATCTTATGTTCTAGTGGGGGAAGAAACAGTGTACCAGTCAGTGGATAAGTACTGGGGAAGAGGTGAAGGTATAGGGTAAAAGAAATTTGGGGACTGCTGGGACTGCTGACAGGGGCCAGGAAAGGAAAAGCAACTTAAAAGAGGTTGACAAATGTAAGCCCTCTTGAGAAGGAAGGCATCTGAGAAATAAAGTGGAGGGGTGCAGCATCTGGAGGAAAATATTCCACAGAGGGAAGAGCCGCCAGCACAAAGGCTAGGAGCATGGCTGGTATGTTGCGGCTGAACAGAGTGAGGTGAGAAGACAAGGTGAGCAGAAGAGATAATCAGAAAAATGAGGGATAAAGGAGGCCTCAGTGGTTATTATGAGGATGAAACGAGAGCTGGAGATCCTCACACTCAGGCTACCCCCAGCAGGCGTCAGGGCCCCAAGATGATGATGGTGAAGGCCCAGAGGTGCTGAAACTTCTAGGCAGAGTCTGTGGGCAGGCAGACAGCATCCCACCTTGCCTAAAGCCCTCCAGGGACTGCTGAAAGCCTTAGTTGCTGCCCCTGGGCCCTTGGTTGGACCAGCACTTAGCCCAGAAATAAAATCCTGTTTCATCCCCCTGTAGAAAAAGCCAGCCTTGCCAAGCCACCAGCTGCAGTGGAATGGGAGGCCCACCACTATGCAGGCTTCCTCTGGGTGATTTTCTAGTTTATCCACCATTGCTGTGAACACTGGAAAAAGGCTTTTTAAAGGAAATTAATTTTTTGGCCACTACTGAAAACAATGTTGAAAGCAAGTTCAGGCTTCCAGGGAGTTAAATGTTTACAATGAAGCCACTTAAACCCCACAGATTTGCTTTCATCATCTCTGATAAGCCCCAGTTCCCAGAGGTCCCATTTGCCCTGAGTTGGTGGTTTAGTCTGGGGAACAATGGGATCCTGGTTTCTAGCACTCCTCTGACCAAGCACAGGTCAGCCCTCTCCAGACCTCAGCACTCTTACCCGTGTATTGGGACAGTGAGAAAATCTTGCTTTGCAAAGTTCTTTTCAGAATCATGGGACTGTATTTGTAAAGCAAACAAAGGTTATTGTAAGTTCAGTTGGAATGTCAGTAACCTGGAATGAAAAGTAACCATGAGGCTCCTTTTCCCACAGAAGCTCTTTTATCATGAGGGTTCAGTTCCCTTTGATGCCTACTAAACCCCCATATACCAAGACTAGTACACAGAACTGAAGCTGTGCTGACACTTGTGTCCAGCATTGTTTCTAGGGCTCCAGTTAGGCCCTGCCCCCTGCATGGGAGCTTTGGATCCCTGAGCCCAGGCCCATCTGAGATGCTTCCAGAAGGCAGGCACTGACTGTCCACCCTGCCTTCTAACAGTCACTGTTCACAGTAACCCTGCCTTCTAACAGTCACTGTTCACAGCAAAGGCAGTAGACAGAACACAGTGCCCTCTTAATCTAAACACAGCTTTCACAGTCTTTCCTCAGATTTGCATATATCAGGGGGCACTGTATGCTTAATTAACCCACCAACTCATTCATCTCACAATCATTTACTGGGTACTGGCCCTGGGCTGGGCTAGGCCCTACTTCAAGGGAGTCAGTCTAGTCAGAAGACGTGCTGCTGGGCTGGGCGGCAGTTTTGAGTTCTCTCCCAGCCCTGCCATCTGTAACTTTTGACAAGTTATCCTTCTCTGAACCTCCATTTCTCTATTTGTAAAATAGGACCAGTACACTTCGGTGACACTGTGACGAGATTATGTCTAACTATGTAGTGCCTGGAAGGGGGAGGGTAGGGAGATGCAGCCTCACATCCATGGTGGGGCTGTGCCTGGCAGAACCCACGAGGCCCAGGCACTGGGAAGCAGCAACACATGTTGAAAGACATGCCCTTTAAGCCAGACCTGGGACTGACTCCAGTCCCTGTCAGGTTGATATCAGCAGGCACAGCTCAGAAAAGACAGGAAGCCCAGTGCATCTCCAGAGAAGGACGAGCTGGGGGAGATGTGAGCCTGACCCAGAGCCACCTGGAAATGGCCTGGGGGTTACCTGTGCCCTCAGAGCCTCCATTAGAACAGACCACAGGCTTTGCCCAGGTACTGAACGCTAACTCTTTTCACTCTCAGTTTTGGCCAAGGCAGCCAAAGTGAAAGCTAGGGGGAGGGTGCAGAACCTCAGCACCGGGGCGGAACAGTGCCTCCCTTGTGGGGGGCTGACCCCAGTCACCACATTGTACTGGCTGGTCCAGGACCCTCAGTGCAAACAGAGACTGGAGCCATATGCTCGGAAGTCAGGGGCTCCTGATTGCTCCCTAGGAAGCAGAACCTGCTGGGGGGATGCTGCCTTCCAAGGCTTGTCTTAAGGGACACACTGGCCTGTTTCGGCACAGGCTCAGCATCTGCACGGGACTGACTGTGCTCCTTCAACTCCACCAGCAGTGTGCTGACAGGAAACCAGGACTCCCAGCTCTCATCTGTTAAGTACCTGTGATCCAGCACTCTCCTTCTCCTGACCTCGAATTCCTGGTCTGTAAAGGGAGAGACCACCTGATGCCTTAGTTCTAGCATTCCTTCAACTCTGGGATTCAATGCCGAAGACTTGGTTTTTGCTAAAAATCGAGCTCATCAAGTGTTGGTTTCATCTGGCTGGCAGTGCTGGGCAAAGGCCACAAAACTGGGAGGCCCACAGAAAAGATGCACCTTGAAAGGGCCTCTGAGGAAATCTTAAAGGTTGGGGGTAAAAGTCTCTTGAGACCATCTAAGGGTGACAAAAGCTGCAAGGATTTGTTAACTGAACAAATCCAGCAAGGAAAGAAAAAGACCTAAAACTCTATGGGGGTTAAAAGTGAACTATGGAGGGAAAAATAGTTGCACTAGGCTCATTTCAGGTCCTCAGATCAGGGACTCCTGCCTTCCCCTCTCCTACAGCTTCCAAAAGTAGAGAGAATGAAGCAAAATGATAACTTTCCAGCAAAGAAATGGCATCTGTTATAAAACCAAGGTGTCTCTGTAAGCTTCCTCAGAGTTAAGGCTCCTGAGACGTCATCTGTTAGGCCTGACAGGTGGGAGCTGGAACCATGAGCATCAGCCTGCTGAGGGTGCCCTTTCCCCATGAGTCGAGAGCCTCATGAAGCTCAAGGCCTCATTTTGATTTAAAATAGTCTCTGAGACTATAGACATAGCCTTCAACTCGCATACCCTCAGCCCAGCTCAGCAAGAGGGAAGAACCAGTGGTTCCCAGGAATCAGCCCAGAGGGCCTGGAGAGAACCCTGTGGTACGGTCCAGGATCTCCACAGCACAGAGGCCTCTCTTCTCTGCAGTTCCCTGTTGACCTAGAGGCCCTGACAGTGCATTCCCACTCACTGAGTGGATGCTGCAAGCACAAAGACCTTCACTGCTGCTTCTAACTGAGCTCTCAGGCCAAGTATTAAAGGCCCAGACCCTGGAAGCTATGGTCTCCTTCTGAGACACAATTCCAACTGAAGTCTCTTTTCCATAAAACTAAAATGTCATTATCCTAAATATTATTAGGCATACTCACTGGGAAATATCCATGCACCACATTATCTTGGCAAGCAAAACCACATTTTCCTTCCAATTTCTTTTTGGAACACATGCCTTTTACCTACCTTGCGGAAAACAAGTACTTGTAAAGCTCTCTGCCTGGCACCTCATTTGAGCAGGCTGTCAGCCTTGACCTTGTCCATGAAGTACACTGGAAGTATAGTGGGGCATGAACTTCTAATGGATGAAAGAGACAAGCCACCTGAAGGCTGTGCCTGCTCCCTGTTCCCACTCCCAGAGCCTTCGCAGCTGCTCTCCAGATGGCCCTTTCTCCCAGAACCACGTGCTCATTCTGACATGCCTGAGCAAATGAGCATATAGCCCAGGGCCTTCAAGGGCTGCGTCTAAACACCAGGGGTGTAATCCTTTCCCCAGTCCCCCACACAACTCCCTACCATCATTCAAGGACATAAAAGCCACTCCTTAGTTCTCATGTTAATTCACAGATTCACATGGTCACTCATTCACGTATGCGGGGGGTGGGGTGGGGGTGGTGGTGTCAGAACTGAGTAGAGCTGTATCCTGTACCAGGTATCCTGGGCTGTTTAAGAAAGGCTCCTATGAGTGGGTCACACTTTAAGCCAGCTCTGGAGGAGGCGGCAGGGTGGTGCAAAAGCACGGGCCAAGTGGCTGACACAAGGGCCTGTGATGAGGGAACACAGTGAGAGACCGAGGATGACAGAACCAATGAATAGAAGCTTTCAGGTCAGGGGCTGCTACACCCATGTGGACCTCTGCTCTGTCATTTCCAAGCAAAGTCCAGTGTGAAGGAATGTTTCTGATGAATCAAAAAGCTGTCAAAATGAAAGCTCACTTTCTCTTCATCAAAACTCCAATAACAAAAGCAGCCCATGCACTGATTCCTGAATCAGCTTTATTTCTCTGCATAAGGAACCCTGCACAGGCAATTCAAATTAAAACAAAATAAATATATGAATATTCATGTAAAACTGTCCTTTCTAATGAACAATTATACACAATGTACAATTCCATGTTCACTGGGCGGGTTTACAAAAATGTACCATTCCCAACTAAAAATGCACCAAAATGGTTCCATGCAAACTTATCAAAAGTGACCAAAAGTATGGAGGGGAAAACCTGACTGAGAGCACTCTGCCTTTTTTTTTGTACAATCACAGAAAAATAAAAACATCTAATTTCTTTGTTACCTTTAGAGTAACTAAATGTGGCCACTGTTTATAACGTCGCTTTATGTTCCTAAAACATCTATGTAGTTACCATAAAAGTGTATCAACATTAAACTGGAAGTGAACATTACTGAGAAGAAAGGGGGGTGATGGCACCCTTGGTAGTCAGTAGTCAGTGTCGGAGCCCTCAGCGTTGTCCACGTTTCGTGAGAGCATGTAGTTGTCCATGTCGATTGATCGGCAGTTGTTGATGGCGTAGCGCAGGCGCTCAGCCATGACCAGCTGGCTGGAGTAGGGGGGCAGTCTCAGCTGGAAGAAGCAGGTCTGTGAGGTAGGCAGACTGTCATAAGGCTGTGGAGAGAGAGACCCAGAGCTGTGACTGCAGCATCAGGGTGTCATGGGGGTGTGGGGAGTGGGGAGCAGTGCTGCTCATAACCACCACCCCCCAAGTCAGGAGAGCATTTCTCCCTGCCTGCAGGTGGGCTCCGTGAATAGCACTGACTGCATGGCCACCTGGAGAGCAATCAGAGGCTTGGCTGTGGTAGGGAGAGCGCAGGCTCTGGTGTCCTGTGGCCATCTAGCTTTTGGTAAAGACGCTTCTTTCCTCTCCTTACTCTTCAAAGGCCCTCCCGTGTGACATGAGAATGAGCCCTGACTGGTGGGGTTACTTGGGAGAACATGCTTCACATGGTGCCTGCCACAGGGCAAAAGAGTTCACTCCCTTTCACCAGAGGGTGCAAACTTGAAGCTGCTATGGAGATGCACCAACAGAGCCAGTGAAATGGAAGGAACAACTCTGAGGGAGTCACCACACTCCTCCTCCCCTCACTGTCCTCCTAGTGAGCCTTCTGCACCCTTTGCCTGCCATCCCATTACCACTCCAATGAGGAAGGAACAGTTAATGAAATCCCATCCCACCTCTTTAACTGATGGTGATACAGTTATTTAAAACAATAATTATGATGCTTAGTAGCAAGACAGAAAAGTGCTGGGGATAGATTGTTAGGTGAATATGAATACAATTTATATAAAGTTCCAAACTGTCATGCAAAAATGTGTATGCCTAAAGAATTACACAAAAGTGAAAATGGATATCACTAGAGGGACAGGATTCCTGTCTCTTCCTGCAAACACTGTTCTGGCCTGCAAACACAACTGTTTTCCAAACTATAATGATAGTAATGATATATATTGTTTTTATAATTTAAAAAAAAGTTTCAAAAAAAGATCTTGCCCTCTCTTTCTCACTGAACTCCTGGAAACCAGCCCTCCTTTTCGGAACTCAACATCAGGTGAGTGCATTTCTAAGAGGTGGGAGATGGAAGGCCCAGAAGCTTAGCTGTGCCAGAGCCAGTGACGAATGCAGAAAAACCACAACCCACAAAGATACTAAAGGGGAATGTCAACAGGTGGCTCTGATCTGGAAACTGGAGAAATGGTTTAAAAGTCACAAAGGAGAGACCAACAGTGGTCAGTTTCCTGAGGCTAAAACTTTCCAGGCAGGGGTGTTTAGTGGATTAACTTAGTGGGATGGCAGGATAGCCCAGAACAGATATAAGGCAAGGCCTTTTTCCAAAACTGAATAGAAGCAAACCATTTCCTCCTCTCTGAAGCAACAAGATTCACAGCTTTTAGTTTCTGGCAAGTCATGTAGAAAATTCATGGGGAGGCTCTTTTCACAGCCTTTCCTGTGTGAGGCCTCTCCAGCAAGCCCAGCCTAGGAGTGGAGCCCAGGCAGGCAGCCTCAGGAGGCAGCAGGAGAGGACCAGCTTTGACTACAGCAACTTTCAAGGGGTAGTTACTGGAAAAACACCAGAAAGGAAAGGCCTGTAATGAGGTCCTCTTTGTCTTGCTAGTTCTGGAATAAACACTATGGGCTCAGCTCAGAGGACTGCCCAGCTTTTAGGGGGTTGAAAAGGAGAAAGAGGGGACACAGACACCTCTAACTTAATGTTGGGCTTGAGGGATGTACTAAGTGTCCAGGAGATGGACATAAGGAGATCTAAGTCTGCCCTAAGGAATAGTTAGGAAGCACAGGAAAGCATACAGGAGGGCTTCCTGGAGGAGATGACATTGGTACTGGGCTCAAGTGCTTGACAGGCATACATGGAAAAGGAAGAGGAAAAGAACTTTCTAAAGCAGAGGCAAGAGCCTACACAAAGGCATGGACATTTAAAAGCAGTGTCGATGGGTGGTCTTGGAAGTTCTCTGGTGGCCTAGTGGTTAGGATCCTGGACTTTCACTGTCATGGCCCAGGTTCAATCCCTCGTTGAAGAACTGACATCTCGCAAGCCATGCAGCGTGGCCAGTAACCCTCCCCCCTGCCCCCCAAAACAACTAACCAAAAACAGTGAGGTCTATCAGGAGAAAGGCAAGCAGCCATAATGACCAGAAATAGTTAGGTGTGAGGAGGTGATATCGGAAAGCAGGGCAGAGGAGGTGTTTAAGGCCAGACTGTGGAGGTGTTTAATTAAGGCTGCTAAGGTGGTCAGTGTTTGTCCTGGAATCAACACAAGGGGGCCCTGAACAGTGTAAAAGAAGAAGAGTGACATGGTCAGATGGGTGCCTGAGAAAGAAAGATGACTCTGGCAGCAGCATGCATTTAAGGCTCTAAGCCCTTTTATTCCTGAGCCATCTGTCAAAACGGCAGCTGGGCTGGCACTCTGCAGCAGGGGCCTTTCATGAGGCTGCAGAGGAGCCGTACTGCCTGTTCCGTGATGCACACCACACACGTAGCCGGAGAGCATGTTACTGCTGCTTCCCGTGTCGTCACGTTCCTCCTGGAGCACGTGCACCAATTAATGGTTAGTATCTTAGTGAAAACAAATAAACAAGACCGTGTCCCAGTGCAGAAGTCACATGATGAAAAGGCATAGGAAATACGACACAGAGGTAACAATGATGGCCCTTCTGCCAAGCTTAGCTTTCATTCAGGAAGATACTGGAAGATTCAGAGAAGGTTGTTGTTGTTGTTTCTACATCCATGTAGGACATTTTTTTTTTTAAAATTGAAGTTATGAGATGTTTCTAAACAAATCTTTCCTGGTTGATTAAAAAGAAAAAAAAAAAATCTGGAGATTCCAAGCATTAATCCTGAATTGGCAGGCGTACTTGAAGCCCAACATGTAAGCAACAAGGAAGCAACAAAGGCAGACATTACCAGAAAGAAAAAATACCTTACTTACCCTATCAACCTTCATGATCTGAAATCTCTGAGAAATATCAGCAGTGTTGGCTGGTAGTCGAGATCTTCCAGACACAAACCTCATGAAAAGCACACGCTCCTCATTGGAGAACTCCTCCAGTGTGTGCCAGAACCACTGCACCAGCTGATGCTGCTCATCCACCTCCCGGTACCGTACCACTTTCTTCAAGACTTCTACGGAGATCTCGGGCATCCCACACACCATCTGTTCCAGCTGCTTTGCTGTGAGGAGGGACAACAGCGGCACAGGGACGATCCAGGACATTCCTTCTCGGACTGCAGCCACCTGCTCCCAGGAGAGGTTGTTCATTCAACATCTGTGTGCAGACTGGGCACCCATGGTGAACCCAATCGGCTCGGGCACCTCAGGTGTGCTCATCTGCTCCCAGGCCCTCTACTTGTCCCTCAGAACTGGCATGACTGCACACGGTCCAACCTTCTTGCCTCTGACCCTTTGTCAGAGTTTCTCCCTGCTTGTGGGATTCATACATTCCTTCCTGTCCCAGGTCAAGTCAGTTCAGGGGCCCACCTTCCCAGCCCCACAAAACTTTAGCCCACGGGGGCCCTTCTAATGCCAACCCCACTCACTCACACTCCTAACCACACATGGCCACAGGCTGTTAAAACTGCTCTGTTGAATACTTCATCTTCTCACCAGGGTAAGCAGCTTTTGGAGGATGTGTCTAGGGTTTCTACTGTCTTTGTAATTTATATTTTCTTTTGAAAATAGTTATATTCTTTTTATAAAAATCATTTGTGCTGATTATTAAAAAAAAAGTTAGGAAAGTACAAAGAAGAAAGTAAAACTGAGACATCCTTTTGTAGGAAAGCAGTAAAAAGGATCGAGAATTTAATCAGGAGATGGGTTCTGAATCCCAGTCCCACCACGTCTTTTAATTTTCTCATCTGAAAAAATAAGGCAAATAATTGCTGCTCACATGATTATGACAGTTATTTTAAATGAGTCTGTATGATTGGGTAGTTAGCTTTTGTTAGCACAGTGCAAAGAACAGATCAGCTGAGGAGTGCTGAAGGGGTGCCGTCAGAGGCTGCCTACACAGTCTGTTTGGCGAAACCACTCCAAGGTTATACAGTAGAGCATACTCTACATGCAGACCTGCCACTGTTCAAGGTTTGTTTCATAAATAACTTCACTCTTGGTCAGTTTAGAATCATCTGCCAAACCAGAGAACCTGAAGACAAGCCACATCTTGGGGAAGCCGCTGAGTTATGATTGTGTGAGGCTGTCATGCCCAGGGCTAAGGAATGAACGGGCAATAAGGACAGTCTCTGCTGACAGAAAAGGGAATGCCCCAGCCAAAATGTGCCAGAACACAAGCTGAGGTACATGGATGGCTGCCTGAGTGGGAACAACTGGGACAGCTATAGGAAGAACACGGGGTTCTAAGAGACAAGGAGGAAGTTAAAGAGGAAGAGGCCTTATTATCAAGAAAGGAACAAAGCAGGGCAGAGCAGAGCACAGCTGCTGGAGGACAGGTCGATCTGGCCTTCACAGGAAAGGGCAGCACAAGAGCCCGGATGCCACAGCGAAACCTGGTTTGTGATCGTGGCTTTTCCTTGGGCACATTACTCCATTTCTCTGGACTCCATGCATTCATTTCTGAAATGGTGATAGTAATTTCTATCTCCCCATTGAGTAACTATGGGGAAAACTGCATATGCGGGGGCCTGCTACCACATCTAGCATGTTGGTAGTGACCAGGGGATTTTTGGTCAGTTATTCCAGTCTATAAGGAATAAGCATCTTTAAGCATTAGAGACAAATCCTAAGCCCTGACTGTGTAAACAACATTGCTGACAGGATCCACACTTACTAAGCTAAGGGGTATAGTTTTCTGACTAGACTTGGCCCAAAGCCAGAGCTGAAGAAGGAACCAGGAGTGAAGAGTATAGAATATATATATTCAAATTACTACACAGCCTCAGAGCCAGCATCCAACTCTTGAGAAAAGCCCAAAGTCTTCTGCAAATAAGGTATTACTGAATTGGCTATGAAGGACTATATAACCAAAATCACCACTCTGGGACACAGTATTCATTTCTAAGGTCACTTATCATACTCCCATCATTTACTAAATGCTTACTATGTATCAACACAGAACAGGATATATAAGTTATATATAAAAAATACACTCTTCATTCAATGTCTCACACGTTACTTGAAGAAAGAAGACCCAAACTCTGCAGCCTAACTCTTAGTCTACAACTCAGAAGTATGTGATAGCTTGAGGAACTTCTAGGTGACCAAAAAGATCTGCACAGTTACAGACCTGGAGGAAAGAGGCCCTCATATGGGATTACAAGGCCAGTCTTCAGGGATTCATTCACATGGACCCTGACTGACTGAGCTGGAACAGGACACTGGGTTGGGCAGCAGTAAGACATGAAGACAAATAAGACTGAGTGAGAAGGCAGGTTCTGAAGGCCTGGCCAAGGGCTTGGCCTCCAAGCCAAACAGTGGCCAATTCAGGGCTCACCTAAGGCTTTGAGTAAAGGGCAGATCCTGAGAAATGGCCTGAAAAGTCTCTGAATAGGGACTGAAATATAGATATAGATTAATCAACACTGTGAACTCATACATCAAAATTCAGTAAAAACCAGACAGCTCCTGTTTGGAGTCAAAAGCAAACCTCTCAAACCTCTCATGTGAACCTCTCAAAATGTTTCCTCTCACCTGTCGGTCCATTTCATGAAGTCGATATTCAATGGCCCTCTCCACATATTCTTTCCTATTAGAAAACGTGAGTGGGATACTATTTCCACCGGGAATTATAGGAACCATTTTGCCATCAGCGCTTTGGCCAACAAAAGAATCAAGAGGAATCATCTATGAATAGAAGAAAAAAGAATTTTTACTACATGGTAGAAATGACCACAAAAAGTATGTTACACACAAACACAGCAAAACATCAACATCAGAAATCTTATGGATGAAGACAAGGCAACTGACATAGCTGATTAGGCTACTTCAGGGGTTCCCAACTTTTAGGATCTAATGCCTGATGATCTGAGGTAGAGCTGATGTAATAATAATAGAAACAGAGTGCATAATAAATGTGACGTGCTTAAATCATCCCCAAATCACCCCGTCTACCCCCATCCATGGAAAAATTGTCTTCTATGAAATCAGTCCTTGGTGGGTAACAAAAAGGTCGGGGACTGCCGGGCTACTTGATGAGCAGGGAGTGCTGGCTCATCTGGTTTCCATTAAAAATGCAGTTGAATCTCTCTGTCTCCAAACCAGGTTTGATGAACTCTGGTTATCCCAGGCCTCCTGGGTTCTCTCTGTCCTTCACTCTAACAAGCAGAGAGAATGGATTAAAGGGGAAGGAACAGTGCTAGAGCTGACTCTGTTAGCAGCTATTTAAACTTCTAGGTTGAACTGCTAAGTGTAGCAATGGTATATGGCATGGGTCAGCTGGACAGCAAGGGGAAGGCTATATCTGAGTTTTACACAGGAAAATTCTCGTCAACACCAGCAGAAACATGGACCAGTCAGGATTTACCTCATGGAAACTCTCCTCAGTAATCCCACTGTCTTCAATGTGAAGAATGCTGTTGAGAGTCTGCACGTAGAGCAGATCTACCTCTTCCAGGTCTTCCAGGGTGAGTGGGACACAGCACAGCTGCTTCCACACCAGAGGGGCCAAGTGGAGGTCCAGAGGCTTCTTTGTGCGAATGGCAACCCCCATTAAGATTCCCAAGAACTTAAACTGCATTAAGTGTTCATCGAGGCAGGCAGAAGGATTAAAAAGGAACCTGCAGAATTAAAGGAAATACTTCAAACAAAGTTGTCCTCATTTCTATTAGAAACAAGTTATCAAACAGCTAAAGCATTAGTCTAGACCTGTGCTGTCCAATATGGCAGTCATTAGCCACATGCAGCTATTTAAGTTAATTAAATAAAATTTAAAATTCAGTTCTTCAGCTCCTGTAACCACATTTCAGGTGTTCAATAGTGACATACGGCCTACTGCTACTGTTCTAGACGGCACAGGGACCGTATTTTGAATTACTTTGAGGAATCATAAAAAGGGTGAGTGAATGTTCTATTAGTCCTTAAGCTACCTGCTCAAAGATGCCCTATTTCCTAAAATCATTTACAAGTCCACAAAGCAGGATTCAAAATTCAAAATTTGACAAACACAGGAACAATAAATGATTGCAAATACTAACTGCTGTGACTGCATGGCATTTCAAAGGTTTTTAATGAATTTTAATTCACTGAGGGAAGGCCATGTGGGCCTTCAGAAACACAAAAGAAATCTGGTTTCATTTTCAAGTGACTTGTTACATCATAACAAGTCATGATGTAAGTGCCTCAGTTTCCTATCTGTGAAAGGAGAACAGTTAACAGTTCCTACTCCTTAGAGCTATAATGAAGATTCAATGGGATAATCCATGTAAAACACTTAGAATAGTGCCTAGCATATAGTAAATGTACACTACTATTATTGCAGACATTCAGTAACACTTGCTGACCGCCCTTACCTGTCCCTATTGTAACCCACTTCTGCGGTAGCATTGGGAGATGGTATAAGAAGGTCCACAATACCAGTTTCAAGTTCCTGTAGAAGAATGAACAATTTTTTTTAGAAATGCAGTTAAATATATCAAGAAAATGAACCAATTAACATTAAAGATCATGCTGAAAAGAGAACGTTGAGGAATTTATAATGCTATATGACAAACAGTAGTCTCTGTAATTATTTTCGTGGCTGTAACTTAAAATGAATTTAGGAACTCCCCCATGGAGAAAATGTCCTGCAGTACACAGAATAAAGATGAAAAAGCCAATCCAGGGCCTGAGCTGGGGTGTCTCTGAGCAGGGTATAGTGACATTCAAATAAACTTAATAAATGATAGCCAAGTATTATTTTAGATACAGATTTATTACAAAAATCCTGATATGAGGCAAAGCTGGAAGGATCAGAGCTGATTTGGAAGCAAAACTGTGACTGTAGATTTTAAAATATGGACTTGTTCAAACTCTTAAGATTTGTTTTTCTAATTTCCTTGGAGCCTGGTTGTTCTTTGTTCTAAAAGCACCAAAATAAATGGGAGCACATGAGTGGTCCTGGATTTTTCTGTTACAGAAGTGTACATATGTGTCATTGCTGTTTCCTCTCTCTGTTATACAGAACAACAGATGGTAAGTCATTGGTAGATGGCCAAGCACTGGCACTAACTCAGAAACATATCTTCATGAAGCATTTCACAAAACCTTGCAATAATTCACATATACATTACTAATAGCATGGCTTTATGTAAGTATCACAAATGAATTCTTGCTTAGATTTATAAAAACAAGCCACAGTCATATCACTGGAAACAGTAAACTGCCCACCACCTGAGTGGACAACTCAGCAGGGGACATTGAATGAATATACCTGGCACATCTCTGTGATTGTGTCATCAAACACTCCTCCGGCGTCATCAGCACCTTCTCCAACTAGCTTAACCTTCCAGGCTCGGGAGGGCAAACGGAGGTCTGAGGCATTCAGTTTAACTACTTGTCTCGCTATTTGAACAAAGATAGGCTTACACTTCCGTCCTCTTTAAAAGAAAGAGAAAAGAGAATAAAATATAATACTCCCAAATCGCCACAAATGTCACTTGAAGATATTCTCCCATCAGTGAAGGAACAGGCCAGCTTAACAACAGCCAAACACTGTGCTAGGCTCACTGTAATTACACTGGGTACTGAAATAAAATACTATTACTATTCTACTTTACAGATGAGGAAGCTAAGGTTCACAGAGATTAGTCAGTAGTAAGTCCATCTCAAAATATGTCAGTTAATGAAATACATATATAATGTGCTAACCTGGTTGATATCCTCTTTACAGTAATTTGAGGTCCATAGTTTTTGCCTTGAACCATGGTTTTTCCTATAGAGCGCACCATTGGGAGGGTGTAGACTCTTGGGGCTAACAAAGGCCGAAGCTGTCCCTGCACAATGCCCCATGTTCCAGCATTATAATGAGATGTACTATTCTGTAACAGAAAGCAAGCTTACACATAAGTACACAAATAAAATCATCCCTAATATTACCATACGGAGATGGCCCCATTAACACTTTCATCCACTCCCTTCCAGTTGCCTTCCTTTGCACATTTTCAAGATTGCACTATTTATATCCATTCTGTTTTTCTCACTTCAATTTATACCATAAACATTTCTCTCATTAACTGTAAACAGGATGCTAACATTCTGTTAGCGCTGCACAGTATTCTGTTGCCAGGTTGATTATCTACTTCTAACAATGATTTCTCAAATCTCTCATACACCCATGACTAGGTTACCAAAAAGAATTTTTTCCCCCATTAATTTTTATTAGTTGGAGGCTAATTACTTTACAATATTGTAGTGGTTTTTGCCATACATTGACATGAATCAGCCATGGATTTACATGTGTTCCCCATCCCGATCCCCCCTCCCACCTCCCTCCCCATCCCATCCCTCTGGGTCTTCCCAGTGCACCAGCCCTGAGCACTTGTCTCATGCATCCAACCTGGGCTGGTGATCTTCTTCACCCTTGATAGTATACTTGTTTCCATGCTGTTCTCTCTGAACATCCCACCCCCAAAAGGATTTTTGACTAACAGTTTTACAAACTAATACACATTTTGGCAGGCATGCCTACACATTAACCAAACAAACATAGCCAGCTTGCTTTCTCTCTAAATTACTAGTCTGTTCTATTAAAGACAATCAAATCAGCCAAATTTACTTTATCTCCCCACTGCCCCTCCACAGGGTATGTTCATTTGTAAGGACAGCAAGAAGTCTCCAAAGTTTCTCTCACTCATTTATATAACCCCTTTGACTGAGGTATTAACACTTGCGTGTGCTTAAGTTTTAAAATAATATACTACAGTTTGTAGAAAATACATGCTTAGCCATTCATACTTCCTTAGCCATTCATACTTCCTTGAACTTTCGACAAACCAAAACACTGAAGGAAGACCATTTTATGTCCAACAACATGATAACCTGTATCTGGATCATCCTTAATCCAGCAATAAAATGAGGAACAGAACTGGTGCCTTCTCTAGATCTCCTAGGTGCTAAGAGTAAAAGCATTAGCCACGGAGGAAGTATCTGAAGGCTGAAAAAAAGGCCCAGGGACCTGGTGAGCACAGCACGGGCACCGCTTCCTAAGCCAGCGCATTACCTGGTTGTTGGGGCTGAGGTTCAGTAGCCTCCAGGACGAGTACATGAGGTCAGAGAAATGGTAAAGCAGCCGGAGCCTGGCCCTCGCAGTGTGAATGCTCACCTCCCTCAGAGCCCCGTACTGGGGGGGCACTGTATCAGGCAGGCCCAGCTGCAGAGGCACTGACACACCTGCCCAGAACACAGATGCACACTTGTAAAGGAAAATGTACTGTTTTCATTTTTAGCATTTTGAAAATTTTCAAACACATACAGAGGTTGCAGGTATATAATGAATACCCATTCCCACCACTTATAATTAATATTTTGCTATGTATACTTTATCACTTATTTATCAATTCCTCTATCCATCAATTCATCTTAAATTTTTGATGCACTAGTGTTGGTTTGTAAAACATCTTTTTTATTTATCATTATGGAAACTTACTTTTTTCTCCTTTAATTTACTTTCCCATTTAACTATGGACTTAGTTTCTTCACACACATACACACACACACAAAACAAAACAAAACACCCAAATTTGTTCTTTCACATTCAATAACATTTCATTCTTGACATCTTCATAATAACACAAGGTGTGGACCAGGACCAGAGAGCAAGTTCTGGAAAATGGAAATGGTCAACTCGGCAGAACCCCCTCCCACACTTACTAGGGCTCTGACAGAAAGTTAACATGACAGAATGAAAGATATGAGTACATGATTCATGGAGGTTTTATACTAAAGAATAAGCTCTGTAGAAGCAAAGACTACAAGGACTGTATCCATGGGTATCCTCTTACAGAAATGCACAAAACTCTAAGAATCAGATACTCAACTTATTTGAGTTTTCTGCAAATAAACATTTGTACAGCTCAGTTCTCAGAGGTATTTTCCTATTAGTTAAAGCTAACATGGACCCCCTCTGTCCATGGGGTCGAAAAGACTCACATGACTTAGCGACTAAACAAACATTTACTCAGTACTTTTATGTGCCTGACACTGTTCTAAGAGCTTCCTAAGAACTGATTCATTTACTCCTGCAGTTCTTTACAATAGGTGCTATTATTATGCTCATTTTATAGACAAGGAAACGAAATCTCAGGGTCACTCAGCTCCTAAGTGGAGGATTCAACCTGGGCAATGTGGTTTTTCAGTCTGAACCTTTAGCCAACATGCTGTCTAGTCTCTGTCCTGAAGTGGAAGGGAAACCCTGCTGGAAGCTGAAGAAGCTCCTGAGAAATTGTCAGCGGCCTGGCAGCACTGCTCATTCTATTAGAACATTCTTGTTTGGAATCTACTTGGCAGGCCTACCTTGCTCTCTAAGGGTATCTAAGAGAAAACAATTGGTATGGGGACTTTTCCCCAAGGACCTGTGGCTAAGAAGTAGGGGACTCCAAAAAGGAATGAGAAAACAGTTCTCAGGCACAGGGTCACTTCAGGGACATTCTAGTGCTTCAGACACCAGAGAGGACTTGATGGTCTATGAAAGAGGTAGCCCAAATATGAAGAAATGCATAGGATGATAAATATCATACTTAAGGAAATGGTTACACTTGTGGGGAATGATATACATTTAATTTTCTCTTTATCTTTTGTAGATCTATAAGGTTTCATAATAAATTAAAAGCAAAACACACAAAAGATAGAAATATCCCATCACTAGAGCAAAATGGTAACAATTTTTTTCTGCTGTGCCAATGTACAGACAACATTATGTTTCAAACCACTGACTACGGTGGAGAATTTGACAAGTGGTCTCAGGGCTTTTCATCTTTATTAACAGCATGCCTTAGAAAGCTATAATTCATCACTTTTACATATAAAAAATACTTCACTGCTGTTCTAAAATTATAAATTTGCTTGCCTAAGTAATATGTTTTCTTCTTTTGGGAAGCAGAGAGGGACTGCTATGTAATGAAGTCTATAGGAGAGCTGCCTGTTTTGAAAGTATCTGCAGTGCTGTAGCACAAAGAGTGCTTTGGTTGTGTGGGGGAAGGTCTGATGGCTTCAGAATGGTGCCTGGATACAGTGTGAAGCTGGCAAGCAGACAGTGCAGCTGGGGTGAAAGAGAGGTTGCCGGAGCACAGCTATTTCCTCCCTCACCTGGTGCTCTCGGCGGGACAGGTGGCGCTGTCCATGCAGCACTGTGGCAGCGGCCAGCTGAGATCTGCCGAACATTTTTCCCTTGCAGAACTGTTACCAGGGTTGGTTCTCGAACGTGGTTGGTATGACCTAAGCCAAGCTGGGAATAAATTACAAATACTCAGATATTCAATTAGAAAGAGGAAGAGAGGAAGCCAAGATGATAAAATTTTGTTTTGGATGGTAGCAGACATAAATAAGTTACTATCTGTATCAAGCAACAATATCAAAATAATGAAGCTAATTTTGATTTTCTCTATCAGAATGATCCTCATAGCTCATACTGTCTCCTATAAATTAAAATGCAACAAGGCCATTCCAAATCTAGCAGAGGAGTCTCAATGACTGAAAACATCTTCACTTCTAGACAGGAAATAAATTCTTGGAAAGTTAAAAAATACATATTTAACAGAATGATCCCTAGAGGTTTTACTTAAAACACACTGATTTCTTGATTTTTAACATAGATTGCCTGTGTAACAGTAAATAAACAATTATAAAAATACACACAGAATAAAATTCTCATCTCCAGATCTCTGTTCTTAGGGCCTGACTAGGACAAACAGTGTTTTGGTGGTTGAGCACCTCAACATCACCAGGCAGGATAATGTCAAGGTCCATCAGGGACATTCCAAAGGTGTCCCCACATCAACTCTCTTCTCATTACGACAATGTGCAACCAGAGTGATGACCAGCTTCCCCACCTGTTAATATAATGATGAGGAGACCACAGAGCCAAAATGAGGCTACTATGAATAATACTGGACCTTGAACTTGAGGGCTGCTGGTTCTAGAGGCAGCTGTAAGTAAAGCAGATTTACAGAGGAAGGGGATGTGGTTCTGCATGTGGAGCTGAAAGCCACTGTAGCAGCAGGCATCTCAGACGTCCTCCACCAAAGTACATCCCTCCTCCACATACAGGATAGGCTGAACACATCAACCTCTTGAGTCTTTTGTCAATCTCTTATAGGCTCGGTTTATTGCTCTGCATAATGGGAGTGACAAGACCTCCTGAACAAACACAAATATACTTTGTACACTGTCATATTATGAAATATAAAAGTATTGTTTTATTCTTTCCATTTTTCAGATCAACTGATGCTTCTAGTATGTAATCTCTCTTATTACTGTAGTGAAAATGATGATGATTAATGATGACAGTAGCAAATAATTATAAAATGCCGTTTACTATGTGCCAGGCACTTCTCAGTGTGTACACACACACACATATATTGAGTTAATCCCCTTAACTACATTTGCTGTATTGCCAGATTTCTCTTTAAACAATGATACATTTACTAGGCCACAAGCAAAAGAGAGATATGCACGACTGGACTCCAACCTGATGTAGAGCTCAGTGACAGGCTTGAGTCCTGGTGTAGATATTTTGAGTTTCTAGCTTATCTCTTTGCCAAATGAACAATTTTGTCAGATTTCTAGACATGAGAGAGCAGCAGTGAAGTAAATATTTACCTGCCCCTCTGAATTGCTCCCCCAGGCATACACATCTCCAGTTGAAGCCAAAGCAAGTGTGTGTTCAGCTCCAACAGCCACATCTTCGATGACCACTCCAGCCAGGACAGGGATTTGCTGCGGTCGATTGTGATTGCGAGCACGCCCTTCTGGCAAGCCTATCAAGCGATCTGAAAAAATGGCAAAAGGACATTTATGGATGGTACACCATAGTCCTTTTCTAATTTCTAATGAGTCATTTAATGTCTATGCTGGTATGACAAATGACATATATATCTCACTGGGGCAAAAACTGGTTTTCTGGTAAGGTATACTGTATTCTGAATGGATAAAGTTTAAAACTGCTTCTTTGCAAAATGTCACAATCTCCTTATTCATAAAAATAATGAAGTTAAATTTAAAATGATTAGCTTACTTCAAACCAAGAGGTACCTCTAGCATCCTCATACTTGAGAGGACTTGCACATAAGTCGCAAAGGCTCTAAAGTTCTTACAGCCTAAGAAAACACATCATGCAACCTTTCTTGTTCTCAAATTTGCAGCCAACTTCTCCCCTTATCTTTGCCACCAAACTTCTACAAAGTGCAGGCTAGTTCCTGCTGTTTCACATACTGTTTGGCTTGACCACCTTCTGCAGCCTAACTTCCATTCTCATCACTGCACTGAAAATACTCTCAAAAGCCATGAATAGCTCCTAACTGCCTACTGCAGCGGCCTCTTCTCCAGCTGCAGCCCACAGAGCTCTACTTAACCTTCTGATAATGTGGCCTCAGCTCCTCCTGCCCCTCAGAGACTGCACTGTCCTGGCTCACCGGCTACCTCTCTCTCTCTCCACTCCTTTCAAAGCCAACTCTCTTGAGTCCCCTTCCTGTGCTTACATGCCCTTTACTCACATTTCAGAGTTTTATCCTCTTACTTTTCTATCCCATGTTCTCTCCCTGGGTTTTTTAGAGCCTATTTATATGGCTTTAACTACACCATTATCCATTAGGCAAACCAACATCTCTATAAGCAATCTCTCTGGAATTTCAGACCTAAATCCCCAGTAACTTGCCAGACTTCTCCATACACATATCCTAGAGAACATGGCCCAAATTCAATATGACTAAAACTAAGCTCTTTGTCTCTTTCCCCAAAACCAACCCCTTGTCCTGTCAGTGGTGTCAACATTCTTCTAAGACTAGAAACTTCAATCACAGCTTACTTCTTCCTCTTCCTCACATCTGCCTCAAACACCCTTCAGTCACTACAACTTGCCAGGAAGCTCCACTTACAAAAGTGAACACGTTTCCAGGGAATCCCACTGTGGATGCCTGTATTTGGATTTACTTAACATTTGAATCCTGAATGCCTGTGAATTCCTAAGACCTGAACCCCCCAGTCCCTGCAAGGGCTGGGAAGTAAGGCAGGATCCAGAGGAGCTCTGGTGGTCAAGGCAGTGCTTGTGGTAGCAAGGCAAAAAGGCAGCAGAGATGAGGAAAGGAAGGCTTTGGCAGGAATTCTTCTAGCAAGAACAGAGGCTCTGGTAGAAGGGGTGATCAATGAGGAGGAGAGTTTGTCCTAACAGCAAACATCATGAAAGAGGAGCTGAAAAGTAGCTGGGGAATGAGGGTCACTCATCACCCAGAATGAGAAGTGACTCAATTTAAGCATTTTCTATATAGCTGGAGGGAACATGTTTCTGTAATACATGTGTGCACAAAATAAGCAATATAATTAGTGCCTGGAAAATGCCTTACCTTGACCAAAGGTATACACATGACCATCTTTGGTTAATGCAACAGAAAACTGAGTTCCACAAGCAACCTTTTTTATTCCAATTCCACAAAGGACATCAACTTTCTGCAAAGTAAAAGGGTAAAGCACATACTTTAAAAAGAAAAAAAAAAAAAACTCGAATTTGCCTACTGGTATGTATAAACTGGACATGAGTTTGAGTAAACTCCGGGAGTTGGTGATGGACAGGGAGGCCTGGTGTGCTGCAATTCATGGGGTTGCAAAGAGTCGGACATGACCGAGTGACTGAACTGAACTGATATATAAACTCAAGGACTATCTTCCAGAAAAATATTCATAGTCACCCACCTATTTCCAGTCAAACCCACACTCCTAAATATTATTTTCTCATACTGCTCTGCAGACTACCTGAATTTGGGCGAGTTCTACAGGGAGTACGGGATGTTTGGCTAAAATCCCATGTGAAGTGGAAACACTACTCTGCACAACAGAAGCCAAAGAGAACTCAATAGCTGTTTAAAGAACACTAAAAGACAAGGTGAAGCCACAGGCTGCTCCCAGTCAGATTCTTTTCTGCTTTCAGAGGTAACAATAACTGCTTTATGTGTTCTTCAGAGAGGGTTTCCTTCCCTTCTGTACCTACTGCGGAATATTTATCAATCTAGCTATCAAGATGTCACAGACTACATATGATAGTAAAATATGGAGTTGAACGTAAATTGAATACTTGTAAATCACACTGCTTGTTAAACATATTAGAAAAATCCACATAAAAAGGACTGTATAAGAGTTCTGAAGAGCCGAAAAACCTTCTATAATGTGAATAAAGATTCTAAATTATTGTTTATGCACTTGGTTTTCCTATTACTTTTAAAAAGGCACACACCTGTATAATTCAGTTGTAAGAACAAGCTGAAATGGCAGCCACAAGCAGAGTTACAAAAGATTGTTCATGCTTCTCTTCATAAGATATCCTGGGAATATATTTATACTTATTTCTTCTCTATATGGGAGGTAGTCCTACACTATTCAGTCCATGACAAACACAGATGCTTGTCCTTGCTGAATTTTTATATCCAGTTTAGTAATTAATGGCTTATTTAAAATAAGATCTAGAATGATGGAAATTTAAGAGTAAGCAAAGGAAGCTTCTATATTTCATTATGAACTACCAAAAATGTTAGAAGTAAATTACTTCCAACTAAAAAGAGGTACTGACAGAAGAAAACCATGATGTCTGCATCCCTAGATTAAACACAATACTGACCTGAGGTGAAGATTTTGCAGTGGAATTTCCTAAACCTAGTTTTCCATAGTCCCCATCTCCAAAAGCCCACACCATAGAGCCATCTGCTGACACTGCCAACGTGTGGTTTAAGCCACAAGCCACCTGGAGAAAGAATAGGGTGGTCAGTAAGGCAAATGACAATACCTAAAACACATACCCATTTCTGGGACCCTTTCTCTTTACTTCAGTGAAAAAGTTGGCTCTGTTTCCAGAAGATTTTTATTGGTTTCAGGGTTTTACATATGTTAACCAAAATTTGTCATGAAGAAAATATTCTGAACATTCACAAACAAAAGACAACTTTCTTTTCTTCAAAGAAAAATCTTTCAAATATCTACGGCTAACTCTGGATTAGCCAGTACACAGACAGGAAAAAAGTACATATGATGAAAAAATACTCATTCACACCAGAGACAGTCTAAAGAATAACAAAAGATAGAGGAAGATAAAAATATTTTATCTCCTCTTTTCATAAAGAGACAGTCTCAACAGGTATAGGTCCTGGACAATTACTACTTAAGAGCAGCAGCTACCAATATGCTACAATTCAGCCATCTACTTCCAGGATACCGAATAGGAGTTACTATATTATATAAAGGTTTCATATCAAATTATATTATGAAGAGGAGTTTGAAATATTCACATTCTGAATTATGACTTTCATTTGTTAACCAATTACCAATTAGGCCAAACAAAATGTACATCAGGGTTAAGTACAACTGGTGATTCTAATCTTCCTGAAAGGACAGTATCTAAGTGCACACAGAGGAAACAAGAAACTATGATCAGATAGAACATGTTATTGACTTATTTCATGCCTGTCCAATCTGATATCCCTCCAGTGCAGTCACTCTCTCTGGAAGTTTTTTGTTAGAGGTGTTTCCCAGACCCAGACGACCATAGTCACCATTCCCAAAGGTAAACAGCTTGCCATCTGATGTTACTACTGCTGAGTGTTTGAAGCCACAAGACATCTACAAACAGAACCAACAAGAACAAAAATGTTAATAAGAGGGTATACTAAGAAGAAAATCAGTCATTTGGGATTTTAATACAGTAATAATCTTTAAAATAAACTTCACTGGCAACTCAGGATCTTCAAGACCAGTATGTCTTATCCACCCAAGTGGCCCTCCTGCTCCTGCAAGTCTGATCTACTCATCATCTTCAGAAAGACCAGAATAAACAGCACACCTTGGAAGAACTATTGCTGCTCTTCAGCTGCACAGATATGACCTAGACTATGAGTTAATGAATGGGGAAATTTTTTGTAAGCTCTAAGGTACTATGCAATTTGACAACACTATTTTAGATCGCTAATTGATTTTCCAGGAAAAAAGTATACGAACTCAACCTCTGTAATAATAATGACAGGTTGAAAGCAAAGCTTTCCATTTAGCAGTAGATCAAGAACGGTGGAATAGGACTTAAACCTCACCTCTTACAAAGACCTGAGCACCCTGGCCTAGGTCAACCAGTTGGTTTAGGAAAAACAGTCCATTCTAATACCAAAACCTATTTAAACCCCTGAGACAATCAAGAATGACTATGAACCACCAAAAACACTGGATCTTTTATGATGGGGTAATATGTTTTTACTACTGTTTTTCATCACCTAATCTTGAGAACTAAACTCAGTATGTTTACATTCAAAGATAAACTTATCCATATCCTGCCCGACCTGCACCACTTCTTCTCCCTGTAAGGCCTCGATCTGCCTGGGCCGTCGCTGCCTGTCGCTGTTCCCATGGCCGAGTTTGCCATAATCACCATCTCCCCAGCTAAAGACCTCACCACTTTCAGTCAGGGCCATTGAGTGCCCATCAGAACCACAGGAAGTCACCAGCTGGGTCACCACAAAGCCTGCAACAGAGCAGAAACACAAGAGTCACTGGGTGGTAAAAGTTCCCTCTTTAGTTGAAGCTGCTACAAAGTAGTCTCACATAATAAAATAATACCACACTACAAAAATAGAAAAGAATATCTTTAATTATAAATCTAAATTGTAGCCATAACCTAGAAATTTGGGAGCAGTAACATAAAATGATGATCATGATAAGGAACAGAAGAAGGGTGACAGGAGCAATTCCAGTCACTAAGGACTAAGTTCTAGTCACTCCTATAAGTGCTTTACATGGATTGTTCATTTTCTATTTTCCCACAGAGCCTATGAGGCAGATATTATCATCACCACTTGTACAACTAGGGAAACTGAGTCACAAAGAGGTCTAGTAGCTGATGCAAGGCACCAGAGGCAGGATGTAACAGAACAGGAACCAAGCCCTCCCATCCGCAATGTTGTGCTCTTCACACTTAGATCTGAAGGAAGAGAACTTAGAGCTATTCAAGAATTTATTATGAACTTATGTTACTTAAATGCATTTACTTAAAAAACTCAATTTGCTTTGTCTATTGACTTTAGAGTCAGTAAAAGTTAACTTAAGAAACAAGCCAGAGGCCCCCTGCAGTGCTTTTCCCAGAGATATTCTGTCTCCAAGTCAGAGAACTCTGATGGAGATGCCCTTTTAAAGACTTTAGTAGGTATGCACATTTCTATGTAAACTAGTGTTTAATGTTAATGAAGCACATGCCTGATTACTACTGCTATTGTGTGTGTGCTCAGTTGCTCAGTTGTATCCGACTCTTTGCAACCCCACGGAGTGTAGCCCGCCAGGCTCTTCTATCCATAGAATTTTCCAGGCAAGAATACTGGAGTGGGTTGCCATTTCTTCCTTCAGAGGATCTTCCCGACTCAGGGATGGAACCCATGTCTCCTGTGTCTCCTGCATTGGCAGGTGGACTCTTCACTACTGAGCCACCTGGGAAGCCCTACTACTGCTAGTAATAGTTACCAAATTACAATTTTGCAATCTTAAAGAATTTGTTTACAATCTTCAGTGAGTATTAACACAGCAAGTTATATCATTGAATTCTAGCAATGCTATGACAATTTGTAAAATAATACAACTTAAAATATGGAAAATTAAGGTTGTACATGCCTAAACCAGAATATAAATATACGTGAAAACCCTACATGACTTTATTTAGCAAAGGTTTGGGTGAGTTGCAATGTAATAAGCAAACATTCCTACAAACAGGCCATAGTTTCCGATCTGCTTTTAACTGAGGATAATTTTACCTTGTAAGGCTGAAATGACTGTCAGCACATGAAGGTCATCTGAATTTCCTTGTCCTAATCTGCCATAACTTCCTTCTCCACAAGCCAATACTGTGCCATTGGCCTGGATGACAAAGGTACAATTTTGACCGCATATGACCTAGTATAAAAACACAAAATTAAATATAATATTTTCTATTACATAGCTTTAACATGCAAACATTTAAAATGATTCCATATATACCTAGGCTACCTTTATCAGTTCTTTCATCCTTTCACTAAAGCGGAAGATTTGACGTAACTATGGGATTCCTATAAGCCCTTGATTATTATAAAACTGCTTACTTAACTAAAAGATGTATGAGGCTCATCTGATGATTTAAGACAGTTTAGAAACATGTTATCTACAGACCTTTCAATCAATTGCGCAGAGTTTAAGAAGAAGATAGATAAAAAGAAGAAAAAGGAAACAGTGATGGGAAAATAGCAAAGACTGGCTGGAGGCCACCAAGAAACAGAAACTGGAGGGGATATATGCAAGAAACAGTAGTGCATCTTGGGGCTTACTGAGGTAGAGAAGAACAGAAGTGAAAGCAGGAGCCTTAAGAAGAGTTTGGAGATTTAGTACCACGATTATTAGAAGAGGGGAAGGGTATCAATGAGATCTGGCTAAAGATCCCAGCAAGCTTGTGACCCCCAAGAGAGAATTGATAATTAGTGATATTTTAACATCTATAAATACGTACTGGGCAGGCTTAAAGCATCATGAATGTTAATTCATTATACTTGAAAACAAGAAAAATTTGGGAATATTAACAAAACTTAAGTCTGATAAAAACTCTATAAAACTTTATTTAGAAGCTATATATCATGACTTTGTTGGGTCCCTCACAATATATTATGCAGTGGACAAACCATCCCAAAGTAAGTTACTGAAAGCACGGGAATCAGAACTGTCAGTTCTCCAATTCTTTACCCTCCCAGTTACCTGCTGGGCCTGTGAGAATGAGGGAGCTGCTGCAGGTACCATTACGTTTCTTCCAGCTTCTGCCAGCTGTCCATGCCTGCCAGCACCCCACAAGTAGACATCACATTTACCTCCCAGGTGCCAGTCCTAGAAAACCACAAACAAATCAAAATCTGATTCGTTAATTCATTCAAACAAGCATCTGCTGGGTACTAAGTGTGTACAAGCCTCTGTAGGGGACATCAAGGTATAAACACATAAGCATTTAGAACCAGAAGATTCATTAAGAACCACCCTAAAGTTATTGTCCTCTTTACTGACCTCAGGTCTGGAAGTTGCCCAAGACATAATTTGTTCATCCATGCCATTAATCCATTTACTGTTATCCTGCAAGACAGGACAAACATCAGGATCAACTTTGCTTAATCAATATTTATCTTTTTTTCTTCTTTAAAGTCTTTAAAATGATCAAATTATTATTTTTCTTAAGAGAAAAGGAGAAGCCCAAGATCACACAATCAGTTACAAGCAGGAAGAAGACCAAAATGCAGCCTTCCTTTTTCCCCCGGCCGTTTTTTGAGAAAATCTTTTTGAAAAAGATTCATCTGTTCTTAACTAACAACTAAGTCTTCTTTCAAAAAAAAAAAAAAAGAATTTGGTAATATTATGAGAAATTAAGAACAGTTTTACAATTGTGCTGAACTTGATTTTTACACAGTTAGTATTTCCCTAAAATGGACTGGAATGGGTGAATTTAACTCAGATAACCATTTTATCTACTGCGGTAGGCAGGAATCCCTCAGAAGAAATGGAGTAGCCATCATAGTCAACAAGAGTCCGAAATGCAGTACTTAGATGCAATCTCAAAAATGACAAAATGACCTCTGTTCGTTTCCAAGGCAAACCATTCATTATCACGGTAATCCAGTCTATGCCCTGACCAGTAATGCTGAAGAAGCTGAAGTTGAACAGTTCTATGAAGACCTACAAGACCTTTTAGAACTAACACCCAAAAAAGATGTCCTTTTCATTATAGGGGACTGGAATGCAAAAGTATTAAGTCAAGAAACACCTGGAGTAACAGGCAAATTTGGCCTTTGATTACAGAATGAAGCAGGACAAAGGCTAATAAGAGTTTTGCCAAGAGAACACACTGATC
This sequence comes from Odocoileus virginianus, assembly GCF_023699985.2. Taxonomy (NCBI): domain Eukaryota; kingdom Metazoa; phylum Chordata; class Mammalia; order Artiodactyla; family Cervidae; genus Odocoileus; species Odocoileus virginianus. Next base: position 35,509,731 of record NC_069679.1, on the reverse strand, counting down.
ATAGCAAACACCCTCTTCCACCAACACAAGAGAAGACTCTACACATGGACATCACGAGATGGCCAACACTGAAATCAGACTGATTATATTCTTTGCAGCCAAAGATGGAGAAGCTCTATACAGTCGGCAAAAACAAGACCGGGAGCTGACTGTGGCTCAGGTCATGAACTCCTTATTGCCAAATTCAGACTTAAATTGAAGAAAGTGGGGAAAACCACTAGGCCATTCAGGTATGACCTAATCAAATCCCTTATGACTATACAGTGGAAGTAAGAAATTTAAGGGACTAGATCTGACAGAGTGCCTGATCAACTACGGACAGAGGTTCGTGACACTGTATAGGAGACAGGGATCAAGACCATCACCAAGAAAAAGAAATGCAAAAAAGCAAAATGGCTGTCTGAGGAGGCCTTACAAATAGCTGTGAAAAGAAAAGAAGGGAAAAGCAAAGGAGAAAAGGAAAGATAAACCCATTTGAATGCAGAGTTCCAAAGAATAGCGAGGAGAGTTAAGAAAGCCTTCCTCAGCAATCAATGCAAAGAAATAGAGGAAAACAACAGAATGGGAAAGACTAGAGATTTCTTCAAGAAAATCAGAGATACCAAGGGAATATTTCATGCAAAGATGGGCTCAATAAAGGACAGAAATGGTATGGACCTAACAGAAGCAGAAGATATTAAGAAGAGGTGGCAAGAATACACAGAACTGCACAAAAAAGATATTCACGACCCAGATAATCACAATGGTGTGACAGACATCCTGGAATGTGAAGTCAAGTGGTCCTTAGGAAGCATCACTACCACCAAAGCTAGTGGAGGTGATAGAATCCCAGTTGAGCTATTTCAAATACTAAAAGATGATGCTGTGAAAGTGCTGCACTCAATATGTCAACAAATTTGGAAAACTCAGCAGTGGCCACAGGACTGGAAAAGCTCCGTTTTCATTCCAATCCCAAAGAAAGGCAATTCCAAAGAATGCTCAAACTACCGCAAAACTGTACTCATCGCACATGCTAGTAAAGTAATGCTCAAAATTCTCCAAGCCAGGCTTCAGCAATATGTGAACTGTGAACTTCCAGATGTTCAAGCTGGTTTTAGAAAAGACAGAGGAATCAGAGATCAAATTGCCAACATCTGCTGGATCATCAAAAAAGCAAGAGAGTTCCAGAAAAACATCTATTTCTGCTTTACTGAGTATGCCAAAGCCTTTGACTGTGTGGATCACAATAAACTGCGGAAAATTCTTAAAGAGATGGGAATACCAGACCACCTGACCTGCCTCCTGAGAAATCTGTATGCAGGTCAGGAAGCAACAGTTAGAACTGGATATGGAACAACAGACTGGTTCCAAATAGGAAACGGAGTACGTCAAGGCTGTATATTGTCACCCTGCTTATTTAACTTATATGCAGAGTACATCATGAGAAACGCTGGGCTGGAAGAAGCACAAGCTGGAATTAAGATTGCCAGGAGAAATAGCAATAACCTCAGATAGGTAGATAACACCACCCTTATGGCAGAAAGTGAAGAAAAACTAAAGAGCCTCTTGTTGAGAGTGAAAGAGGAGAGTGAAAAAGTTGGCTTAACCACAGTCATCAAGACAGTATGGTACTGGCACAAAGACAGAAGTATAGATCAATGGAACAGAATAGAAAGCCCAGAGATAAATCCACGAACCTATGGTCACCTTATCTTCGAAAAAGGAGGCAAGGATATACAATGGAAAAAAGACAACCTCTTTAACAAGTGGTGCTGGGAAAACTGGTCAACCACCTGTAAAAGAATGAAACTAGAACACTTTCTAACACCATACACAAAAATAAACTCAAAATGGATTAAAGATCTAAATGTAAGACCAGAAACTATAAAACTCCTAGAGGAGAACATAGGCAAAACACTCTTCGACATAAATCACAGCAGGATCCTCTATGACCCACATCCCAGAATTTTAGAAACAAAAGCAAAAATAAACAAATGGGACCTAATGAAACTTAAAAGTTTTTGCACAACAAAGGAAACTATAAGCAAGGTGAAAAGACAGCCCTCAGATTGGGAGAAAATAATAGCAAATGAAGCAACAGACAAAGGATTAATCTCAAAAATATACAAGCAACTCCTCCAGCTCAACTCCAGAAAAATAAATGACCCAATCAAAAAATGGGCCAAAGAACTAAACAGACATTTCTCCAAGGAAGACATACGGATGGCTAAAAAACACATGAAAAGATGCTCAACATCACTCATTATCAGAGAAATGCAAATCAAAACCACAATGAGGTACCATTACACGCCAGTCAGGATGGCTGCTATCCAAAAGTCTACAAGCAATAAATGCTGGAGAGGGTGTGGAGAAAAGGGAACCCTCTTACACTGTTGGTGGGAATGCAAACTAGTACAGCCGCTATGGAAAACAGTGTGGAGATTTCTTAAAAAACTGGAAATAGAACTGCCATATGACCCAGCAATACCACTTCTAGGCATATACACCAAGGAAACCAGATCTGAAAGAGACACGTGCACCCCAATGTTCATCGCAGCACTGTTTATAATTGCCAGGACATGGAAGCAACCTAGATGCCCATCAGCAGATGAATGGATGAGGAAGCTGTGGTACATATACACCATGGAATATTACTCAGCCGTTAAAAAGAATTCATTTGAATCAGTTCTAATGAGATGGGTGAAACTGGAGCCCATTATACAGAGCGAAGTAAGCCAGAAAGATAAAGACCATTACAGTATACTAACACATATATATGGAATTTAGAAAGATGGTAACGATAACCCTATATGCAAAAAAAGAAAAAGAGACTCAGATGTATAGAACAGACTTGTGGACTCTATGGGAGAACCCGGGGGTGGGATGTTTCAAGAGAACAGCATCGAAACATGTATATCTAGGGTGAAACAGATCACCAGCCCAGGTTGGATGCATGAGACAAGTGCTCAGGCCTGGTGCACTGGGAGGACCCAGAGGGATGGGGTGGAGAGGGAGGTAGGAGGGGGGACCGGGATGGGGAATACATGTAAATCCATGGCTAATTCAATGTATGAAAAAAACCACTGCAATGCTGTAAAGTAATTAGCCTCCAACTAATAAAAATAAATGGGGGAAAAAAAAAAAAAGTTGGCTTAAAGCTCAACAATCACAAAACTAAGATCACGGCATCCGGTCCCATCACTTCATGGCGAACAGATGGGGAAACAGTGTCAGACTTTATTTCTTGGGGTTCCAAAATCACTGCAGATGGTGATCGCAGCCATGAAATTAAAAGGCCCTTACTCCTTGGAAGGAAAGTTATGACCAACCTAGATAGCATATTAAAAAGCAGAGACATTACTTTGCCAACAAAGGTCCATCTGATCAAGGCTATGGTTTTTCCAGTGGTCATGTATGGATGTGAGAGTTGGACTGTGAAGAAAGCCGAGTGCTGAAAAATTGATGCTTTTGAACTGTGGTGTTGGAGAAGACTCTTGAGAGTCCCTTGGACTGCAAGGAGATCCAACCAGTTCATCCTAAAGGAGATCAGTCCTGGGTGTTCATTGGAAGGACTGATGCTGAAGCTGAAACTCCAGTACTTTGGCCACCTCATGTGAAGAGTTGACTCATTGGAAAAGACCCTGATGCTGGGAGGGACTGGGGGCAGGAGGAGAAGGAGACAACAGAGGATGACATGCTTGGATGGCATCACCAACTTGATGGACATGGGTTTGGGTGGACTCTGGGAGTTGGTGACGTACATAGAGGCCTGGTGTGCTGCGGTTCATGAGGTCGCAAAGAGTCGGACATGACTGAGTGACTGACCTGCACTGAACTGATAAACACTTTTACTATCAACTATCACTAACACATTGGAGATTCAAAGCTATTCACTTCTGAGCACCCACAGGTACAAGGTCATTTGCAGGAGCCATCAGACCTGTGAACTCGAACAGCTGTGGGTAGGTCACTTCATCTTTCTAGACTTCAGTTTCCTCATCTACATATGACATACTTGAGAGAAATAAGCTCAGAAGAATACTTTCTAACTAAAATAATCTATATTTAGATTGTTGTTGTTGTTGTTTAGTCACTTAGTTGTATCCTACTCTTTGCAACCCCACGGACTGCAGCACGCCAGGCTTCCCTGTCCTTTTACCATCTCTCGGAGTTTGCTCAAATTCATTTTCTTCAATTCATATATTTTTGAATATATGAATATATTCAATAAATGAACTGATAAATTCATTTATCAATGAATAAACATTCAACAAATATTCAATAAATGAGTATATTCAAATATATTTATATATATTTGAATATATGAACAACATACAATGTTTTACATTGTATATTTATATATTCAAATGTTTGTTTATATAAATCTTAATTAGGTAAGGGGGTTGCTAGATCAACTGCTGGCCCACACTATCTACCCAGGCATTTTATCTCTATTTAGTTCAGTGTCTAGACACTCTCAAATACAATCACAAAGAAATGACAACTAAAATGCCTTCTCATATTCTATTAAACATGTTTGAAGAACTAAATAATTTAGAATCTATATGTGGAATAAAGCTAAAAAGATGGCCAGGAAAAGATGCTAAATATATTTACAGATATATATGTATACTAACAAGGTACCTAAGAACAAGAAAATGAGAAAATATGGGACGATGTTTCTGAAAACCAGCAAGTTTATACAAGCTCCACAATTCTCATAATCAATCCCTGTCACCATAGAAACCTTTTATCAGACTGAATGTGACTATTTGAAAGCAAAATATTTTGAGTTTATCTAAGGGTGTGCTTCTTGCTCTATTCAAGCCAGCAAATACTTACTGTTGGTCTACTATTTGATAAACATCCATATAACACAATCTCAGTTACATATAATAGTAGCTCATACTACATTTACCATTAGGAGTACAAGTTCATCCTCTGGAACAGGCTCTAGATCGGGAACAGTAAAAGACTCTGGAAACTGTGCTCCGTTGGTCAGGGCTTCTGCAGCTTTTATGGTGGTGGAGAAACACTCTAACCAGGCCCACTCATTTGGATTCCAGGATGCAGGGTCAGGGAGGCAGTGCTGGTGGTGTGGGGGCACTGGCGGATTACACAGCAGCTGATCCAGATGAAGTCCCACAGCAAGGGAAGCCAGACACTGCATATAGGGGCTGTGAACAAGCTGGTCTCCACAAACCACATGAGGCTAAGAGAAAAGGCAGGGATATGATGCTGAAGGGTCTCTGCCAAATATTATAAATCAGCCTACTGCATTCTGAAAGCCTGTAGTCATATTTTAACTTTACTGGTTCTTTTTTAAGCTTTTTACTTTGAAATAATTTTAGGCACATAGAGAGTTATAGAGATTAGTGCAGAGAATTCCTGTAAAATCCCAATCACCTCTAATGTTAACATCTTATATAACCATGGTACATCAATTAAAACTAAGAAATTAACATTGGTTACAATAATAACTAAATCACAAAACTTCACGGTGTTTCCCACTAATGTTCCTTTTCTGCTCTAAGATTCAATCCAAGACGCTACACTGCATTTAGCATATGTTCATTACAATTTTACAGTTTTTTTGTTGTTAGTTCACAATAACAAAAAAAGGGCAGAAAATTGGAACCATGGAGACCTGCACCCTCGCACATTTTCTCCTTTACCAAAAGAACCCTGGTAGCCACCAAAGACAGTCTCCTTCCATGGTCCTCCCTAGAGGTACTAGAGCAACTCTGAGTGACTGAGTGATTCAGAAAAGAAAACCTGGGCACACCTCACTGAAATTAACTGGGCATGGTAACAGCTGATCAGTGTAACACAGCAACAAACAAACAAGCAAAAGGAAAAAACCCCAAAGCACTTTGCTTCAGAACAGCATGCTGTGACTACTGAGGGCTGGAAGACAGGTTACACAGGATCATGACCTGGGCACCAAGTCCAGACTCCGTATTTCCCATTCTAGTATTTAACAACCCTACTTATTTAGTTCAACCTTAGCTCTTCCACTAAACTTTCCACAAAGATTCACCTGATAAGTGGACAGGATATTCACTCTGATGCCCATATCCACTCCACCTCCCAACTCTGGGATAGCAAAGCCACACAAAAATAGATATTTGGGTTAGAAAAGGGAAGATGATGTACTCTGAAGTACAGGGGTTTAAATAGGTTTTGAATGAACAAATAATCTGAAAAAGAATGACAGAAGCACTATACAAATCTGAGGGTTATTTAAACATTTTACTCCCATTAAAATAAAGTAAAAGCAGGTTTAGGATTACTGAACAACAATTTTAGGCATGACTATTTTTCATTTGCTTCTGCCCAAATAAACCCACTTATTTCACTCAGATCTCATATGCTTAAAGGATAAATTCAAAGCTACAGTTCAAATTCCAAAGCACCAGTCATCTGTATATCTGCAAGACTGACTGTAATCAGTTACCTTTTCATATGCATACTGCTCCTGAAGCATCACGGGTAGCCGCTCCAAAAATGCTCTCATGCAGGGAGCCATGTTTAATCCCAGAATACCTTGTTGTTTCAGTGCTGTCCTACAGGTTGCTAAAACATGATTAGCAGCAGTCCATTCTGCTGTACAATTCACGACCAAAACATCCTGATGAAAAAGAAACCATGCCACATGATAATTGTTTAAATAAAAGAGAGACAATTCCACCACTATTTATATATGAGAAATTCCTTCCAATAATTGCATTAAATACTTTTGCCTTTTAGACATTTTATGCTATACTTTTAATGCCTAGGAACTTCAAAATATCCTAAATTTTGTCTAAGGTAAAAACAAGTGAATAAGAAATAACTACAAAATTTGTGAACTACCTTGGATTAGCTGATTCTTCTTAAAGAGACATTAATTATTTGCTATTTCATAGGATTTATAGGAAAAGCATCCAGTATATTTTAACAGTCTGACATGATGAAAGGAATACTAGAGGGATCAGTACTCTGCTGACTGACACACAACTACAGGAGAAGCAGCACTGCCCTATGGCTCTATGGTTTATTCTATGCAGGCCACTGCTATCTATGGTCCGATTCTATATTTTACATCTAGTAGGACTGTTCATGCAGGTTTACAGCTCTATACTTAACCACATAAAATGTAAACCAAAGCAGGATTATTGGCACTACTCATTAGGGATATGAAAAGCAATATTATAAGAGATAAAGTGAAAGTGAAGTGGCTAAGTTGTGTCCAACTCTTTGCATGGCCCCATGGACTGTAAGAGATAATGTCATCACAAAATTATTTCACAGAAGAGGGCTAGTATTTTTCACTAGAACATTAAATTTGAAAGCCAAGATCTATTCTGAATACTTGAATTAAAGGTTTATGAGGTGGTCCTTCTTTTTAAGGAAAATTATTTTAAGATAATTTAGTCCTATCTCAAAAATCATGGCAGAAAGTAAAAAGTTCTCTATAACTTCCAGTGGAAAGTCATTCAATAATTAAGCATTTTCCCCAAAAGAGTATAGAAGAGTACTAGGTTCTAGTTTTCCTTCTGCCACTAGATAGTTGCATTATCTTGGGCAAGTAATAATCCCTCTGTATATCAGTTTTCTCCTCTGTAAAGTGGGATCCTTGGACTACGATTTCAAAGATACCTCAGAGGTTAACAACTTATAATTTGATTTAATTATAAAATTACCTTTGATCTATTTGAGCAAGCAGCCACCCCAACATCTGGAATCCATACTGTGGTCTGAATAGCTCCAGAGCCAATCACAACAGTTTGCAAGACAGAGCCATCCTAAAATGAGATGTATTCATCAATACACACTCCTTAACTGGTTAGCCATTATTTACATTTTAAATTTATACTTCACATTCACAAAAATTTATTCTAAAACCTACATTTAGCTAAATTAGGCAATGTCCAACTGCATACTACTATCCATTTTTCTAGAGCCTTTTCCAAAGAACTTTAAAAATACATCACTAAGAAAAATTAAAGGGCAGGGAGTTCTGAAAAGGGTTTCTTCAATATTCAAGATATTATTACACAAAATATTCCTAAGATTGGTTGGGTTAACTTTTATTGTATGTAAGTTAATATAAAAACATTTCTGAAAATGAAAATAACATCTATACTCTTACCCTTAAAGACCAAATGTTCATAAGGCCACCTAATCCACCAGACACCAGGGCCAACCCATCAGAACTAAAGGCAACGGTCCGGACAGGGGTGATGTGTCCTCGCAACTGATAAACACACTTGGCTCCAACTGATTTCCTATATCCATCCTGCAATTAATTTTTATTTTGAACAAATATTAAAATTAAAACAATTTATAATTCATTCTTGGAAATTTTATATTTCAGTATAAAGTTGGGAAGAGTGAAGGACAATTTTCTCATAAGGGTTAGCCTGACAGAAAATAATAAGATACGAACCTGGTTCTCCTTCAGTGATGCTATTTCATCTTTTTTTTTGCTGTACTTATAATCTAGTTCCCTACTCTTCAAACAGACTACATTTGTTTCAATTATCCCTCAGAAATAGGAAAAATTCTAACTTTTACCTTTTGCAGGAGAGGGGGAAGGGGCGTTGCCACGGAACATGTGGGATCTTAGTTCCCTGACCAAGGATCGAGCCCCATCCCCTGTAAAGGAAGTGCAGTCTTAACCACTGGACCACCAGGGAAGTCCACTTCTACTTTTTAATGAGTGTTTTAATTTGGAATTTCGCTTTATGTAATTTTCATTTTTTGCCTCTAACATTTGTGAATTGCATATGCTGGTGCTATACAAACAGGTTCTTTTATCTGTTATGGTTCTGTCTATCACATGGTATTTAATCTCAACATAATCTCATGTTTGCTCTGCAGGTTTTAGCAATGAGATAGCTAAGGCTTGTCCAAAGGGCTACTTTTTAGCAGAGACGGCAAATCAGATTTATCTCAGGTGCTCCTACCTCTGCTTCTGTGGTATTTTTTCCTAGTAGTGAGCTATCCACTCCCTCCTCACCCCTTCCTGTCTTCAAGCTCCCTTTTCCTTTTAGTTATGAGAGGGTATAATACCAGATATACTCATTTACCCAAAAATGACGTAATGTATTTCCTCTAGGAGTATTTGTATCATGAACAAAAAAGAAAGCAACAGAGGCTGCAAACTGGCAACTCAGGGATATAATTCAACTGGCCACCCAGGGTTTTAAGGAATTTTCAAGTCACATGCCAGTATTTAATATTGGGAAATTTTACTTAAAACACTGAATTTTTAGTTTCTGTCAAAAAAAGTAGACAATCTGGTAACAATAGGATCTCATTTCTAGAGGGTGGCAATCAGCTTGTGGCAGTTATGCCCTTTATATGAAGCTGTGCACCCCTGGGTGTGTGTATGTATGTATGAAGCATATGCACTCCTGGAGTGGGTAGGTGGGTGTTGTGTGTGTGTGTGGAGTGTTTTACATTCTCCATACCTTCCAATTCCCAGCTTTGTGAATTTACGTTACTTACCTAGATTGCTCTGTGAGCATCTACTGTAATTTTCATTTTCGGCCACATCATGCATTTTGGCATCTTAGTTCCCTGACCATGGACTGATCCTGGGGCTACAGCAGTGAAAGCGTCAAGTCCTAACCACTGGATCACCAGGAAATTTCCTTTCTACTCTAATCTTTAACCTCTGTTTAAAGTAAAGGAATGGTTCTATAGATGGAATTCTGGTATCAGTAGGAGATACTTTGGATAGGAGTGCTCCTGTGGTGTTCCTACTTAACTGTACCAAAACTCTTTAACTTGGGACTCACCTATTGGTAGTGTCAATTATATACCATAAATGATCACCACTTGATATTTACTGAGTATCTCACCTTAATAAGTAATTATGGTATCCCTGACTTACAAAAAAAAAAAAATAAAGCTAATTCAAAAAGCACACAAAGTATGACAATTATTCACATTTCCCTAACTATTCTTGACGTTTGAGATACCAAGTAGGAGGACTACTTGATAACATATACTATCTAAGGTTTCAAATAAAGTCTTGAAAAAACACCAGAACACTTACCTGGCAACTTGATTCCTGGTCCCACCATCCTTCTGAACTAGTCACACTGGTCTGTGTGATATCTTGGGGAATACGCCAAACACATACCAAGCCACTCTGACAGCCACTTGAAAAATTTGATCACATAAAACCAAAATATGTCAATATGTAGAAGTAAAAATATTCTCAAACAGCAATCAATTAAGACCTGATAGAAATACTACAATATATTAAAAAAAATTATTTGTGGTAGGTATGCTATAATTTCACAAGAAATACAAGTAGGACCCATGTTTTTTACCAATATTACATGGGGTTAAGGAGATGGCGTATCTCTGGATTGCATAGCCAAAGCTTCACATTGGAAAACTGCTCTTTATTTCTCTAAGGTGATCTTATGGTATTACACATTTTAGAACAATAACTGGTAATAAACAGTTTAAAATTCTTGAGAAGCCACACTTAAAATGCGAGTAACAGCCTACACTAATATAAAGATTAAGACACACACACAAATTTATAACATACGTGGCCATCAGTAAATGCAACTTGGATCCTTTCCCTGGAAGGCTGCACCAAGCAATGCCATTTACAATAGATGGATGGCAGAGTGAATGCAGACAGCGCCAGCACCCTGAAATTGGTCCCCAGAGTTTCACATTTTCTTCTTTGGCACATGTCATAAGAATATGACCTGTTGGGTCCCACTTCATACTAATAAGAGTATCCTTAAAATGGTAGAGGGAGAAAAATATCATAGTAATGCTCACTTTACAAACACTTAAAACTTAGTAATTTATGACCTATACTTCTATCACTCAATTATTTTGAAATGGACATTTTATGCAAATCAGATACTATTACATTATTTTCAACCACTAACTAACTCATTGTTTAATATAGTCTGTATTATATATATTTGCTGCAGTCAAAGCCCAATAAATGTTACTTGGATGAATGAATTATGAAATTCTAATTAAGAAGGAATATGTTATTTTTCATCACCATTTTTAAAGTTATTTTTATTGACTACTGATTATCAAAATAAGAAAAAGAAGAAACTTTTTTTTTAAAGAAGAATCTCTTACACTAAAAATAGCTAATACTATGAGAACCTGGGACATGTTTCATGTTTATACGGTTGTCTTCACTGGGTTCTTCTGATTTTTTTAAAATTTATTTTTAATTGAAGGATAATTGCTTTACAATGTTGTATTGGTTTCTACCATACATCAACATGAATTGGCCATAGGTTTACCCATGTCTCCCCCAACCTGAACATCCCTCCCATCTCCCTTGCCACCCCAACCCTCTAGTTTGTTCCTGAGCCCCGTCTGAGTTCCCTGAGTCATATTAGCAAATTCCCACTGGCTATCTATTTTACACACGGTAATGTACGTTTCCCTGTTACTCTCTCCACACATCCCACCAGCGGTGTCTGTTAAGTCTGTTCTCAATGTCTAGTGTCTGCACTACTGCTCTGCAAACAGGTTCATCAGTACCATCTTTCTAGATTCCACATATATGTGCTAGTACACAATATTTGTTTTTCTCTTCCTGACTTACTTCACTCTGTATAACAGGCTCTATTTTTCTGACGTTTTTACCCTTCTTCACATGTTCCAACCACTGGCTTCATGAATTTATGTTACTTAACTAGTGGCCCCATAAGCTTCTGAATTGGTAACCTCTGTTTAAGGTAACGGAATCATTCTTCATATATGGAATTTCTAGCATTACTGGGAGGTACTCTGACCGAGGTATCCTATATCACTGTTTTGGTTTTATCTCTGAGCTCAATGGCTTTCTTACACAGACTTCTTCATTTATATACATGGCCCCAAAACTTTGTATAACAACAGAATATTAAATCACAAGTGACTGAGGTAAAAACATTTTTTGAGAAACTAGTATCAAGCAACACTACAGTATAAAATAAAGAAAAAGTAATCATATGGTAAAGATGCTTTACCTTATGTGCATCAATTAGAACAATGCCTCCTTTCTCAAGTGGTTCCTTTGTTCCCAATAACAATTTTCCATCAAAATATCCCACTGCAAATGGTCTGTCTTCACTGAACCAAGCAATGCAAGTTACAGACACTAACATGATAAAAACAAAATAAAAATTTAAAAAAGAAAATGAGAGACTCATTTGTCATTGTCTCACTTCAAAAGAGACTTTGCAAAAAATATATACCACTAAAACTACTGGAAGTAAGTTTATAAACATCTCTTTAATTCCTTAAGACAAAATGTAGGCTTAGAGCAAGGATTACATGCAACCCACTTTAAAGGTGTTATTTGTAAGTGACAAGGAGTATCTCATTTTTAATCTTTCATTCTTTTCAAGTGGTTACTGAAAAAGAAACAAAAATTGAATTCCCTTGCTGATTTTAAGTCATTTTAGGTTCTCTCCTTTTGGACCAGAATCTACCATGAAACTAACAAGTGAAATAATCCAACTCTTAAGTAAAAAATTACCTACCCTTTCTTTCGCTTAATATTGCCTATTCCGTGTGTTTGCATATTCTATCAAACATGTTACATTCTAACAATCTATATCGATATTTGTTTTAGTATATATAACACCAGAAGGCTACAAAAGAAGTAGAAAACAGTTTCTGTGGGAGTACAATGGGGACATGGGAGTTGAGTAAATGTGAGAAAGACTTTGCACTGTATACCTTTTTAGTTCTTTTTTTTGCCATGCCATGTGGCATGTGGGACCTTAGTTCCCTGAACAGGGATCAAACCTGTGTACCCTGCAGTAGAAATACAGAGTCCTAACCACTGGACTGCCAGGGAATTTCCTAATGTATCTTTTTAAACTAAAATTTTTGAACCATATGATGGTATTATCTATTTGAAAAATCTAAAAAACAAAATGAAACAAAAAAACTCCCCCCAAAACCTGTTCTATTCTGTTAAAAGAGTACCACAGAAGCTGGGACTAGGATCTTTGAGATATCCTACTCCCCCAAATCACCTAACATAACTGTTCAGTATGATGCCGAGCCATCCAAAATGGAGAGAGTGAGAAAATAAGTGAAGGGCTTCCTAGTATGACTCTCAAATCAGGAACATCCCTCCCCTCCTCCTCCTTTCCTTAATTTCACACATTTGTTAACAATTTCATCTCCATCAATGGTTATTATCTTTTTTCCTCTTGGACATTCTTAACTTTCAAGGGAGACCTCAAGAGCACTGTAAGTGTTCAGACACTTACACAAAAGATTAACAGGAATTTAGGTCTTATTTTGGCAGTAATGTGTGGTAGGAGTTGATAGAGAACTATCTTTCAACCTAGCAGCTAACTAAAATGAAATACCAACTGGGCAATTTAGAAAACATAACCAAAAGTAATATTTACTCAGCATGTGCCAAAAAAGTATATCTAGTTGATTAGAGGAAATGCTTTCTCAACCAGATACAAGTCTAATCATTTACCATCCTTTCGATAGCAATGCTCCAGTTCTCGACGGTGCATGGTGGATACATCAACAACTTCAATCAGTCCTAGAGATCCATCCATCCGTCCCACCAACAACAATTCTGGAGACTCTCCTGACCAGGCTGTAGATGGACCCTCTTCTGGCCAAGCCAGAGCAGACACCCAGTGAGGCTGAATATCTACTAACCCTTTTCCTCCTAGAGAGGGAAAAAAATGTTAACTAGCTGTCACTTAATTCTTAAAAGCAATAACAAAAACAAGTACTATTTAACATGCTCAAAGCAGTTCCCAAATTCATAATAGCCTACTAATGAATACGACAGCGAAGCTGGGTCCTTCATTTCTGTACTACATTTGATTATCAAATTGAGTTTTTTTGTAACTATTAATAGCAAAAAGAGACAGCTTTTATACAAGAAAGAATAAAGGAAAATAATCAGTATACAAATGTCACTTAATTTTTCTAATAATTACTGAAAACCAAGTTAACATATGAAATTCATCTACAGCTAAGGCAGGCAATTCCTCAAATAAGCAAAAGCAAACAAAAATACTGGTAAGCCGAAGATTACAATAATAATTTTTATTTTCCAGAGCTGTATTAAAAATCAATAAGAGTTTGTACTTGTGAAAGAGACAAAATTAATAGAAATATTTCAACTGGTTCAAAAGAACACATATCTAGAAATGTAGTGATTGCTACTTGTCTAATCCTAGGCCGAATGCTGAGTGCTACATAAAAGGAATTTTTATAGTTTACAATTACCAGGTTAATTGAAACTCTTAGAAATAAAAGTCAAGAAATGAACACTCTTTAATTTAAATGATACTATGCATAGATTTCTATAGTTGGTAAACAGATTGAGATTCAAGGTGAAGGGAAGCCAATGTTTGAACTTAGAAGGCTAAGATTTAGTACCTTCAGTAGTTTACTAGTATTTATGTAACTCTTACCATTAACTTGCCAGATATTCACCATCTTTTCCAAAGCCCCAGCTAGGTATTTGCCACTGATACTCCAGGAAACAGGTGAGAAACTTGGATCACTGGGTGATCCTAGGCTTTCCTCAGCATCACCTTCCCTAGAATACAACAGATAATATGGAATTCTAATCCATCATCCAAAAGGAAACTAAACCCTAAATCTTAAAATAAGGGTTTTATATAGACCATAGTACATAAAGAGAGACTCTTACATTTCAAAAGCTTGGCTAGTAGTATTTGACAATCACATAATTGCTAGTGTTTGTCATAATGTGAAAATTGTAGAATTACAAAAGAGTTTTACTTAGACAATTCATCATTTAATGTACTACATAATTTGTCAACAAAGATATTCTGATTCTGCATGATTTATACATATGATTATTACTCAGGGAACACTGATTCTTGCTTGCCTAATAGCTAGGGAAGTTTTATACTTAGCTATAAAAATAGAAAAGATGCTACACTGTGCTACAGAAGAAATATCATTACTCTTAATTCCTAAATAATCCTTGAAGAATGATGGAAAATAAGCCTATTGTTTTGTAGAATTGAACATGTTAGCAGAGTAGACCTTGATTTAATTCTCAGTAAGTCCAGATACTGACAGTAATATTTTTATCTTCTAAATTCCTATCTAGCAGGACTTGGTGGTCCAGTGGTTGAGAGACCATCTGCCAATGCAGAGAACAGGGATTCAATCCCTGGCCTGGGAAGATTCTACATGCTGAGAGGCAACCAAGTTTGTGCAATGCAACTACTGAAGCCCCTGTGCCTAGAGTCTGTGCTCCGCAATGAGAGAAGTCACCACAATGAGATGCTCATGCACTGCAACTAGAGAGTACCCCCTACTCACCACAACTAGAGAAAGCCCACGCCCAGCAATGAAGACCCAGTGCAGCCAAAAGTTAATTAATTAATTAAATACTATCTTGCAAAAAACCAAAAACAACACACTGGAAACTGTTCTGAAATAAAAAATTGTAAAAAACTTTAGTGACAATTTGAGTATACTAACACAACCAAGATGAAGCATGTTTAGGATTCTCCTATTTTCAAATGTTACCCAAGGGAGCAACATCAATACTCACAATCTGTTGAACACACAGGTCTGTTGCAGTGAATACTGCTTCTTGGTGACATTCCACACCCGGATGGTGCCATCATTGCCACTTGTAGCCAAGAGTCCTTTTTTATTACACCAAACACAAGTCATTACCTAGAAAAGATAAAAAGTCCAGCAATATGTGAGCAAGTTTTAATTCAAATGATTCTGTAATCTGAAGTTTGATCAAATTAAAAATAAATCTACCATGAAATTATAAAAGTATCCATGTTATAAAATAATATGCACGGTCTAATTCTTTCTAACTGGCTTGTAAATACACACCTATATGAGATATACCTTTAAAATACTATGCCCAAACTCATTTGAATTATCTTAGGCTTGTTACAATCTTTACTAAACATGTTTGTTTAATTAAAAAATGTTTTTTAATCCAATAAAATAGAAGTATTCAATATGTTCTATAAAACAAATTACAAGACTAAAAAATGACTTTTAAATTGGAAAAGTAGAGGTCAGTCTTCAGTTCCTAAACTTCCCTTGTCACTGCTCAGGGGCCCAGTGGGTTAGATTAAAACAGTAGAGTCACTTTCTTCTCCTCTTGCACATATACGCTCTTATCTTTCGTGAGGTTATTCCTTTGGTTTTCTTCTCATTCCACATCTGATGTTCCCATTTGTATCAGGTTATATAGCATACAACATACACATGTAGAGAAAGGAGAGTCGGTAACTAGCAAATACTGATAATTTAGCACACACATGTGTGTGTGTATGAGAGAGAGAGACAGAGAAAGAGACATACACAGATACACATCCCATGATCTAAACTCTAAGCTCTTGGAGAACACAGAAACTATTTTATCTTAGATAAGGTGATCAACACACTTGAGGCTTAAAATACATACTCTGTTCTGATGCGCCTCCAACTTGATAAAGGAGCATTTTCTGAGATCTCCTCCCATATCAGCAAGTGTTTGTGGAATAGTTTGGTTGTCGCGGTCATGTGCGGCAAGAGTGCGCACAAGCTGTTGAGCAGCCCACTGCCTATGCTGTGAGGATAGCCTTGAGGAGAGGCAGCAGGCTGCCAGGGCATTAGCCAGCTCCAGAGGGCCTACAGCAGAAGGATCATAGGAAGGATGGGCATACAATTGGGCAGTTAAACCTGCTTAAACAAAACAATGAAATGATGCCCGGGTGAGAGCTGGTGGTGGTGAACAAACAAAAATGGGTTAACCCATCTTTTAAGAATTAGCACTTTTTCAAGCAATCATTTCACTAAGATATGCATACAAGTTATAAAGCACTTATCTCACATAAAATTCTATAATAAATCTGATTCACTGCAAATACACATTTATATACATTAATCAACAGTCTTTGCTCTAAGGATACACAGACTGAGAATAGAGCAGACATTAGTTTAAGGCCAAGGCAGAGCGAGCATGTCCTAAAAAATAAGTGTTTGGCTTTTGCTGCTCAAAAGTGATCTTAATAGCCAATCAAGGGCTGCCTTGATAGATCCAAAAGCCCATCTCTCTTGGCCAAATGGTGAAGAGAAAGGTACATAGTGTATTTAAGTAGTCCCTTCAAGTATATCATCTTAAGACAAAGAGAAAAACAGCACTACTTTATATAAATTATATTACGGAAACCTACTGTGATTATTATCTATGGTGACTCAAACCATAATCGAATAAAATAATCTAATTAAAAAAGACAAATTTGGTATATTTTCCTGTATTTACTTCCATGCACAATTATAAAGTATCCATGCACTTTTCTTATGATCTAACTTAACTACACATTGCTGAGGCACTCAGTCATGTCCAACTCTTGGCAACCCCATGGACTGCAGCACACCAGGCTTCCCTGTTCTTCATCTCCCAGAGCTTGCTCAAACTCATGTCCATTCAGTCAGTGATGCCATCCAATCATCTCATCCTATGTCATTCCCTTCTCCTGCCTTCAATCTTTCCCAATATCAAGGTCTTTTCTAGTGAGTCAGCTCTTTGCATCAGGTGGCCAAAGTATTGGGAGTTTCAGCTTCAGCATCAGTCATTCCAATGAAGATTCAGGACTGATATCCTTTACGATTGACTGGTTTAATCTCCTTGCTTTCCAAGGGACTCTCAAGTCTTCTCCAATGCCACAATTCAAAAGCATCAATTCTTCAGCCTTCTTTATGCTCCAGCTCCAAAGAAGTGCTCAGCCTTCTTTATGGTTCAACTCTCACATCCATACACAACTAATGAAAAAGCCATAGCTTTGACTAGACGGACCTTTGTTGGCAAAGTAATGTCTCCACTTTTTAACAGGCTGTCTAGATTTGTCATAGCTTTTCTTTCAAGGAGAAAGCGTCTTTTAATTTCATGGCTGCAGTCACCATCTACAATGATTTTGGAGCCCAAGAAAATAAAAGTCTGTCACTGTTTCCCCATCTATTTGCCATGGAATGATGGGACCAGACACCATGATCTTCATTTTTCGAATGTCGACCTTTAAACCAGCTTTTTCACTATCCTCTTTCACCTTCCTCAAGAGGCTCTTTAGTTCCTCTTTGCTTTCTGCCGTAAGTGTGGTATCATCTGCATATCTGAGGTTATTAATATTTCTCCCAGCAATCTTGATTCCAGCTTGTGCTTCATCCAGCCCAGTATTTCACATGATGTACTCTGCATATAAGTTAAATAAGCAGGCTGTGACAATTTACAGCCTTGACGTACTCCTTTCCCAATTTGGAACCAGTCTGTTGCTCCACGTCCAGTTAACTGCTGCTGCTTGATCCGATACAGGTTTCTTAGGTGACAGGTAAGGTGGTCTGGTAGTCTCATCTCTTTAAGAATTTTACACAGTTTGTTGTGATCCACACAGTCAAAGGCTTTGGCATAGTCAACAAAGTAGATGTTTTTCTGGAGCTTTCTTATTTTTTGATGATCCAACAAATGCTGGCAATTTGATCTCTGGTTCCTCTGCCTTTTCTAAATCCATCTTGAACACCTGGAAGTTCACAGTTTATGTACTGTTGAAGCCTCGCTTAGAGAATTTTGGACATTACTTTGCTAGCATGTGACATGAGTGCAACTGTGCAGTAGTTTCAATATTCTTTGGCATGGCCTTTCTTAGGGATTAGAATGAAAACTGACCTTTTCCAGTCCTGTGGCCCCTGCTGAGTTTTCCAAATTTGCTGGCATATTAAGTGCAGTACTTTCACAGCATCATGTCTTAGGATTTGAAATAGATCATCTGGAATTCCATCACCTCCACAGCCTTGTCACAGTGGTGCTTCCTAAGGCCCATTTGACTTCAAATTCCAGGATGTCTGGCTCTAGGTGAGTGACCACACCATCAAGGTTATCTGCGTCATGAAGACCTTTTTTGTATAGTTTTTCTGTGTATTCTTGCTACCTCTTAGTAGTATCTTCTGCTTCTGACAGGTCCATCCCACTTCTGTCCTTTATTGTTCCCATCTTTGGGTGAAATGTTCCCTTGGTACCTCTAATTTTCTTGAAGAGATCTAGTCTTTCCAGTTCTACTGTTTTCCTCTATTTCTTTGCAATGATTACTGAGGAAGGCTTTCTTATCTCTCCTTGCTATTCGCTGGAACGCTGAATTCAGATGGGTATAACTTTCCTTTCCTCCTTTGCCTTTTGCTTCTCTTCTTTTCTCAGCTATTTGTAAGGCCTTCTCAGACAACCACTTTGTGCTTTTGCATTTCTTTTTCTTGGGGATGGCTTTGATCACCACCTCCTGCACGATGTTATCAACCTCCAACCACAGTTCTTCAGGCACTCTATCAAATCTAATTCCTTGAATCTGTCACTTCCACCCTATATGTTGTTATATAATTCATCACATATAACAATGCAGAAACATTTTAAAAAACAAATATTGAATTGATTAAAAGACTATATTTAAATCATATGAAACTTACCTTTCTTTTCAACTTCTGACTTATCATAATTAGGTCTTAGTTTGGCCCCTTTGTCTGCTAGTAATGCCACAAGGGCCTGAGTTACAACAAAATTTGGGGAGGTTACAAGCTTATTCTCTTCAGCAATTCCTCGGAGAAAGCTAGGTAGAAACTTCCGTTGAATTGGATCATCAACTGTGGTTAGATTTACACCTGTTGCAGCAGAAATCAAGTTCTGAAGAGGCAATCAGAACAAACACATTTAATTTTTAATTTTGGAAAAGAGGCTTTTTACTTCACAAGTTTCCTTAAGAATTGGTTGGAAATAAGCAATACAATAAGAAAAGCACTGAAAACTATCCTACCTGTGTACACAACTGCACCAGGAGCTTTGCAGCACTAGGAGTGTTTGATGCTAGACATCCCACTGCTGTGCTCAGATAGGCCAGGCAAGAAATGGGCTTGTTGGCCTTGCTGTGCCCACCTCGTGAACGTTCTGAAGTGCTTGCCATGGCAGAAGGACTAGTGGAGAGGCCAGCTCTCCCTGCTGCAGCCAAGCACATTAGTCGAACCAAAGTCCGGATATCTGTAAGCCCTAGAGATTCAAGACCAGCAGCCAGGCTACAACTGGAACCACTGCCAGAAAAAGAACACACTTTAGATACATAAAGAAAATAGATTTAAGCAACCATTTGGAGCCCCACATACAATCCATGGCACCAACAACCAAAATAAAAGGCAAGTTGCACTATCCTAGTCATACATGCCCTACTGTATGTACGTATGTAAGAGATGTCCTAAAATAAAAACCTTGAAACTGTTATTGAGACTTTTATTTAATAAATATTGACATACACTTAAAGTATACCTGAATTATCAAAGTATAATTTAGAGGAATGTTCATAAACCACGAATTTTCACAAACTGAACCAACCTATGTAACCACCTTCCAGATCAAGAAACAGAACACTCCAACACCCCAGAAGACTAGTTGGGCCCTTCTCAAACTCCAGGACCTCAAAAATAACTACTATCCTGATGTTTAAGGCCATAAATCAGTTTTGCCTGTTTTTGAACTTCATATAGATAGGATAATAAAGTGTGTATTCTCTTATGTCTGGCTTCTTTTGTTCAACATTATGCTTGTAAGTTTCATCCATGCTGTTGCATTATTAGCAGCAGTTATTCATTTTCATTGATACATAGGCATAGCATGGAGATGTGGGTTCAGTTCCAGACCATGACAATAAAATGAATATTGCAATTAAGAAGGCCAAACTTTTTTGGTTTTCCAGTGCATATAAAAGTCATGCTTACACTATACTGTAGTCTGTTAAGGGTACAACAGCATTATGCCTAAAAGAACAATGTATTAATATATATAGCTCAATTTAAAAATATTTTAATGCTAAAAAATGTTAAGCTTCCATCTAAGCTTCCAGTAATCTTTTCGGAACAGTAACATCAAAGATCACTGATCATAGATCACCATAACAAATATGATAATAATGAAAAAGCCTGAAACAGTCCAAGAATTACCAAAATGTGGCACAGAGACATGAAATGAGCAAATGTTATTGGAAAAATGGTGCCAACACACTTGTTCAACTCAGGGCTGACACAACCTTCAATTTGTTAAAAAAAAAAAAACAAAAAACTAATATCTGCAAAGCACAATAGAGTGCAATAAGAAAAGATATGGCTGCCTATATAAATGAAATTTACCACAATTCATTTCTCTATACAGATGAGGGCATGGGGCTATTATGAACAGCACTGCCATGAATGTACTTTCCCACATCTTTGGGAATACATATGTAAGCACATCTGTTGGACATATACCCAGAAGTGTTTTTCTGGGTCAGAAGTACATTAATACTTGCTTTCAGCTGGTACTATCTAAGAGTTTTCCAAAGTAACTATCCTAATTTATTTTTGCACTAGCAGTGTATGAGAGGTCTAGATGTTTCACATCCTCATGATCACTTTTCTCCCCTCAGTCTTTTAAATTTTAGCCATTTTGATGGGTGTGTAGTCACATCCTACTTTCATTTCTCTGAAGAGTAATGGGGCTGAACATTTTTTTGTTCATGTTTATTGACCATTTCAAGATCTTTTATATTATTTTGTATTGTGTCCATTTTTCTTTTTCTCTTACTGGTTTGTAAGAATACTTTATATATTTTGTTGGTTATATGCATTGCTAAGATCATCTCCCATTCCAGGGCTTTTTTTTTTTTTTTAACTTTCTGACTTTTTACTTCCTAAATGACTTCTGCTAAACAAAAGTTCTTTTTTAATGTAGTCCAATTTATCAATTTTTTTTCTTTAAAGTGAATGCCTTTTGTGACTTAAGAAATCTCTGCTTGTTCCAAGATCAAGAATAAAATCTTCGTTATCTTACAGAAATGTTACTGATTTATGTTTTACATTTAGACCATAAAGTCACTTGAAAATCCTGGCTTTATATATAGTTTGAGGTTGGAGCCAAGACTCATTTTTTTGCCTAAGTGAATAAACTATCTGACCTAGCCCAAGTTATTGAAAAGATTATCCTTTCCTCATTGCTCTGCAATGTAAGCATTGTCATAAATCAAACTATAAATCAAATGCTAATCTACACGTATGAGTCAGTTTCTGAAGTTCATTTTCCATAGACCAAACTGTCTATTCTTGAGCCAACATCATATAGTCTCATCTAAATTTTGAGTTTCTTTCAGGGTCCTTCTGTCTTCGTTGATTTACTGTTAAATATTTCTATTTAATCATTTCTTAAATGGGTGTCTTTTAGGTATTCTTGGTTCTCTTCCCTTTTTTAACATTACACTCCACAGTATGAACACAACAGGAGCCTCCACAATACACAGGCTGACTTAGCTATACAGTTGGTAAACTCTGCAGAAAAACTCGCTCAACCTTCAAGTTTTACCCTACACCAAATGGATCAATGGTCTTAGTTTCCCATTTCAGATAATAAAATGTTTGCAGTTAACTCAGTTACTATAACGGCAGTATTTTTTGCCTAAAAAGACCCAAACATTAACTGAATGACTGACTGACTGGATAAATAATAATGGTGACTATTGGCTAATTTCTTTCATTCAACAGTAATTATTCAAGTTTCTAAAACTTCTATTTCTTCTTCCCAAACAACACCAGACTCCTGTCCAATATGTACCAGAAGCTAACTTAGCATCTTTTGACACAAAAGAACACTTACCTGACTGAGAGAAGAGACAGAGCTCTCATGACCATGGTTCTGGCCAGAAGAACCTGAGCAGCAGCCGTCACTCTCCTTAAAGCAACCACCCGGTCATGAGGATTTGCTAAGGCAGCTGCCTGTTCACCCAATGTTATTCTCCCAGAGGAACTCTTTTCTACAGAGCCATGGCAACCTGAAAAATGTAAGATTTTGTTCAGTTTTCAAGAAAGTAAGGAAAAAAATAGCCAAACTACTGAAAAATTTTCCCTAGGTAGCTAGGTTCTAGGCTACTAGGAAATAAAGCAAATAAATGTATTTTGCTCATCCATAAAACTTTGTTATACAGAAAATGGTTAGGGAGAAAGAGATATTTCTAAGTCAATAATTAATTATAGGAAAAATACGATTCTTGAATTTTTCTGGTTTTATTTATTTTTGCTCATGTATTTCTTCCACTGATATTAACAAATATAGAAAAAATATAGTTTTAAAAATATGCTTTGAGTACATATTTAGTATTTCATAAAGTAAAATGTCACCCAAATTAAAAAATACTACAAAGTAGTTTTTGTTTCCAGGTTTCTCTTAACACAAAGTTAAAAAAAAAAAACAACTATGCATTTTATAAATTCTTTTTATCACTTGAATATTTTATAAAAACAAAAGAATCAGAAGTTAATATTGCATTATACCTTCAAAACATTAAAATACCTGGCTAAAGATAGTTGATGGGATAGAAAATATTGAACTCATTATTATTAACCTCTACCTTTATTATTTACTTTTCTAAGAAGCAAATTAATATAGACTCTATAAAATCCATGACAATCAGCATTACAAGTTTACCTATTTGCATCAGAGTCTCTTCCATACTGTTTGTTGCTGTTACCATTGCTACTGATGCTCCTAATGGATCACTGTCAGGGAACTGAACTGGTTCTGGTACAATGCGGCGGTCGTTTAAACCAAGAGGGCCAGCAAGTAATTCAAACTCTTCTTCACCCGTTAGCTTTTCATCTTCATCAACATCCAACATGTCCCAGTCTTCTGGAGTTTAAATAAAGAAATGGATGGTATGTAAATATAAACACGACACAACCCTGCTGGCAATGGTTATTGTGAGATAGGTCTAAGATGCACATGGATTGAAAGCCTAGTCAGTGCCTACAAAATAAAATATAGCACCATCTCCTGGTGACCCAACTAAACTGCACCCTGGAGTCACAGTGGGACTAAGGGAAAGGGAGTGACAGCAAATCCATTTAAACCAATAGCACATGTTACAGTTGGTCATGGAGGTTTCAACCAAAAAAAAATATTGTTATGGGGCCAACAAGGAGTAATTGACCCTGTCCATGATCATTAGGAAATGAGTTATTCCAAATAAAGGAATGCTCCAGATAAACTGATGCTTCTTTATTATTTTACTTTCCACAATTAGGATGAAAATTCAAAATGTATTAATACTTCATACTTTACCTACTTTGAAAAAATATACATGCCACACAGAAATTAACATTCTGTGGGAAAATATTAGAACCCAGGTATTTTTCCCTTGAGTTTTAAAACTAGGGCTATTGCTATCATACTATCTTTAACTTTTGGGGGGAAGTTTAAGTTGACGTGTATGTAAATACACAGAAACATATGAAGGTTAAGTTTTAGTAACAGATGTTAAGTAGAAGGTATATACAAAAATACATGTGACATAAAGAGGTTCTCAAAACAACTACCTTCATACACACTGTCCTGCTTGCCAATAAGATCTGGAGCTTGTCCTTTGTACCTGCACCAAACACAAAGAACATTGTGTCTTCATATAAAACAATTATTACTCCAAAGTGAAAATTATGTCATTAGGACATTTTAAAAGGTCATTAATAAAGCAACACAAAATAAAAAAGTATGTTTTATGTTATGGAAAGTGAAAGTGTTAGTCGCTCAGTCATGTCCGACTCCTTGCAACCCCATAGACTGTAGCTCGCCAGGCTCCTCTGTCCATGGGATTCTCCAGGCAAGAATACTGGAGTGGGTTGCCATTTCCTCCTCCAGGGGATCTTCCCTACCGAGGGATTGAAACTGGGTCTCCTGTGTCTCCTGCATTGGCAGGTGGGTTCTTTACCACCAGGTGCCACCTGGGAAGTCCCTTCATGTTATGGGCTAATGTAATAAAAACTATTGGTATGTAGGTGTTTACAAAATCAGTGATTATTTTATCAAATAACTGTGGAGGTTTCTGGGTGACCAACATAAATCTTTTTTTCCCCAATTTATTTATTTATTTTTGGTTGCACTGGGTCTTCATTGCTCCATGTGGGCTTTCTCTAGTTGCAGTGAGTGGGGGCTACCCCTCACTGCAGTGCACGACCTTCTCACTGCAGCGGCTTCTCTTGTTGCAGAGCACAAGCCCTCGAGTGTTCAGGGTCTAGCAGTTGTGGCACAGGAGCTTCAGCTGCTCTGCAGCATGTGGAATCTTCCTGAACCAGGGATTGAACCCATGTTCCCTGCACTGGCAAGTGGATTCTTAACCACTGGATCAGCAGGGAAATCCCCTACATGAATCTTTTAACCAAAGCCTATTCCAGAACACTTAAAGGGTTTTAATAGTTGACAGTAAGGGCAAAAACCTACTCATTAGCAAATTAATTGCTATTTAGGAATATAAAGAAGTAATATTTTCATGGAAGCTTGTTTAATCTAAATAGTCTATTTTTTTAAATCAAGAAACAAGATCTTAATCAAGATGTCAAAAATATGGTGAAAAACACCAAAGGAAAAAAAGGAACAAAAGCCTCCTGAAGGTTAAAGCAAGGTTAACACAATTTGTTAACAAATTTAAGATTAATACAGTCAAACTCCAGTGAAGGACCTGAGACCATACCACTGTTCCCAGACTATACACTGCCACCTCTGGCAGGAACTTGAATTCTTCCACCTCCCTCATCCCTGTATCTAATTCAGCAATCATAGGACTTTATAAAGGAAATAAATAAAGTGAGAGTGAACTCGCTCAGTTGTGTCCGACTCTGTGCGACCCCGTGGACTGTAGCCTACCAGGCTCCTCCATCCATGGGATTCTCCAGGCAAGAGTACTGGAGTGGGTTGCCACTTCAGGTAATTCCTCACACGAAGAAAACTACAATCCCCATGTCTTAATGAGAGATACTTTTAAATACTTCAGCCAGAGGGTCTGGATATTATCTACACAATTTCAAGGTACCTTTCAGAACTTGTTGCCTTGGATTTGGTCTTCAGGGCTAAGTACTTTTCCCTGCAGCTGCCACACAGCAGGTAGTATGGATTTCCACTTCCACATTCACCACCGAACCAGCCATCCACATAGGAGCCGTTGCTGCGATAGCCCTGGCGGTTTGCGCTGCGCCCGCAGCCTGGGTGATTTCTCTTCATGTGCTGATTGAAGTTGATGACACTGCATTCACACAGCTCACACACCACCACTTCTTCCCTGTCTTCAGACTCACAAACATGCTGCACAAAATGATTTCATATTACATGATTAGTCAAGTTAACATAAAATTAAGAAGAGGTAAACAGATCATTTATATTAAACTACGTGTTTACATATGCTGGTATATCTGCAAGATGTTCATCAAAGCTATAACAAATCAAAATTCAGATCACACAGTCTGAAGGTGTTCTTTGCCCCTTCCTCACACTAAGTGACAGTAAAAGTAACTGACTATAGTACTGAGAAAAAAATTATTAATAAAAACAATCTGTCTCATCTCAATTATTTAAAATCCCTCCAATGAAAACTTATCTGATCATAACATGCATATCTATTTTCTGAACTTCTAAGAAGTCATTAGATTAATTTATCTTATTAAGTCAATATGGTATATTATCTTCCCTATAAAACTTACACTTGTGAACTCAGTTTCCCTGCTACAAAAAGTGTAATGCTAAACAATGTAAACATACAAACCCACCATGTACCCTGCCCTTTGATGGACATATTTACAATATCTAGGAGGCACTGGCTCCTAGAATGAGGCACTACAGTGATTAAACAGACCCTATGAAGGAGAAGAGCATGCATTCAATAGCGGGATAAGCACAGCAGCCATGTTGAATACCCAGCAGAGTTGATTGGGATCTGATGCTTATTTTGTAATCTATCTTAGATATTAGAATCAAATGATCACAATATGGCTCTATTCATCTAGTATGGGGAGAGAAGCAATAAAATCGCACAGAGAAAGCAACAAGAGAGACTTTTTCTTATTAGATTGTAGGTATCAAAGTAACCTCAAGTGTTAGAGCCCCAAACTTCAGGATGAGATGTCAGACTTTTCAGAGTGTTACAACTCTAGGCAAGGCTGTTATTAGTAAGCTGTATGAACAGGAGGGCAGGAAAGTAAGTCAGAGCAGCCCCCGCTGCAGTCACACACACCCAGGTAGGCCAATCCAGTACCTCTGGGATCCACATTCCCAGAATATCATTGTCACTGGTCAGGTCTTGTCCAAACATAGCTTCCATCGCTTCATCATCAAGATCAATTTCCAATTCCTCATCTAAATTAAAGTCATACAACGCCCCTGGGTCTTGTTGCAAAGATATTCCTTCTCTCCGACTTTGATTCCTGTGGGCCTGCACAGAGCGGTATAACCCCGCTCAGAACAAAACAAGAAAGGCATTTATTTGCATGTATAAAATAATTCTAAATATTTCGCCAGTTCTTAACTGCAGTACAACGCAGGTTAAGAGCCTATCTCAGCTGACTTACTGGACTCCAAATCATAAACATAAAACTTTACCTATCGTATGTGCTGCTTCTTCTGTGAAATGGGGATAATAGCATTCATACCTTGCATAGTTGCTGATAGGTTTAAATAAGATAGTCCATGTAAAATATTTCATGAAGTTTGTCATACAGAAGAGCACTAAATAAATGTGGGCTGTTATTATCCTTTCAGTTTTTTTAAAATCAGTCCCTTTCACTATATATTAAATATACATCCTATATGTTCTAGGACAGTCTCAATGTCTCTGTTCCTATAAACTACTGAATCATTATTTATGTTTTAAGAATTCAAGGATTAAACTCTGCTTTGACAAAAAATATATTCTAGATTTCAGTTTGGAAAATATATTCTCTATAACTTATATTTCATATGCCAAGTACATAATTTTCAAAATATTTGCTAATGTAACGAAAAAATACATCTTTGCTTATCCAGGGCCTTACCTAGGTGAAGCCCTGGAGTCCACAAAGTACATCAGAAAAGCCAGTGCCTACTTGGCACAGAACTCTTTCTAGTTCCTTCTCACCTGTGATGTCTTAAACATGTATTTTCACTTCTTAAATTATGTTTCTTGAGGGCAGAGAGAGCATTTATGAAATTTCTCAATATCTACAAGTGACTACTAAAGCCTTCTGCATCCAGAGGGAACTTAAAAACAAATTTATGAATGTATGCTGTGATTTAAATTAAATAAAATTATATAAATGCATAGAAAGTAATATGCAAATAGTTACTCTTTGAATGTGGAGGTACTGAATATTTAGTATTATTAATCTACATCTTCTTTAATGTTTCTTTTACATTGACTTTAAAATATAAACAAACTATATAATACTTTCACCAAGAGAAGGATGTGAAACATATACTTACCTGCTCTTGCTAGCAATGTTCGAGCAGCTAAATCAAACTTGTGCCTTCTTGTTACTGCTGAGCGACCCCTAGCTGGTGGTCCACTTCCAGAAGCTGTATTCTCTGCATGATCCAGATTATCAGCACTAAAAGTGCAAGTTTGAAAGCAATGCACATTTTAAAAAATCATCATGAACAGAAAACACAGGTACTAACTTGGTTGCAGTACGTTTTCCTCCAAGTATTATCAAGAACAATATGTTTATGATAAAATTTTGAAATATATCTTTCATGCTTGGCAAGGTTCCTAAGTTATAAATGTCATATTGCTCTGAGCAGTAATGTTATCTGATTTTGAAATATACCAACCATGAAATTATGCTTAATACAAGTTTAAATTCAAATGAGGTCAATAGCCTTAAATAAATCTTAAATGATTATATACTTAAAATCTGAAATGACTGGGAATCCTTGCCTTGGAGCAACAGATATTTCAAAATAAGCTATGGAAATATTCACTGAGCTTGTCAGAAAAAGCCTGCAGATTAATATAAGACACAAGCCCCAATATGACTTCATGAACTAAAATGAAATGAAGATTTAAAGTTATAAGAAGGGCTGAATAAGGAGCATTTTAGAAAGAATTACAGAATAGTTTTTACATTTTATTTTTAATTGCATGATAATTGCTTTACAATGTTACGTTGGTGTCTCCATTTCTTTTCAGGCTAGGCATTATCACAGAATTTGTTTTGCAACTTTAAAAAAGGGTGTATTCACTGAGGAAACCAGATCTGAAAGAGACACGTGCACCCCAATGTTCATCGCAGCACTGTTTATAATAGCCAGGACATGGAAGCAACCTAGATGCCCATCAGCAGACGAATGGATGAGGAAGCTGTGGTACATATATACCATGGAATATTACTCAGCCATGAAAAAGAATTCATTTGAATCAGTTCTAATGAGATGGATGAAACTGGAGCCCATTATACAGAGTGAAGTAAGCCAGAAAGATAAAGACCATTACAGTATACTAACACATATACATGGAATTCAGAAAGATGGTAACGATAACCCTATATGCAAAACAGAAAAAGAGACTCAGATGTATAGAACAGACTTGTGGACTCTGTGGGAGAAGGTGAGGGTGGGATGTTTCAAGAGAACAGCATAGAAACATGTATATTATCTAGGGTGAAACAGATCACCAGCCCAGGTTGAATTCATGAGACAAGTGCTCGGGCCTGGTGCACTGGGAAGACCCAGAGGGATCGAGTGGAGAGGGAGGTGGGAGGGGGGACCGGGATAGGGAATACATGTAAATCCATGGCTAATTCATTTCAATGTATGACAAAAACCACTGCAATGTTGTAAAGTAATGAGCCTCCAACTAATAAAAATAAATGGAAAAAAAAAAAAGGGTGTATTGCATTGGATATTAAAAACTAAAGATGAGATGAAAATATAAACCTATATTAAAAGACATAAAGATTTCTACTGAATCCATTTCTATTGAATGCATTAAATCAATTATATAAAAATGAACATTCTAGTTATTTAACATATAATAATATTTTATCAACATGTTTATTTTATTTCAGAATAAACAGTTTTTAGTTTGTTCTTTTCAGCAACTTTATACTAAAATTATTTCCTTATTTTCATAAAAATATCATTCAAGTCAAGATCTGTCATGTCATTTTTACCCTTCACATAAACATAAACTTGTAACTGAAATGTCCATCTTTTCATATATCTCTAGTTATCAACTTTATACATTGGAAGCACCTATGAAGGAACATAAGTGGGGCTCTTGAGGCACCATTTATAACACATAGAACAGGAATATGGAAATTGGAATTTCACCTTTCACTAAAGCCTTCCTCCATTTCAGCAGCATCAGCTGACGGTATGTCTCCTGGTGACTGCAAATAACAGGGATCATTTGACTTCCCACCACTGCCTGCAACTGCTGCTCCGTGCCTTGAGTCAGCTGTGCTGCCTGACTGGGGCTCCTCCTCATCTTCGTGCCCAGGGTGCTCTATCATCCACATGGCAAGGACGGTGATGTTCTGGGCATCAGCCTCGCCTCGAGCACCTGAACGGGTGGAAAAAAGGTCTAATATTGACTTTGGGCAAAATAATTATTTCTGCTATCAGTTTAAGAGTGCCTGCTATGATGCAACTATAATTAAATCTTGTATTAAAAATCTTATCAAGCTTTATGGCCTCTTAAAAAACATATCGCCCTTAATAAAGATGATATTTCTCATATCTGCACATACTGATACTTAAAATTACAGTACCTGTGGCTTCCATGGCTTTCGCAATCTGCCGGAGAGAGAACCCCATTTCTAACAAGGGTACTGCAATCGCTGGAGGAGGAGGAGAAGTTGAAAGTCTACTGCTTGGGTCTGACAAGGCTGAAACAAAAGAAAGAGAGGTAAAGTCCTAAGTATCACTATATACCACGAGTAAAAAGTGTTCCTTTAGTGACCATAATTCTCAATTTTCTTAATATTGTCCAAATTTAATGAAATGTTAAAAAATTCACTAATTAAATGTGATTAAGTTTGATAGAGCTTCTTAAGGTTTTTCTTAAAGATAAACCAGCTATTATGAAATAAACCTGCTGAAAACAATGGTTAATATTTTCTTTTTTAAAAGTTTCCTATTTACAAAAAATTTTTAATTTTACAGAAATTTTAAAGAATAGTACAAAAAATTCTTTTACTCCTGAACCACTGGAGAATAAGTAAAAGACATAATGTTCCATTTTCCCTGAATATACTAATATATCACTCCTACAAATAACAACATTCTCCTGCATAACCACAATGCAACTATCATAGTCAGGAAATTCACAATTATCATCTAATCCAGATTCTAGTTTCAAGGAAAGTCCTGATGTTTTTCACAGCAAAGGATCCTGTCCAGGATAATCTTTACATTTAATTTTTCATGTCTCTTCAGCCTCCTTTAATCACTTTGATATTTAGAAGATTCCAGGCCAGCTACAGGGTAGAAAGTCCCTCAATCTGGTATCTGCTATTTCCTCATGACTAGATTCAGGTTGTGCTTTTTGGCAGGAGTATCACAGAACTGATGTTGCCTTCTTACTGCATTCTATTAGATGGTCCATGATTTTATTTTGTCTCATTACTGATGATGTTAACTTTGATTACTTGAGTTAAGCTGGTATCTGCCAGGTTTCTCCACTGTAAAGTTAACTCTTTCTTTTCCTTTGTAATTAATAAGTATTTGTGGGGAAGAAACTCGGAAAATATGTAAATATCTTATTCTTCATCAAAGTTTCACTAAGCATTTATTATGTTGGGGTTTCCCTGGTGGCTCAGACAGTAAAGAATCCACCTGCAATGGTAGAGACCCAGGTTTGATCCCTGGGTCAGGAAGGTCCCTGGGAGAAGGGAATGACTACCCACTTCAGTATTCTTGCCTGGAGAATCCCATGGACAGAGGAGCCTTGTGGGCTCAGTCCCTGGGGTTGCAAAGAGTTGGACGAGCCTGAGTGACTAACACTTCCACTTTCATTTGTTTACTGGCTGAATTAATTATCATTATGATAGCTGACAAATGATGGTATTTTAAAGTCCACCAGTGCTTTCAGATTCATCAGTTGGTATTCCACTCTAAAGCAAAGCTCCTCCTTTTTCATATGGTTATGGATTCTTATTGCATTCACAACTTATTATCTGTTAGTATAATTATTGTTTTTTATGTCCCAAATCTCCCAGATATGGCCAGTGGATGCCCTTCCATTCTAATTTCTATGTCCTTCAGGCCTGTGCCCATCATCCTCTGAGTATTTCACCACTTTGTGGCACAAGCCATTCTACACTCATCTCATACTCAGACCTGAAGTGCCACTTCTCTCAGAAGATCAAGGTTCCTTCTTATAGAGAACAGTACTTAGAAGACAGGACTTTGGCACTAGGTGTGTGTACTGCTATTGAAGCATCACTGCGCCAAGGCGCTCTCAGTGGACAGTTGCCAGTGGAGGCCCTCTTCAACCCACCTGGCTCTGACACCTAGTGCCAGACCGTGAGGACACTTCCTCACCCCAGCTGGACTCAAAAGCTCTCTGCCAGGCCACTCCACACACACAAGTTTTTTTCCCCCAAATCTGTCTCTGACAACCCACTCTGGTCTACCATGCCACACACCTCCCTTACCCTGCTGGCATGAATGCCTGCCTAGACTGGCCTCACTTAACAGCTTTTGAATTGGATTAGTAAGGAAGAAGGGAAGGAGGGAAGACTATAATTCTTATTTTTGCTTAGAAAAAAAGTCATTACTGCTACAGTGGTGATAGCCCTGATGTATCTGTTGAAGTTCACCCTCTTGCCATGAAAGATAACAAAGGCTAGATTTACCCTCACCTTAAGCAACTAAAAAAAAAGACAAAAATCATCAAATAGTCTGCAGATGAATAGGCAGTGTGGGACAGGAATCCCTGAAAGAAGGGAATTAAATGAGGCAACGTGTAAAACTGCCTTAGCTTACGGCCTGGAAAAAATTTCCAAACCTGCAGATCAGGGAAGGCAAATTCAAACTAAACTTAGGGGTCTCTCTGAATGGTGGCGACAAAGTACAGATTCAAAGGTGGCTAGAATGAACAGGGTAGGACACCAGATACCAGGATAGGATACTCTTTTCATCGGTGTGAAAAGAAGAGAGCTACACAGAGAACTCCAGAAATGTGCAGAGGGTCCTCGTCACCTCAAGCCTTCCAGCTAATGCTAATACAACAACTATCCAAAGTCAGGGAAAGAATCACCCAGAAGCAGCAAGCAGAACAATCCTTAGAGCTCACATAAGGTTGAGAAGCATTTGTGTTACAACAAGCCAGAATGAAAAAAAACTGTAATAATGAGGCATAAAGCACTGGATAGAATACTAAACAAACTGAAGGTTGTCCTGGTCTCACCTAACAAAGCTTAAAAGGAAGTCTTGAAAGAATCCAATTGTTTTCAAGTTACTTAACTGTATTCTAGAACAAAGTTAAATTACAGAAGTACAAAATATCTAGCATTCAACTAGGTAAAATTCACAATGTCTGGTATCTAATAAAAAGTTACCAAACATGCAAAGAATCAAGAAAGCACAATTCAAAATGAAGAGATAAATTAGTTACTAGAAACAGACCTATAAATGAGAGAATTGATAAATTAAGTACAACAGATATTAAAACAGACACCATAAATACAGTTGACTCTCATTTGTGGATTCCATATCTGCCAATAATTTACTCATTAAAATTGATTTATAACTCCAAAATCAATACTCACAGCACTTTCACAGTCACTCACATGCACAGGATGACCAAAAGATTCAGTCTCCTGATGCATTTATTCCAGCTAAGGTCACACAAGGTGATGCTGTGTATTCTTGTTTCAGTTTTTCAGACTATAACAAGTATCCTTTTTCATGTCATTTAGTGTAACTTTTTTTTTTTGCATGTTTTGTGCTTTTTGTTGGCGATTTCATTGTTTAAAATAGCCTCCAAGTATAGTATTGAAATGCTGTCTAGTGTTCCTAAGTGCAAGAAGGCTACAATGTGCCTTATGGAGAAAATATATGTTAAGCTTCACACAGGCATGAGTTAATAGTGTTCCTGGCCATGAGTTCAATGCTAATGAATCAACAATACATTATATTAAATATGGTGCCTTTAAATTGAAACACACATAAAATAAGGCTGTATTTTGATCCGTTGACAAGAGTGTGATCAGAAGCTCGCAAAAAACTAGCCCTGTATTTTCACCAGAAATAGTGGTTCCGTTTTTGCTAATTCTGTGTTCACAGAACATAACTGTTCTAATAATGAGAACTGTTATTCCATGTATTCCATAAGGGAGAGGAAAGACAGAGTATGTTAAACAGACATGGAAAATTAAAAAAAAATACACAAAAACTTCTAGAAATCTACAATATGAAGGGAAAAACACACTGAATTTCCCAAGACCTTTGGGTGCTTCCCTGGTGGCTCATATGGTAAAGAATCTGCCTGCAATGCAGGAGACCTGGGTTCAATCCCTGGGTCAGAAAGATACCCCAGAGAAGGGAATGGCTAATCACTCAAGGATTCTTGCCTAGAGAATTCCATGGACAGAAAAGCCTGGTGGGCTACAGTCCACAGGGCTGCAAAGAGTCGACATGACTGAGCACCTAACACTTACAATTTCTCTATAAAAAAGGCATAATTCAATCTACAGCTTCAAAACAGAGAAGACAGCTCAGTTTGATGAGGAAGATTCCCTTTAATTAAAAGCACTGTTTTACCAGAAAGAAACTCAAAGACTTAGAAAATGAACTTACAGTTGCCAAGAGGAAGGGACAAGTTAAAGAGTTTGGGATGTCACTATTTAAAATGGATAACTAACTTGGAGAAAAAGATGGCAGAGGAGTAGGTGGACATGGAGTGTATCTCTCTACACAGATACATCAGGAATATACCTTCAGATATAGAAGAGCACACAGAACACCAGCTGAAAAGAGATGGGAGTACCTGACCAGCTGAAAAGAATATATGGAACCATGCAAAACTCAGTAGGTTGAAGGAACTAGGGGGGAAAACAGGAGAGTTAGTAGGACTGGACCTGCCCTCAGCGGGTTGGGAAACTGAAGCAGGGGTCCCATACCCACATCAGGGCAATTGTCTGAGTCAGAGAAGAAACATCTAAGGCTGAGAGTGAAACAGCTCATCTGTGGCAGCCTAAAGGGAATGAGAATCAGACAGTCCTTGCCTCAGCCATACATAACCAGGACAGGGACGCAGGTCCCCTGGAAGGCGTGGAAGCTGGGAGCTGGAGTTTAGGGACTGTGGAGGAATGTAAGGGTGAGGGCTGCTACTGACTGCAGAGAGACGGATCGAGGGGAGGTGAGAGAGGACACTGTGGTGGGAATTGCCTGAGGAGCAAAGGTGGGCAGCCATGGAAGCAAGGCAATACTGCTGAGTCATGTGTAGGGGATGGAACCATCACCATAGCCTCTTTCCCCCCTCACGCCAGCAAGGGCAGCTGAACAACAGAAAGGTTGGCCCACTAAACACCTGACACACTTAACTACAGAGTAGGAGCCCACCCAGCAGGCCCCTTTAAGTGCCTGATGCACGGAACTAGAGGAGGACCCCACCCAGCAGGCCCCTTTAAGTGCCTGATGCAAGGAACCAGAGGAGGACCCCACCCAGCAGGCCCCTTTAAGTGCCTGACAAGCCAAACTACACAGTAGGACCCCAGTCAGAAAGAGAAAGATAAATATCATATTCTGACGCATATATACAGAATCTAGAAAAATGGTACTGAAGAATTTATTTACAGGGCAGCAGTGGAGAAACAGACATAGACAATAGGCTTATGGACATGTGGAGAGGGGAGGAGAGGGTGAGATGTATGGGAAGAGTAACATGCAAACTTACATTACCACATGTAAAATAGATAGCCAATGGGAATTTGCTGCATGACTCAGGGAACTCAAACTGGGGCTCTGTAACAACCTAGAGCAGTAGGATGGGGAGGGAGATGGGAGAGGGAGGCTCAAAAGGGAGGGGATATATGTATACCTATGGCTGCTTCATTTGAGGTTTGTAGAAAACAAAAAAATTCTGTAAAGCAATTATCCTTCAATAAAAAAATAAAGGATAACCAACAAGGATCTATTGTATAGTATATGGAACTCTGCTCAATGCTATGTGGCAGCCTTGATGGGAGAGGGGTTTGGGGGAGAATGGAAACATATATATGTATGGCTGAGTCCCTTCATTGTTCACCTGAAACTACCACAACATTGTTAATCAGCTATATGCCAATACAAAACAAAAAGTTAAAAAAAAAAATCACTGTTTTAGTGAAGACAAAACACAATGCCCACATAATCAAGTCCCACACATATGGAATGCCAAGGTCTGGGTGTCAAAGTGCAAGACAGCACACGCACCTGTGCGGTTGGTTGGCCTTGCTGTCTGGGAATCAGGAGAAGTTAAGCTTTGCCTTCTTCCTACTTCATCAGAAGGAGAGGTTGGTAAAGATGATATTGGAGGAGTCTGTGCACGACGTGTAGGAAGCACAGTGGTAGTTGGGTAACTAGAGAACATTTGCCTTTAAGGAAACAATAAAGGTTAGCATAGAAATCCAATTAGAAAATAATATATACATAACAATCTCCTTATAGAAATATGCAACCTGGCAAAACTACACAAGTTGGCTACAGTTTAACTGGGGAGAGGGAAGATATACTCTGCAGTTTTAAAAATCATTATCTCATAGGATGCTTTTACTATAAAAGCAGTAATACCTTTTCATTTGTTCAAGCAAAATGAAAGCGACATGACAAGTAGGGAGAATATAGAAATGAGGAAAATAGATTTTTAAAAAATCTCTGCCTTTGTGGAGCTTTCCTTCAATTACAATACTAAGATGACAGGAGTATTTTGGTAGGCATATTGTAGTTAGACAATAAAGAAGACTTTTAAAGATAGATAACTTACAGTTACTTAAGATATATACATTTACTAGCTAGCCATGAAAGTATTCACATGGATTCAAAGTAATAGTCTATAGGTAAAGTTATGGAAACAAAAGATAAGTGCCTAGTCACACAACACAAATGAAAAACAGTATATGAATGTCAGCAGTGTGGACAGGTAAAAGTACAGAAGTAACCCCTTTCAGGCTGAGAAGGCAGATACTAGCTAAAGAATAAAGTCCAGGAAGATCCTCACTGACTGACTGCTCTTTAGATTTGCCCAACAGAACTAATGACAACTTTTTAAGCACCAAAAAAGCACTGTCAACCCAGTCAAGTAACTATGATATGATGATGGCAGCTGTTCCCTGATTTTTCTCATGTTAAATGATGGTGAGCCAGGCGAGACAACTGCAACTCTACTAACACAGTCCCAGCCAATATGAGGTAAATGCAGACTAAAAGGAAAGGAGGAGCCACAGGGCTGGTGAATGCCTGTAGGGGCAAGGGAGCATTATTTCACCACTGAATCCCATGCCTATGGAGTTTCAGGACAACAAAGAGTTACAGTGCTACTGATCCTCTGTTGATGCCTTGAATTCTTTTTTTTTTTTTCATTTATTTTTATTAGTTGGAGGCTAATCAGTTTACAATATTATAGTGGTTTTTGTCATACATTGACATGAATCAGCCAGCGTTGAATTCTTAATTGCCAGAAGGATTAAAACACACATTAAAATATCCTATCACTCTTCTTTTCCTCCTTTCTCAAACAGAAGTAACTCCTGGAGCTGTGTTACTTAAGAGAGACTAAGAGATAGGCAATGTGTGGGGACTGGCCACTGGTATAGCTACTAGGATTAACACTACTTCTGCCTTAAAAAAAAAAAAAAAAAAACGAGAACAATAATTTTTATTCTGTGGGCTGAAGCTCGCTGCATCAGAATCACAGAGACTTAATTCAAACGCAAACTAGGCACCACATGGACCTACTGAATGTGACTTGCTGGGAGGACAGCCCCAGAGCTTTAGAAAGCCTCCCAGGTGGCTCTAGAGGACAACAACATTTTACCATCATTTCAGTAACAACCACTCTCCTACTCTCTTAAGAGGTCAGTCTACACACTGGAAATAATGAGCTGGCAATTAAGGGAAGGGGGGAAAGAAATAAGAAAAGGGAAAAAAAATGCTTCCCTTAATTTCACTTAAGCCCCAGTTAAAAGAGGTCACAAAACAGTCTCTCTCCAAGGATGTTCCCTTAAAGGTTTTCATTTGGAAAAGGAAAAAAAAAAAAGGTTTTCATTTTGTCTAAAACTCTGGCAAACTGAAGCAAAAAAAGAAACAAACATTCTTTGGAATTTACAAGTCCACAAAATAGGTTTGGCTGAAGAAGCATCATCAGACGTGCTCTTTCATGTGAAGAGCAGATTTGTTTGATCTTTTCAGAAAGAATAAAAGTACACTTAAAGAATTATGCTTAAAAAGAAAATATCTGAGAAAAGAAAATTATTTTCCTGGAGTTATGCTGTTTCTTGAGGCTCTAATATTCAAAACACAGTATATACTTTTAAAGGAAAAAAAAATATTCAAAAGCCTAGCCAAACAAGCAAGCAAGCAAACAAACAAACCATTATAAGGAGATAGAGTGCTACAGTACCTGATTCTCAGTGGCACTGCTGATTAGATCTGGGACCACCACTAACTGGCTGTGAGGCTTCGGGCAAGTTATTAAACTTCTGAGGAGGCATTTTCAACCTCAGTAAAATGAATTTGACTATATGATCTTAGGTTCCCTCTAGCTCTAGAATGCCTTGCCATAGTTGGGCACATTCTTCATAAGAAAACAATCATGTGTCTAGAATCACAGGCATCAATATAGCAGACATTAAAGGTCAACTTCCCTACCTGAGAAGACTAAGGGGCATCACTCCTGGGGACTCAGATGCAGGCACCGTTTCTGTGTCAGTGACTGGAGTCGTGGCAGTTGTGGTGTCCTCCAGTGAGCTGCTCATAAAGGAAGTTGTACTTGAGGCTGATGGGCTGGTGGTAACTGGGGTCTGTGCCTGTTGGGCTTGGTCACTTTCTTCAGCTTGTTGATCAATCTCTATAAACCAAGGTTATGGTTAAGACAGTAGTAAGGATTTTTTTTTTTAAGTGATAAGGAAATGGGAAACTTTTAATTTGGAAAGTTTCTTATTTATTTCATAAGTATCAATTTCTGTGAAGGATTTACAGAAAAAAATGTTCTATATATACATCCTTATATTCACTATTGTGGGGATTTCCAGGTAGCTCAGGGGTAAAGAATCCGCCTGTCAATGCAGGAGATGCAAGAGACCCAGGTTCGATCCCTGGGTCAGGAAGAGCCCCTGGAGTAGGAAGTGGCAACACACTCCAATATTCATGCCTGGAAAATTTCATGGACAGAGGAGCCTGACGGGCAACAGTCCATGGTGCCACAAAGAATCAGACACGACTGAACATATTGTCTCGTTATCATAGCCTCTTTGCCGACATTACTTTGCCGAAAAAGGTCCGTCTAGTCAAAGCTATGGCCAGTAGTCATGGATGGATGTGAGCGTTGGACTATAAAGAAAGCTGAGCACCAAAGAATTGATGCTTTTGAAATGTGGTGTTGGAGAAGACTCTTGAGAGTCCCTTGGGCTGCAAGGAGATCAAACCAGTTCATCCTAAAGGAAATCAGTCCTTATAGTCATTGCAAGCAAGCACTGATGCTGAAGCTGAAGCTCCAATACTTTGGCCACCTGATGCGAAGAACTGACTCACTGGAAAAGATCCTGATGCTGGGAAAGATTGAAGGCAGGAGGAGAAGGGGACAACAAGATGAGATGGTTGGATGGCATCACCGACTCAATGGACATGAGTTTGAGCAAGCTCCAGGAGTTGGTGATGGACAGGGAGGCCTGGAATGCTGCAGTCCATGGGGTCACA
Source organism: Odocoileus virginianus (assembly GCF_023699985.2). Taxonomy (NCBI): domain Eukaryota; kingdom Metazoa; phylum Chordata; class Mammalia; order Artiodactyla; family Cervidae; genus Odocoileus; species Odocoileus virginianus. Next base: position 35,470,052 of record NC_069679.1, on the reverse strand, counting down.
AAGAGTCAGACTCGACTAAGCAACTGAACTGAACTGACTATAGCCTCTACCGCCATAATGTAACAAGCTCTTGTAATTATTCATTTCTTACTTGAGAGAAGGTACTCTTTCACTTATTCTTGCAAGATTTAACCAGAGGTTCTCTAAGAATCATTAAAACTGTGTTTCCTTAGCACTTTCATTTTGATGTTTATCTTTAGTCTTCAAACAACAAAGATGAATATATGTAAATACAATAAAAACATCGACAGAAACTCCAAAGTTCTAAAAAAGGACAATGCCTCACAAAATAAACTACTCTTTTTTTTTTATAAAAGCTGAAAATTTTTTAATATTTCTGTCATTTCACAAAACATCTTTTGTTGACATTCTACAAATTATACCATCCAATAATGTTCCAATACTTTCTTCTTGTGAAGATAGTTTATATACCTTTTTGACTTCCGTAATATTTGTTATTTCGGGGAGACTTTTCAGAGGAACCTGATGACCTTCTACCTGAGATATTAGGTATTCTTGATTTATTTGTTTTTCACCCTCTTCAATATAAGCAATCAAAACCGAAGTATCATTTGCTGAGATACCAAATTTTTTCAAGGCCTCTGAAATATTGTTATTTGGGGAAAGATTGAAAATAACTTCAGTGGATAGAGTTCTTGTCTTCATTTTCCCCAGTTTGTAGAGGTGAACTGCTTTGTTTGCGGCCACAATTATCTGAAATGGATCAACAATCACTGCAGGGTTTATTAATGAGCCATCAATGGCACCTTCCATAGCCTTTTTTCTCAAGCCAGCAGCATTTTTTACATCTTTAAATAAAAGAAGGGTCACCCTTGGCAAACGCTCCATACACGAGGGCGCAGGGAATCACAGGTATCATTTGGAAAATCACTGGTCTCCAGTTCCCACCCGACCCGGCCAGCGCTGTGGCGCCAGGAGTACTCCAAAATAAACTACTCTTAAGGGTTTTTTTTGTTTTGTTTTTGTTTTCCTACATTAAAATGTCTAAAGGGCTTACAAAGTATTTGCAATTTTTTCTTATCTAGTAAGGGAACTTACAAATAAACATAATCAAGATAGCAGTTGTTACAAATACCTAGCTAATTCTATTCGGTTTGTGAAGTGACCAGCTACTTTTCATAATCATGATCTTAACAACTCCTGTTTATATGCACCATACACCTCTCTCTGTCTATTTACTATCTAAGCTAAAGAAGGAAGAAGGGGAATAAGGGAAAATGAAAAAGAAGAGGAAGTGGGAGGGAAGGAAGTAAAAAACAAAGAAGCACCATGAAGGTAGGTGACTTTGTTTTGTTCACTGTTGACTCCCCAAAATCTAGAAGGGTACCTAGCACACTGTAGGTACTCAATAAATATTTACTGAATGAATTTCATTTTTATTCTCAGGATTCTTATTACCACCAAAGGTGAGGATAAAACATAAACAAGGATTTTTACACATAATATATAGCCTATGAAAGTAGACTTTTAGAAAGTCCTTTAAAATATCTCTTTAAGTTATCAGAATAATATATATATATATATATATATATATATATATATATACTGAATCAGATCAATAAATACATGAGTACCTTTTGTGGCATGAGCTAAATTTCAGTTTTACAAAATGTAATAATTATTAAGTTCCAATACTTCCATAAGTTAAAAATAAAAAAATTACAGGTATAGGCACACCTCAAAGATACTGTGGGTTTGGTTCCAGATCACTGCAATAAAGCAAATATTGCAATAAAACCACTTTTTGATTTCCCAGTGCTGAAAAAATTATGTTTACACTATAGTCTATTGAGTGTGCAACAGCATTATGTCTAAATAACAAAAACCAATGTACGTATCTTAACTAAAAAAATACTTCATTGTTAAAAAATGCTAACCATCATCTAAGCCTTCAGCAAGTCACAGTAGCAACATCAAAGATCACTGATCACAGATCACCGTAAGAAATACAATAATGACAAAAAAGTCTGAAATGCTGTGAAAATTACCAAAATGTGACAGAGACACAAAGCAAGCAAATGCTGTTGGAAAATGGCACTGAAAGACTTGCATAACCCAGAGTTGTCACAAATCTTCAATGTGTAAAAATGCAGTATCTGCAAAGTGCAATAAAAAGAGGTATGCCTGTAGACAGACAGTTATTAATATAAAGAAACAGAAAGGAACTGTCTGCCTTGCAAAGGAAAAAACACTGAAAACATTTTTAGGCAAAAACATTTATAAATCACTTACAGAATATATCACTTTTGACAATTATGAGTAATGTCAACAGCACAAAGCAAAAATTTTTTAAAAATCAGATAACTTACCTTGCTTAATTTTGCCCCCAAATTGGTCTTCCAAAAGCCCATGGACCACTAATTTATAGATCATGGCTTGAGCTCGTTCCAGATCTGCTAATCCCAGTGCTCTCTTTATGGGTGACCGCATGACTGCGCGCTTCACCATGTGGCGCATCAGAAACTGCAGTGCTGCGCGCATCTCCACGTCTTCATGAACAACTGGAGAGCTCGCACAGTCTGAGTTGTGGCCATTTTCAGCCAGAACTTTTGGAATCAGCAACAGCTCAGCATATTTACTGCAGCCAAGAAGAGCGCTGAGTGACTTCATGGCACCGAGGTAGAGATAGGACAGCTGGACTGCTCTGATTTCTGACTGGGCTATGTCATGGTTTTTGGACACATGCTCGTGATTTTTCCTTTTTCCTTCTGTTATCTGATGTTGGGATTCCGCACCTGGCACTGCTGAATCTGAAGAAAATGAAGCTATTTCGTTTTCTGATTTGGAGCTTGTGGTACCCTTAACATCATCAGATGTTAAGCCCGTTCGTGTATCTAAAGCAGATTCACTCTCAATTTTCTGTTCAACATCCCCTTTCTCCTCAGATTCATGTCGGTGTTTCTTTTCATGTCGCTTGGTGCTCTGTTTGCCCATGTCTTCATGAATGCCAGTCAGATATGTGAGGTCCAGCAACACAGAAGCTGTCAGGCCTCGAAATCGTGCCACGTCAAAAGGAAGTGGTTCACAGGGTTCCAGATTATACAATGGAGTATCACTAGGCGACCAAAAAGTTGGGAAGCTTTAATAAAGATCAGAATGACACAGGAAGAAGCAAGTGAGGGATAGACAAGAGGAAGGTATAGAAAATAATGTAGACAAAATAAGATGTATCAAAATAGAGAATAAATTACACAAACTAGAGAACTCATTACAAACAGAAAAATAAATCCATTATGAGAAAAATGGGAAGATGTGATGTTAAACGCAAAAGCAATGAGATGTTCCTGCGCCTTCAAATATGAATATTCATTATTATATGACATAAGCCAGGGACTAGAAAAATTTCTATAAAGAGCCAAATAGTACATATTTTAGGACTTGGAGGCCACATGGTCTCTGTTACAACTTTTCAACCCTGACATCATTGTGCGAAAGCAGTCACTGATGTACCTGAATGAATGCTTGTGGCTATTTAACTTTAACAGAAGCTGGGCCAGGTGTGGTTTGCTAATCCCTAATGTAAGCTGTTCAGAAAGTTTGTACAATAAATCTAGCTTATTATATGGGTAATGGCCATTTATAACCTATTCCAGATTAAGACTTTGATTCATTCAGAGAAATTACCTTGTAGTCTTCAATAAGTGCTTTCAATTTTAAGCAAAAAGATGACTACATATTTCCTAATATCCAGCAAGAATTTCCAAACATTTCAACATGCTATAACCATTAATAAAGAACTGGAATAGAAAGCTTTAGCAAGTATACAAAGTCGGGTGGCATACATTTGTTCTATTAACCTAAATTTTGGTTCCAGCTTAACCTACTCTTATTTTCTCTTTGGGTCATTTTTCTTATTAATGTTTGTTTTAATTTAATCATTTTGCTTTATTGTATGCATCTTAGTAAGGCATCATAAATCCTTTCCAAAACAAGGCAAAGAATTAAAGAAAAGGTAGATACTTTCACAAGTAAAATTTTCATTGTTTTCTTAGCTTGGAGTCCATTAATTCCTAAAATTGTGTGTAAACTCACATGTGTTTATTTTTCAGCTGAGAGGGTCCATAGCTATCATTATATAACAGTACCACCTCCAAAAAATACTGAAGAACCATTGTTTTTTATATTGTCCCATGTCATATTAACAATGGAATCACTTTAAGCAGTATAAATGAACAGTTACATAATATCATCAATAAATCTGTGTTTTCAAATGATACATTATGTAATCATTAGTTAAGTGAGTCCCCTTATTGACTGAAATACTTAACATACTTCCCTTTAAACATATGAAGTTTCTATTTCACACAAATTCTACCTGATTCCAAATGCATCTAAATGCTTTTAAGCAGTTTGTGCCAAATAAACATAATTTTCATACCTATCAAAAATCTTGCACATTGAAGGTATAGAAATATATGCTTTAAAAAAAAAGCAAGACTATTTTAAAATAACAGATAATATAAAACCTAATTTTAGTCACTCAAATGTTCCCATCCTACATTCAAAGCCTTCCTATATAAAATGGAAATAAGAGATCTGCTGTCTGGCTTTTTTTTGCCCCAATGTGTAATGGAAATGATTAAAAAGCAGGAAGTTAAATGAAAAATAGACAGAAGGATCCTACTTAATCTAAACTACTGAGCTTACCATTTTTTTTCCCACAAAACAAAGTAAAAATTATATATTTTACAAACTACTAGTATTCCAAGGAACACAAGTTTGGGAAATACCCCTTTAGGAAATCAATAGTACTCATACCCAGATGTACGAAAAATATTATTTTAAAAAGTTAATTGGCAGCTCACCTAAAATACATAATTACTCACTGTCCATAGGCAATAGCACATTTCACCAATAAATACTCATTTGCTAACAGTGTAACTCAACAAATCATACCTGATGGTAATTTCTGCTTCATCCCATTGGACTTTGGCAGACGTGCTGCCCTCTTTGACCACTCCCAGCAGCGTGGCATGGCGCCCAGTTTGCTTGTGAACACACCGACCTCCAACTCTAAGACCAGCATCAACTCCTCCTATCACCGCCAGCACAGGCCACACCTCTATGCAAAGGGTCCTCAGCTGCGGCTCTGACAGGTCAGCAAGGCCATGCCTACTGTGTTTACCTTTCTCTTCCTCTTTGTTCTCCTTTTCTTCTCTCATTTCATTTTCCTCTCGGCTTTGAACTGAACGGCTTTTCTTTAGCTTCTGACCTGATTCTTTAATACATATCTTAATTTTGTGTAGCCTTTCCATCATTTTTTTGTTAATGCAGTAAGTCCAACGGTCTGTTCGATGAAGGATACGAATAAGCTGAATAGTGGCCTCTGCCAGCACTGCAGCTACTGGACTACAAATAGGATCTCCTGGAAGGAGGTCTCGTGGTGTGCCACGCATCTGCATATCACAAATTTTCACCTATAAAAGAAAAGAGGGTGGCAAATGTGTGATTATTAATAGTTATCCTAAACTATTAATTCTATAAATCACAAAACTATAAATCTAGCACATATAATTCCATGTGGAACTAGTATTTGGTCTCCTGATATATGCGTATTGTACTATTGGCCCTCAATAACGAGTAAGCAAGTATATAGCTCTACTAAAGTTAGTAGCAGTATGGTCCTGAGAAATAAATTACCCTGTCATTTAAACCTTCTGCAGCCTGTGAGTAGGAGTGCTGTTGTGGTCACTCAAAAAATAGGTACAGACCAAGGTATATGTGATTCAATTTGCTGTGCTGTGCTTATTTGCTCAGGTATGTCCAACTCTTTGTGACCCCATGGACTGTAGCCCACAAGGCTCCTCTGTCCGTGGGGATTCTTCAGGCAAGAATGCTGGAGTGGGTTGCCATGCCCTCCTCCAGGAGATCTTCCTAACCCAGGGATGGAACCCAGGTCTCCCACATTGCAGGCTTCATCTTTACTGTCTAAGCTATCAGGGAAGCCTTAGTCCCCACTCCAAAAGTCATGACTTCACTCTAATCCTTAAGACTCCAGAATAATAATGAGTCCTAGGACCATCTTACATTGTTTCAGAGGCACAAAGATAAACTCACAAGGCTATAAAATTGGTCACACACTTCTAATAAGACATAGAGGTTAAAAGAAGAGAAAGACCTGGGTTCAAATCTTAACTTTGTGTAATCTTCAGAAATTATTTAATCTCTCTAAACCTCAGCTTTTTCATCTGGAAAAAAAAAAACCTGACACTAATACCTGTATCTATCTCTTACTATATTAAAGATTAAACTAGACTATGCACATCAAGTGCTTATCAGCACTTTGCTGTGTTCCAGACACACAGTAAATATTAAAAAAATATTATTAGTATTGTTTCTATCAGATTCTGAAGTCACACAACGCTTCTGGGTAGAATAAACTGATTGATATAAAACCTACCTAAGGTTAAATTAATTCCTTCAAGCTTCACAAATGTTAGGGAGCAATAAGCCATCATTCTAACCAGAACATACTAAGAACCTTCTCTGGGCTGCAAGAATATCACCAGGGAAATGGATAAAAAGCAGGTACTGGGGTGCCTGTTTATTTCATTTCTAATTCAGTTTTGTTGGCCACCTGGTTCAAGAAGCAGTTCCACTATCTCATGAGTAGCTAGCTTGAAATTATACCTCCTTGAAAATTTTTTAAAATATATTTAAAAGGCCAGAATAAATGATAATTTTCATGGTTAAAATTTACCAAATCTAGCATTTTCATCACAGATGTATGATATGTGAGATAGCTTGACAACTTCCTACTAAAAAATAACTAAAATTCTGGAGACCAGACCTAGGCTATACTACATCCTCAAGTAAAAGGATAGGGTAGAAAACAAATCAATCCTCACAGCGAGACCATGAAGAAGTTACTCTCTGTGTGGGTTTTAGATTAGGAGGAAAAAAGTTTTAGTGAGAGGGTATCACTTTAATACTGTTATAAGGACTTAGGGTTCCAATTTACACCGTCTACAGGGTCTGAAAACCGTCAGTGGAATGAATGAAAGGCAGCTTCCCCATCATAACTGAAACTTCCATTATTCACAGAATAGTATCTGTCTATACTGAGGTTATTTTTAGATTCCTCTCCCATAGGTACAACTGCCAATGAACCAGATTATCCCTAAACTATTTCCTGTAATCCCATATGTATTTGAAAGTTGACTCACTATATTCAAATTATCAGAATATCAAAAGAATCCCTTAAAAAAAGAGTAAAGGTAATTTTTAAAAATAATCTAACCTTCTTCTGGAAGAGTAAATTTACCTGAGAAGGTACTTCTAATGGTAGAAATAGCTTCTTGTACCTATAAACTGTGTATGATGTTAACAAATATTAATAAAAAATAACAAATATTCTTCATGCTTAATATGAAGGTCTGAGGTTTCATTACCTTTTCCCCTGGGTTGCTACTATAGAACATTACACATGGGTACAACTCTGCTGCATCCACGTCTTCAAAAGCTAATTTGGGTTCCTATAGTGTGACACGGGTGATAGGAAAAAAAGAAAACAAAAATATGTTTTAAAATTGATAATATCCAATACATATTAAGATTCAAAGATCTTACGAGACATAGTAAGTTACTAGATTCAAATATCAATTATCCTTGTTAACCAAGGAAATTCCACATATAATAAATGATCTTAATTTGATCCTGTTACAACTGTCTTATTGAGATTTTACTATTGTCTTTTTCTTTTTTTTTTTTGGTGCTGATAAATATTATAAGAACTAAAAGGATTAGAGAAGAAGCAGAGAAGAGCAAATAATCTGTAAACTGAATAGCAAGCACTAACTGAGTCAAGGATAAGTAAAAACAAAAACTCTATGACATAAATCACAGCAAGATCTTTTTTGGTCTAATTCCTAGATTAATGAAAATAAAATAAACAAATGGGACCTAATTAAACTTAAAAGTTTTTCCACAGTAAAGGAAACCATAAACAAGACAAAAAGACAGCCCTGAGAAGGGGAGAAAATATTTGCAAATGAAGCAACTGACAAAGGATTAGTCTCCAAAATATATAAACAGTGCATGCAGCTCAATATCAAAAATAAATAAATAAATAAATGGGCAGAAGCAATCTGGCATTCTGTGATGACCTGAAGGGATAGGGTGGGGAGAGGGAAGGGAGGGGATGTATGTATAATTATGACTCATTCACACTGTATGCCAGAAACCAACACAACATTGTAAAAATTAAAAAAAAAAAAAAAAAAGAGTTCGGGGGGGAAAATGGGCAGAAGACCTAAATAGACATTTCTCCAAGGAAGACATACAGATAACCGACAAACACATGAAAAGATGCCCAACATCACTAACTGTTAAAGAAACACAAATCAAAACTACTATGAGGTATCACCTCACACTGGTCAGAATAGCTAACATCAAAAATCTACAAACAACAAATCCTGGAACCTGAGGGATAGAACGGGGTGGGATATGGAAGGGAGGTTCAAGAGGAAGAGGACTTATGTATACTTATGGCTGATTCATGTTGATATCTGGCAAAAACCAACACAACATTGTAAAGCAAGTATCCTCCAATTAAAAATAAGAAAAAAGAACACAGGAGAAAGCTGAGACCCTGGAGGAAAAAAAATTGCTGGAGAGGGTATAGAGAAAAGGGAACCTCTTACACTGCTAGTGTGAATATAAACTGATACAGCCACTATAGAGAACAGTGTGGAGGTTCCTTGAAAAACTAAACCTGGAACTACCATATGACCCAGCAATCCCACTATCAGGCATAAACCCAGTGTTATGGGGGTTCCTCTATGGGTTACTTTCCTTCAAATTTATGGCTTTGTTATTCTTTCTGCTTATGATATTAAAAGTAAACATTTTAAACAAACAAAAAGACACATGAACTCTAATGTTCACTGCAGCACTATGTCCAATAGCCAGGACACAGCAGTAACTTAAATGTCCATCAACAGAAGAATGGATAAAGAAGATGTGGTACATACATATGAAATATTACTTGGCCATAAAAAAAGCATGAAATAAGGTCATTTGCAGAGACATCGATGGACCTAGAGACTGTCATAAAGAATGAAGTCAGAAAGAGAAAAGTAGGTATCATACATTAATGCATATATATGTAATCTAGAAAGTGGTATAGATGCCAAGCAGAAATGGGAACACAGATGTAGAGAATAAACGTATGGATACCAAGGAGGAAAGGGTAGAGGTGGGAAGAATTATGAGGTTGGAATTGACATATTTACACCTCTGATAACATGTATAAAACAGAAGATAACTAATTTAAAAAAGAAAACAAAACAAGCAACGCCTCTGAATAAGTTTCAGTACCTCTCCATTTTTCCCAAAGGAAATGGTCCTGGCTTCCATGTCTAACACACAGGTAATGAAATCTCCTTGAGTAAAGCTGGATAACGTCAGAGTCTGTTCTCCATTGTGATAGAGGTTACCACTGTAGGCCCGATAGAGCCACATATCCGAGGTAGTACGGTGGTTAAAGTCGTGTACCGGCCAACGAGAAACTCCAACACACGTGCCTTCATTACCTCTGTTTTCCTTCACAATGTAAAACTAAAATCAAGTAGTAATGTTCACTAATATTCAAAAAAATTTTTTATATACCATTAACCATATAAAGCAATACTGAGGAATATGTCTATAAAGAATTAAGCATTTATGAGAATGTAAGTTTATTTTTAGCTTAAGTGAAAATAACACACAAATGAAACAATTTCATCATTTTTTAAAGATTTTAAGGCAAAGTTAACATTACCATGTAGTACATGTAGAATAACCTTTGAATATAACCTTTGAGTATTTATTTGAAATAAACAATTAACTTACATCTTAATTATGAAGTTGAGAAAGTACATCAAGTCCAGAAAAATTTTAATGGAGAGCTTCAACTCTTTATATACAGAATTTCTAATTACTCTCCTATGTATACTTCTGTTCAGAAAAGAGTTAACACAGCAGGCTTGAGACTGCTCTCTTTA